>NW_005368707.1:6457796-6477825 GCF_000412655.1 Myotis brandtii | reverse complement strand
TCCCCCACCCCCAGCTGTGGCTGTGCAGGACACCACCAAAGACCCGCTTGTTTCTTACCCTGCCCAGAAAACTGGTGTGCTCATGCCTGGAGGACAAGAAGAGGCTGGAAGAATAACAGCCAGGGCTCTCTGCGGGCATCAAAAGGACACAGATCCTACTAACTGTTTCACCGACTCCATCAGAAAGCTCACCCATGAGCCGCTAGGAAACCCTGCCAGCAGACCCCCAACTCCCCCACGGGCTCCCCCAACTCTCCTCCACACACCCCAACCTTGTGGCCTGCAGCCTGTGCACATCCCCAGCGGTGGTGAGAGCATCTCCCCAGACAGCTACTGGGCATGTGCAGGTAGCTGGCCCAACCCTGTGAGAGTGGGAGATAGCCCACAAACCTGAGACTCAGCACTGCCCTAGAGAAAGCAAGCTAAGGGGAAGTGTCAGCACCTGGCGTGGCTTTGCAGGATGGAGGGGAGGCATACAGCCTTAGGAATTCCCTCTCAGAAGAAGGAGCCAAAAGTGTAGAGCAGGCACATTCATAGGAAGGTCTCAGGAAGTCTGAAATCCCTAACATGGCTCAGGGAAGGTATTTCTCACCTCAAGCCAGCCAGTATAGTTAACCAGTTCCAATATATTATACACAGTATTCAATACTATACAAGAAAACAGTTACAACACAAAGTGCAGACAACAGAAGTATTATCATGGAGAGTGACAGTAGGGAGAAGTGGGTGATGTAATAACCAGAAGTAAGAGGCCAGACCAAGGAAGGTTTTAGCTGAGACCCAGGAACGTGGGCAAGGGCTCTGCAAAGTTCAAAGCTCAGATAAAAGAAATAAGGTACAGGTTAGGCGTTAGGGGAACAACAAAGAGCCTGGATGGCCCGGTTGTGAGGCTTGGGGGTGGCAGGAGATAAAGCAGAACAGCAGAGAGGCCAGGCCATGGAGGGAGGGCCCTGGCTTGGACCGTTATTCTACTGGTGGCTGAGACACAGTGTTCTGAGCAGAGAAATTCCATGCTTGGGTTTACATTTTAGGATGAGCATCAGTGCAGAGACCAGACTAGGAGAACAATAATGGAGGCATGGAAACCATCCAAAGGCTACCTCAATAGGCTAAGAGAAGAGTAGCATTGTCCAAAGGAGCAAGAGGGAGGGGAAGAAAGAAGAGAACCTGAGAGAGCACTGGGAAAGAGGACTGTCAGCTCAGTACCTGGCTGGATGCCAGGGAGAGGGGAAGAAACGATGGAGTGTTTTAGAGAGTGATGTTGTGTCTGTCTAGTCCCCTTTCCACCACTAAGGAGACACTGTCACTTCATGTAATTAAAAACAAGAGATATAAAGATAATTTCAAAATGACTGATAAACATTTAAAATGTTCATTTGAGAAGGACAAATGTAAGCTGTGTGTGTGTGTGTGTGTGTGTTTCCCCATGTGACTTAGGCTAGGCCAATGCAAGTCCTTCCCACTGGTTCATCTTCTGAGTTGGCCAAGGCCTGGTCGCTGTTCTCTTGGGTCAGTAAGCTAGAATGATTCAAAGTTGGAGTGACCGGTGGCTATGTTCCCCACTGCAGGAACAGAGCTCCTCTGTGGCTGCAAAAAATGAACCAACACACAGAAAGAAGATGAGAGAAGAAATCTCCAGAGTGATCAGAGGAGAGAATGAATGAATACAAGAGAGAAACCACAGTTCTGGGAGCTCAGTTCTGCCAAGTTGCTCTTACTTGCAGCCACAGGAGTCTTGACTAAACAGAAATGTCGTGCTTGCTTCCTGCATGGGCAACCAGGGAGATGATGGTGCCATCAGTCAACAGAAGGAACAGAAGAGGAAGAAAGTGTTTTGGGAGGGAAGTGAAAGAGTTTGGAATAAGTGCGTGTGGGTATATCTAAGTTAATGAATAAGCATATAGAATTGGCTGTTTTGTTATTGATTTTTCATATGTTCTTTGTTGGGTTTCATATTGAAATACTTTTCAAAATGGTAAAATACAAATTTTTATTTAGGAACCACCAGAAAACTTTTAATGGTATAAGTTGTTTTGTGTTTCTAAAAATGTACTGCTTGAAAAAAAATCAAGAAATTGTCAGTATAACTTTTATAAGAACTTAAATGAATAAATAAAACTATCTAATTTAACCCAAAGTTTATCTATTCAACAGTTAGAGACCCAGATCTCTTGGGTCGAGACCACGTGCAGGAGGTACTCTTCCTATAACTGCTTCACACAGGAGACGCACAGGGGACACACAGGGGAAGGCAGTGGCCCGAGCAAGGGCCCAGGCGGGGCTGGGGCTGTAACCGAGGCAGGGAAGGAGGAAAGGAGAGAAGTGGCAGCACGATGCTCCTCATCAGGGAAGGAACTCCTGGGCTGCTTGCAGCAATAGAAGCTCCACAGAAGCCCGGCATTTGGCGCCAGGATGGAAATCTCTGGATGAAGGAAGGTCACGGCTCAGGCTGGCTGCAGATCTGGCCGTCCTCCACATTAGCTCCCTCTGGCAGCAAAGCCTTCCCTCAGTGCCAACTCTAAACAAACAGAGCCCACAGCATTTACTGGCTCAGCACTTATTTAAAATTCCTCAACGTGCCTACAGTGGAATTTCAATCAAAATCAGCTTATCCTTTTTTGCCCTGGCAATCAGAACATGCTGCCAGCCGCCTCTCAACCCCGCACAATGGAGTGTGGGGGGAGGCAGTGGAGGGAGGGTACAGGAATGCAGCTTATTTTTCAATGGACTTTATTTTTTAGAGCAGTTTTAGGTTCACCCCCAAATTTAGTGGAAAGTACAGAGACTTCCCATATACCCATTACCCCCACACATGCACAGCCCCTGCCATTACCAACTACCAGAGTCGTGCATTTGTTACAATAATGAACCTACATTAACACATCACCACCCAAGGCCCATGGTCTCACTCTTGGAGGCGTACATTCTATGGGTTTGGACAAATGTATAATGATGTGTTCACCATTATAGTATCATACAGAGGTGTTTCACTGCCCTGAAAATCCTCTGTGCTCCACCTGTTCACCTCTCCCCTCCCACAACCCCTGACAACCACTGATCTCTTTACTGCCTCCATAATTTTGCATTTTCCAGAATGTCATATCATTAGAATCATACAGTATGTAGCCTTTCAGACTGGCTTCTTTCACTTAATAATATGCATTTCAGTTTCCTCCATGTCTTGTCATGGCAAGTACAGCTTTTTCATTTCTTTGTTTCTTTAAAACCAAACCAAACACTGACTGACTTCACCCCTCCCTAATTCTGTTGAAATTAGAACTTGCCAGGCTGCCAGCACCACATCTCAGCTGCTGCTCCCAGCTCCAGGGTTGGAGCAGGCACTCGACAAGAGGTTTGGTGACCGGGACCACCAGGTGCATTGAGAACTGGCGCCACAGATGTTTGAGAGGGTCCAGCTCTACAATGTGTTTTTTCCACACTACCAAGCAAGTCTCCGACGCCAGCTGGCTGTCCTACAATTTAACTCAGTTCTGACACTATCCACCAGGGGCAGTGAGCTTGCCCAGGTTAAGGACTCAGTCCTACAAGACTGCCTCCCTATTTCAGATGCCAATTGCAAGTCCAGGTTATCACCAAATGGCTACATATCAGAGGTTCCACCTATTTCAGATGCCAATTGCAAGTCCAGGTTATCACCTGTGCTTTTGACCAAATGGCTACATATCAGAGGTTCCCAAATCCGTTCATTGATGCAATTTATTAGAGTGGCGCACAGAACTCAGGAAACATCTTACTTACTAAATCACTGGTTTATAATGACAGCATGTAACTCAGGAAGACAGATGGAAGAGAAGCGTAGGGCAAGGTAGGGAGAAAGGGCACGGAGCTTCCATGTCCTCTCCAGGTGCACCCGCTTCCAGCACCTTCACGTGTTCACCAACCCAGAAGCTGTCCAAACCTCTTCCTTGAAAGTTTTTATGGAGACTTCATTACTTAGGCATGACTGATGAATTCAGTGGCCCTTGGTGACTGAACTCAATCTCCAGCCCGGCCCCCTTCCACTGAGGTCCAGGAATTGGGACTGAAAGTTCCAACCCTCAAATCTCCTGGTTGATTCCCCTGGGAACCAGCCCCATTCTTAGGTGTCTTAGGAACTTTCCCAAAGTCATTAACATAACAAAACACCTTTGTGGCTGCCCTCATCACTTAGAAAATTCCAGTGGTTTTAGGAGCACTATGCCAGGAGCAGTGCAAAGACCAAATATACATTTCCTATTTCCTATTATAAATCACAGTATCACAAGCTCCTCCTAGGGAGACATGCTTCTGCCAGTTTATCACCCTGACGGCACATTTCGGTGTCAATAAACATTCCAGGTGCTGGAGACTGAATCTTTGCTCCTCTACTTTTAGCTTCCTGAATTTAGATAAGGTATTTCCTCTCTAAGAACTCACATCTGTAAAATGGGAATACTAGTTGTACTTATCTCACAGGATCGTTAGGAAGGTTCAGTAAGATGTATGAAAAATGATTGGACACAAAGCAAGCACTCTACAAATATTAGCCATTATTATTATTACTATTGTATTATTAATACAGTTATTATTCTAAGGCACTTCAAGCTTGGCAAATGCTTGGGGTCATAGGTCCATTTCACCGGTGGCATGGAGTGAACTCTTACTGATGTAACAAATGTTTATCGAGTGCATGTTTTGTGACAGACAGGCTGCTAGGTGTAGGGAGGGACCTGTCCAAATGCTCAAATCTATCAAAAAAAACTACTTCTTGTGCCCAGTCCTGTTCCAAAGAACAGGGGCTTGAAAAGATGCAGGCAATGAAGAATGAGAAAGCATATTTGATATTAGTAAGAAAAATAAAGCTAAGAAACAAAGTAAAGCCAAGATGGGCAGGGAGCGGCCAGCACGCAAACCCATGAAGCTCTCCCCACTCTGTGGAGGCAGGCCACAAGGCGGCTCTAGGATTTTTCTACAGCCAAAAGGTTCATGTCTATAATTGAACATGAACCAACTGCTCATGGGAAGCCCAACAGACAGAACTGATCGAAATGGAAGCCACTGCAGGACTTTATCACAGGGAGTCTTGGAGAGGCTGAAGATCTGACCTGCTCACATTGGAATCTCTGTCTAGCCTATCAAAATCTTTAAAATAATTAGAAATTGCGCATACATGAAATGAACGTATTCATAATATATACCTATGCTTTTGAAAATCATAACAAAATGAGTGCCAAATGGCTCAAAGAAATACTAACAAATATGAGCATTACAAGCAAACAAACAGGATTGGGGTTTATGGCAAACAGTGAAATGTCCTGAGTGAAGAGACACTAGTTGGCATTTTAATTTTGATGTTTCTAAAACACTACCTGTGTTAGAATTTTTCTATGGCTGTAGACAGTGAGGAATGGTTAATTCTCAATGCACGGAGGATTGAGAAATGGGCCCATTCCCTGAGTATTGTTACTCATTTAATGAAGCAGCTATTTGCCATGAAGTGCTAGAAGTTCCCTTCCCTGCTTTTCTTCTCACCTACATGGTCACCAAAGCCAGAAACCTGGGGGACCATCTATGACTCTCCACCCATTACTAATTCATGTCTTTGTTCTTAACACATTTCTAATCTCTCATCTCCATCTCCACCCCTACAAGGAAGATGGAGTGTTTGTCTCTCTTGGCTGTTAGAACAGCTTTCTAGCTGCACTCCTTCCTGACAGATCCTGCTCAAATTGACCTTCCACACTACTACAGAGAAAGGCGAAGACCAGCAAATGAACCTTATGTGGCAAACAGCCGCTGCTACATAACAATAGAAAGATAAGCTACCTCGTGCTCCAAACTGGAGGCATAGGGTTTGCTTAAAGATTCTGAACATGGGAATGACATCATAATGCTATTTTAAGAGGAATTACTATATGCTAGGCACAATGCTTAACATATTATACACATTATCTTGTTTAACCCTCATGACTGCCCAGTCTTTGGGGTATATACTATTATTGTCTCTACTCAACAGATGAGGAAAGTGAGAACGAGAAGTGTTAGTACTTGCTAGAGAGTAAATGGTGGAGCTAATATCTGAAATGAGATTCATTTGGGTACCAATGCAAACACTTGTCAATCCTAAGACACAGGTGAACCTGCCAAATGGTAGCATTTTTGCTGTTAACCATTTACTCTCGATGACTTCCTCTAATTCACTAATGATTTGAGCTCCTTGTTTACTGTCATATTCACTACATCTGGAGATTACCCTGCCTATGACTGAGTCACAGGTCTCTAAATGGAGGTCCTCTCAGATCCTCCAATGACTAAGTCCTGCACCCTACTCCATCATCCATTCACGCTCCTGGTGATACCCAAGACCTTGTCATTACCAATAACTACAGCCTCCCCATAGTCTTTACATCAAGCATTCTACTCTTTGATTTCCACCTTCAATCTTTCCAGTCCACTCCTAAGTAACCAGACTCCAATAATCCTTCAACCCCACTGAAACCTTCAATCAACTTTCCTATTGACAATCTTTTCACTGTGTCTGGACAGCTCCATGCTCTCTCTTACTCCCTTAACTAGCTTAGAATCACCTTTCTCCATATGCCCTTGCTCCTTACCCTGTCGTATATACTTGGCAAAGCCATCGCCCTGGCCAACCATCTACCTACTCTGTGCTTGCACCTGTGCAGTTTAACACAGGGGTGGAAAGACACACAGCCTGCTGACTGGTCCACTTTAAATTCCTGACCATGCTGGCCCCTTTACATGCTGTCTTGCAATTGTATTCTATTTTTCTAGCCCATTCACTTTCTGACTCCTTCCGACAGAAAACCATTTCACAACTTTTCCTCTCCTCCAGTCTCTGTTTTCTGGGACTCTCAGCAGGTAGTTTTGTTTTCTCCTTCTCTGATACATCTTAGAGCATCAGCACCAAGTCATGCTGCTTCCTTCCCCTTCCACAGACAGCTACACCTGATCCTGCAGGAGCCAATCCTTCTGCTTCTACATAGGACCTCACCTTTCTCCATTATTCAAGGACCCCATTTGAACAGTCCCCTCTTCTTCCCACAAAGTATCAACTTTCCCTTCTCTCTGCTGGATCATTCTCACTGAAGCACAAATACACTGCTGCACGTTTTTTCTCATTATAACAAACAAACAAATAAAACAAAAGCCTTATCTGATCTCACTTCCTTTGCCAGCTACTGCCTATTACTCTATTCCCCTCAGTAGCAAAGTATCTCAAATATACTCTCTATACTCAAATTTAAGTCCTTTCCCCACAATTCTCTCGAAAACCTTTGCCTTCAATCAGGCTTTTGCCCCAGCACTTTTCTGAAAATGCTTTCATCAAGATCACCAATGGAGAAAGTCTCCATTGCTAAATGCAATGGTCAAGTCTCAGTTCTCAACTTACTGGACCCACCAGTAACATTGCACACCAATGGCCATGCCTTGCTTCCTGAAACACTTAACTCACCTTCCAAGGTAATGCTCTTGATTTTCTGTTCACCCTGCCAGTCACTCTATCTTGGACTCCTTTTCTGACTCTTCCTCTTCTCCCAGCCCAGTAATATTGAGGATCCCCAGGGCTCAGAAGTCCTCCTCTCTGTCTACCTGCTCTACCTCAGTGAGCTCATACTGAGTAGATGAAAATTCAAATGGAAATTTCAATGACTAACCAACTTCTATCTACAGCTGAGACCTCTGGCCTAAACACATCAAACTGCCCACTCAAATTCTCCACCTGGACATGTCTCAGACATTTCAGATTCACCATGTTCAAAAAATAACCCCCTGATCTTCTCTCCCAAAACTTCTGTAACCCCAGACTTCCCCATCTCAGTTGATGGCAACCCCATCCTTCCAGTTGCTCAGAGAAAAAATCTTGCCATCACTCTTGCTTGACTCCTCTCTTTCTCTTACTGGGAATATTACAGACCCTCAATATACATCCAGAATGCTATCACATCTCCCTAGCAATCATCCCTGTCTGAAACACATCCTAACTGGGTCACTGCAGTAGCCTCCTAATAACCTCCTGCATCCACCACTGCCCCCTAGAGTCTATTCTCAACTTAGTAAAATAGCCAGAGTAGTTCTTTGAAAGCATACTTAAAAATCTCCTAAGGGACCTGCATTCTCCTTAGAATCAACCCAAAGTCCTATAAATCCACATGGGACCACAGAGCTCTCCAGGATCAGCCCTCCTGTTCCATCTTGACCCTTATCTCCATCTCTCCTCCCCCTGCCTCACCCTGCACCAGCCACACGAGCCTCTCTGTTCCTTGGCCACACCAGGCATACTCCAGCGTCAGGCCTTTCTGTTCACTGTTCCCTTTGCCAGCAGTGCTCTTCCCTAAATATCAACTCTGTTCACTCCCTTGTCTCCTTTACATCTTTGCTTAGATGTCATCTACTCAGTAAAGTTTACACCTGACTGTCCTCTTCTCTGAAACCTGGTCACTTTACACCACTTAATTTTTCTAGAGAAACTACTCAGCACTGTCTAACATACTACAGAATATACTTACTTATTATATTTATTGGTACTGTCCATTTCCCCTCATCCATAGAGGCAGACATTTTATTGTCTGTGTTGTAACCTATAACCATCCCTGGCGCTCAGTATATGTATACTGAGTACACAAGTTCTGTTGCCTGAAAACCATACACAGAACTACCCCATCCCACATTCCAAAGTTCCATTATTCTAGGAATTCTGTTTTACCCAACACAATGACGTGAAGGCACAAAGGATGGAGACAGTCAGAATAGTGATAACTTCAGTGAGGAAGGAAGAAAGATTTTAATCACTTTTCAGGGCTTTTAAAAATATATTAGACATTTAAATCATCTTTTAAACTTTTCCCCTTATTACAGAATGTGTAGTAGTTATAATCACCCATTTTGGAAAGAGATACTTCTATATTTTTCTGCAGGCAGAGTCAACATAAGCAAAATCACACACACACACACACACACACATTGGACACAAATGCCAAAGAGTGGCAACCTCTCTCGAATCACTGACTTAGGTGGGGGAAAGATGAGTGAGTGGAGTTTGGGTGGAGAGAAAAACCAATCTGCCTCCTCTGATGCAGCCAGCAAGAGCACAAAGATAGCATGTCCTTATAATGATTTTAGAAGCAAAGTCTCTGGCTCTGGCTCATTACCAAGGCAATAATGCAACACTGGAGTGCTTTTTCCAATAGACTGTAATTCATAGCCTACAATTCCTCAAAGTGGATAACGTCAATGTCAGGCCACCAAACACTGCTCTCGGACCAATTCACAGCACGGCCTGTCTCAGCCTTGAAGTGGCTACTACCCTCAGACAGGGCTCTGCTAACGGACTGAAATTAGGACACAATTCAAATGCGTGTCCAGGTGTAACCAGTCCTGCTCAAGGATGTGTGCAAGCAGCCAACTAGGATCACAAAGCTGTATACTTGCCCATTATATTTTATAGAAGCTGTCCCTGCAAGATGTTAGCACAAAATGGATTGCTAGGAAAAACCTGCACTATTTCCGTAAATCTTTAATTTCATTTTAAAATTTGTGAATCTGTCACATGTATTAAGACAGACAATGCCATGCCAAATGCTCACTGCAAGTCCGCAAATGCAACTCAGTGCCACAGAGGCAGCATTTCTGTATCTGAGCACATTTCCCAGGTGAAATGGCAGCAACCTACTTAGAAATATGCTACATTTAAAAATCTCTGTGGCTCTTAGCTGCAGTCTATAATATAATGATATATCATAATCTGACCTTATATTTAATCAAATGAAAACATGAGCCTCATGGCCTTGATGTTGAGAGTTGTTTTCAAGGCCATGATGTATTTGGGCGACCACCACATGGTATGGGAAAGCATGCCCAAAAGATACTCTCTTTCCTGCCTGTGTAATTTACGCCTCTGAATGTTCATTTATCATCATTATAATTATGCCTGTTCTATAAAATATAATGGGCAAGTATACACTGTATACAACCACATTACAAGTGCAAAACAGATCGCTTAGGCATGTACATGCTCTATCAGTAAAAATGCTACTTGAAGCGAGATATTCAGACATACTGTATATAAGCACAGACTCATGATAGCTGTGTTGTTTTCAATGGTTATTTAACCTCAGGGCACAAATACATTCTGGCTTGATATTTTAGAGTCATAACCTTTCTAACATTTCTGGGCTTGAAAGGAATTGTTTTTAAAAGTCTGCAGAAGTCTTTAAGTTGTAGCTTACCGTAACTACAGTGAACCTTATTTTTGCTTCCCTTACTTGGTTAGAGTTTTTACAAAACAGAAAATTCCCAGATGTTGGCTCTTTGGCCCCACTTGCCACACACCCCATGCACACCACAGAACACCTGGGCAGAGTAACCTGCGGACTGCAGACGGCGGGTCTGGCCGTGGTCACGAGCACCGCTGCCAGAGGCATGGATTGAAGACAACCGCTCCTCACCAGGCCCTGGGTGTGCAGAGTGCAGCACAGAGGAAACGTGGTTTCAACGAACTCTTTCCCAGATGCACAGACAAGAGCAAAGAATTAAAGCAGAGAGAGCTACTCTGGTGGACTCAAGACCTGCCCCATATTAAAAAACCACAGTCATGGGTAAACCTTAGGAACTGGGAGACATGAGAACAAATTCAACCTCTATCATTTAGGCAAGTCACTTCTCTCTCGCAGTCTCAGCTTCCCCAACCATCACAGAATAGGTGTGAGAACTGAATAATGTCATGTTTGGTACAGCTTTGCTCTATATACTGGAGGTCTAAAGATAATTACTACTAATAATAGTAATATGTTCTGATTGGGCTTCTTTAAAATAGTTTTCTGGGATATAGCCCTCAATTCTGCTGCAGAACTGGATGTAATTAAAATTGACAATATGCAAGTCTGGTTCCTATTTGACTTCAGTATTCCCTTTATAACCCTAAAAGTCATCATTTTATAGGCTAAGTAAAAATCCCGATGAGCTATTTATTAGCTAGAAACAGCAGATGGCATGTGCATAAGGATGAAATAATGAAAAGTTCTGCCATGAAACTTCAACGTGTGTTTGCAATGTGTCAGAAGAGTAGAAAGTTGCTTATTTACAAAAATTTAAGTGTTACCTGTAAATCCATGTGTAAACAATGGGATTTAAAATCAAACAAATGAAAAAGTTCTTTGTGGGGGGAACATCAATTTTAAATATGTGCAACATCCAATTCCAAAGCTTTACTCTGCGATGGTCCTTGATGTGGAACAAAATGGCAAATCCTCCAGAGAAAATGTTACTTTGAGCATGTCTGATACTGAAAGTTCTCAGAGGTATATGGAAGCTGTTTTGGCCTTGGACATGTGTGAATTATGAATAGTCCCAAAAAGAGACACAGCATGGCCACGCACACACCTTACTACGCAGCAGTGCCTGGTCTGCTAGGAAGCAGGACCCTTTCGGAACCTCTCCACTCCTCCCCCTCAGGAACAGGTATAGATGTGTCTATGACATCAGTCCTACCTGTCAGACTCCAAGAAGAGAGAAAACGAATATTGAGAAAATGAATTGTATCAATTGACCTTGCCAGTGGGTACTGATGACTTTTTTTTTTACTTCAATTGGCCATTTAGTTCAATTTGTGTGTCTGATGACTTTTTTTAAAATTTTGTTTTATTGCTTAAAGTATTACAAAGAGTATTACATATGTCTCCTTTTTTCCCCCTTTGACCTCCCCCCAGCCTCCCCTACCCCCCAGTGTCTTGTAGACGGTACTGATGACTTTTTAAGGGACTGTTAAAATTTGACTGATTACTATTTTGGCTGAATATTCTTTGAAAATTTTTAAAAATCATGTTTGAACGAATATATCTGAGTTGAGGCTACATTTTACTTTCTCTTTAAAATGCCTGCTTTTATGTTCTCTTCTCTTGGGAAGAAACCACCCACCCTCTTTTTGAATTTGATATAAAGGAGCTTTGAAATACATTCACACATAGGAACATACTAATGCCTGACAGTGGTGAGAATTTGCATAGTCGTGATCATAAAGTGCTTTCACATATTTTGTCTTTTTTTTAAATGTTTTTATTGATTTGAAAGAGAGAAGAAGGGAAGAGAGAGAGAGAGGTGAAAGAGAGAGAGAGAGAGAGAGAGAGAGAGAGAGAGATGAAAGAGAAACATTGCTTAGTTGCCTCCCACATGCACCCCAACTGAGGACCAAACCTGCAACCTGGGCATGTGCTCTGGCTGAGAATCAAACCAGTGACCGTTCAATGCACAAACTGACAATACCCAACTGAGCCACATCGAGCAGGGCCTGCATTGTTTTATTTGGGCCTGAGGCCTGGTGAGGAGCCAGGCAAGCTGATTTCACAGACAAAGGATGGCAGGTCAGAGAGGCTCCTCAACTGCCCCCAAAACACATGGCTAAAGAGAAACTCAGCAGGGACGCTCTTCTGCTGCAAACTACTAGACAAGTGTGCTTAATCACCATCTGAGATGTATACATTTTTGAAAAAGTTGTGGTGAAAGGAAATGTCCACGATTACATCAAACATGTAGGTGGCAGAAGCTGGGGCACCTGAGTGAAGGTCCAGAGAAAGGAGGCTACAGGGTAGGGGCTCCTTTCGAGGCAGAGAGGCATCTCCTTACATTGAAATCCCAGGCAGCAGGTTGCCTGGCATCAAGCTCTTTACATATTAGCACTTCTCCAAATAGCCTTGAAGCACAGGGCTTCTCAATGTCTATGACAACAGGAATGTATTCAACTGTCTTCTTTAAGTGGATTTGACGTTTGTTTCTGACCAGCAATCACTCCCATTCTTACCAGAGGATGCTGAGCTGTAGGTGTATGATATCTAACACAGACAAGAACCTGGAGGAGGCACCAGCTCCCGGAAGGGCAGTGACTCCCACTGCATTACTCCAGAACACTCTCGGGGACGCTTAAAGCCCCAGAACACAAACACTGAACCACACAGTACCTTCTCTGTATACACTGATGCCATCTTCCCCACACTTTTAAGATAAAAGGCAATCAGAGGTCAAAAGATACCAATCCAGAAATACATTTTAAAAACCTGCTCATGTATATTGAAACTACCCTTAGGAGGTGAAAGGTATTCTTGCAACTCATCTATAGGTTTGAAAATTTCCAAAATAAAATAATAGGAAAGTTAACTTAATTTGGGTGTAAGTTACAAGGGGCAGGAAAATGGAAATATGTAAAAAATAATTGAACTGTACACTTAAGGTTTGTGCATTTTTTTATTTTTTTAAATCCTCACTTGAGGACATTTTTTCCATTGATTTTTAGAGAGAGTAGAAGGGAGAGGGAGAGACAGAGAGAAACACAGATGTGAGAGAGACACATCAATAAGTTGCCTCCTGCATGCCCCCGGCCAGGGCCAGGAGCCTGCAACCAAGGTACGTGCCCTTGACCAGAATTGAACCCAAGACCCTTCAGTACTTGGGCTGATGCTCTATCCACGGAGCCAAACTGACTAGGGCAGTTTGTGCATTTTTAAATGTTTATTTAATTATTATTATTTTTTTTTTAGAGAGAGGAAGGTAAAGAGAGAGAAATGTTGATCGGCTGCCTCCTACATGCGCCCCAACCAGGGATTGAACCCACAATCTGGGTATGTGCCCTGACTAAGAATTGAACCCACCACCTTTTGGTGTACGGGACGATGCTCCAACCCACTGAGCGACACCATCCAAGGCAGGTTTGTACATTTTTTGTATTTTATTGTATGTATGTTATACTTTAAAAATAAGTTTGAGAAAAAAACCTTAAAACAAAAACTACTGCAAGGCATAAACATGGTAATTGCTGGTGTATTTTAATAGAAAAAAATAACTTTCAGTTTATATCGTAACTGTGCTGCCTCTGGAGGTCTTGCTTCATTAATGGCTAGTTAGTGATGACCTTAGAAAAAGATGCATGTTCACCTGTGCACACAGCAATTATGGCATGCTTTTATGCTATTTTTAATAGTTTGTGCTATTTTTAATAGTTTCCTTAAGTAGACAGCCTTCCCCTTTTGTCTAAAATAAGATGAGAAGCTCTGAAAACGATGCCAGGACATGTAGACTTTAATTAATTCTGGGTCTGTCACTGACCAGCTGTGTGAGGTTAGGAAAGCTATTTAACCTCTCTGAGCTGTAATACCTCACCTTTTCCTTTTTGAGCCAAAAGTCTACAATTTTCCCTGCTTAGACTGTTTAAAGAAGTAATAAATCTCTGCTCTCCCAAATTGTAGTCTACCCCTTTCCAAATAATCACAAATTCTAAATTACTTATGTATGACTTAATGAGATTCTGTGATAAGATGTGTGGGTCTGCACATGTGCAAACCCTCAACACAATGCCATGGAAGCTGTAGTCTCCTCATAAACACACTTACTCTCATCACCATGCCTGTGCTTAGGTTGTTTTTCTCCCACCACAAACTCTAAAACCCCTCCTTTCCACCTTCTCTTCATCCACACTCAAGTTCCAGGCCACACAGCTTCCCTCCGGCCTCAAGGGCCCCTATTGTACTGCCACTAGAGAAATTAAGACTTCCAACGTTCTATCATTTATTTATTAAGTAATATTTGTAACTGTTTATTCTTTCTAATTTTTTATTCTTGTTTCAAGTAGACCCCAATAGATTGCATTCATTTCAACAATGATTTTTTATTTCTTCCAGAATACTAGAAACTCGGCAAGAACAGGGATTTTTATCTTATAGGTTCATCACTTTTAAACAATATGACCCTTAGAGTTCACCTGGTTACAATCCCTTGGTAGGCAGTGGGGAAGGAAACCAACATTTCCCAAATAGAATGGCTACTATCTTAGTCAGTTCTGGCTGCTATAACAAGATTCCATAGATCGGTTGGCTCAAAACACCCTTATTTCTCACAGTTCTAGAAGTCCCAGATCACAGTGCCAGCAGAACTGGTGTCTAGTGAGAGCCTGATTCCTGGTTTTCAGACAATCGTCTTCTCGCTGTGTCCCCACATGACGGAGAGCAGACAGGAAGCACGGGTTCACATGTCTTCCTACAAGGGCACCAATTTCATGATGGGGCTCCACCCTCATGATTAATTACTCACAAAGGGCCCACCTCCTAATGTCATCACATCAGGGGTTAGTATTTGAACACGACTTTGGGGGTGGGGGGGGGCAGGGACACACTCAGTCCATAACAGCTACAATGTGCCAAGCGCTCAGCCACACCTCTATGGAGAACAATTTTCTCCAGTTTCCAGATGAGGATACTGAAGGACACATTTACAATTTGTGCTAATATCAAACCTCTGTGGGATTATTTTAAAGTGCAACCCAGGTGTCAACTGCTCATGCTGACCTCCAGTTTTCGTGTCCCCTGATCAGACTTTCTTAGTCCCTCTTCCAGCCTGGACACAGCCCTTCACTGAAGTGACCAATAAGAGCCCAGCCACAGAAAAGCATGAATGAGCAACATAGACTCCGCTGAGGTTTTTAAGGAAAGACAGAGGAGGGAGTTCACTTCTCACTCTGCAGGGAGAAGCAAATCCTCACGAGACAGTTCTGTCTCGCTCCAAGTCCTCCCTCACCCAATCTATCCCCAGCGCCTCCTGCTCCCCACCCACCTGGCTGCAGGTTCTCTCTTGGGGCGCTCCCATTTCTTACTCTCTGTTGTACAGAGCAGTTTGCTCACCCTGCCTCTGTTCTCCACTCACATTTCTTGATGTGCCTCGGAGATCAGTAAGTCAGAGGTCCCTCCGGTGAGGGGGTTAAAGAACTCCTAAAAAACCCACCTCTGTTATGGAAGGACTGTTTCACACTGATAATTCTGACATAGTCTAGTGCTGTGTCCACACCTAGTGCTTATTTGCAGAAAGGAGGCCTCTGGTCCCCTCAACCCTCCCATCTCCCACCAGTTTCCCATCAGCTCTTCACAGGGCTACCACTTTCTGGAAGTACCTTGCTCACTGATGTGTTTACCTGTTATCGTGGGTTCTCCGCTATTAGATAATGAGCTCTGCGAATGCAGGGTCCTTGTCTGTTCTGTTCACTGCTGTGCTCCTGGTGCACAGAAAGGGCCCATCACCTGGTAGATGCTCAGTAAATATTTTTTTTGGATGAATGAACAAATATATTAACAAATTGTGGCTAGAGAAAGCAACACTGAATTCTGAAGCCCTGAGCCATCCAACACCATGGATCCTAGATTTTGACCTACCACCAACAGTGCAAAATTGAGTGATAAAAGATCTCCCTAATACATCTCTTCTGGTGAAATTCTTTTCTTCCCATATGGCATTCTAGAAGGTGTTTTCATAGCCTGGATGGGAGGGAGCCAGAAGCAGAGAAACTGCTCACTCTTATCAAGGATGAGAAAATGTATGATGAGAAAATGTATAGTTATCAATCTCAAATTACTTATTGAATGAATTAAATGTGCCAGAAACTGGGGTAGGCAATGAGATTATGTGAGATGCAGCATGGTCCCTGTCCCTGGTCCATAAATCCATACTTTCCCAGACACTAGTCCCGTGGCCATGAAGATCCCTGTTATGCCTGGCAAATTCATCCTCCTTCCTCCAGGCTGTACTCTACCTCTGGCAGTACCAGTCCCTCCATTATTAATGCTTCCCAAGAATACTGGGGATGGATCAATGTCTGGTACTCACACGGTGTAATTTAACCAGTCTGTAATCATCTGTGTACACACATCCACACCTCCTCCAAAGACAGTGAGCCCCATGAGTCAGGGTCTATGCTGTATCATCTCACACAGTCCCACCAAAGGTCTCTGTTGCATGAATTAATAATTTCCAGATGATAGGTGCTCTGTTCTTGGCTTCTGAGAACTCCTCACATGCATCGACTGATGCATGTCCTTGGGCTGCAATTAATTCTAAGTGTGAAATGACTAAAGGATGCTGGCGCACATGGTCGGCTCCCCAGCATAATCTGCTGGAACAACAACCTTTCTGTGGATTTGAAAAGCCTTGGCTATGAATCCTTATTGATTCTTCAGAGCCATTCAAGAGAAAAAAATTCATTCTCAAATAGGCTTGAAAGACTTCTGTTTCCATCTCAAAGCTCTGTTAAGAAAATCAGGGCTTTGTGTCAACCACTGATTTGGGACAATGGGTCTGTGTTTACTTTAGTTGAGATTTGAGAATTTGTCAGCAGTCATCTTATTTAAGATGTCACTTTCGGGTCTCATTGCCCTTACGAAATGGTTGGGTTGAAAGATTAGTAAGAATGCCTTGAAGTGACTTGTTGGAGTAGGGTGGTCACAGACTTGACACATTTCTCATCACTCATCACATCTCCCCATGTTCAACAACAGGGATCTGTTCTTTGGTGTTATTAATGGGATGATATCTTGACATCAGTCTCAAGTCTCCTAGATATAAGTGAAGGCATAAAACCAGCAGGAGCATTCTCTAGGTGATGTTCCACTTCCCTTTTCCCTCGCTCATTGATACCCCAAAAGTCACTCTTTGCTAGGAATTCTGGAAATGCACCAAATTGGGTACCTTTACACCCTAATTGAAATCATAAGTCTCTGGTTACATAAAATCATGCGTGACTCAGATGGCAAAAGGTTTGATGTGGCATCACTACTTTTCAAAGGCATTTCCCCCTAGAAGCAGCAACTATTAGAAGTATGTTCTGGTAAGTCTTGCTACTGAAAAAGTAGTCCTTGCATCATCAGCAGCAGCATCACCCAGAAGCTTATGGAAATGGAAATTCATGTCCCTTTTCCCAACCAGAGCTAATGACTCAGAGTCTCTAAAGGCAAGGCCCAGGAATCTTGATCTGCTCTAAAGCTCTCTCCCAAGTAGATTTCTCAATGAATGGGAATCTAAAGGCTGGGATGAGCAATTATTTTCTGGCTCTTACAACTGCTAATAGAGACTTATTTATAAGTTTTGCCCTTAAACAACTGCAAAGGAGATTTCCTGATAAACTTCACTGAAGGAGAAATAGTAGGATGACAGAGGAGGCAGAGGTTCAATACTGGCTGTGTTCATGCATTGGAAGACAATGTTGTTAAAATACACAAAGCTATCTATAGATTCAATGAAATTCCCATAAAATTCTCAATGGTAGTTTTTTGTTTTTTGCAGAAATAGAAAAGGCAATCCTAAAATCAACACACAACCATAATAGACCCCAATTAGCAAAAACAATCTTGAGGAAGAAGAACAAAACTGATCACATTTCCTGATTTTGAATTATATGGCATGATATATAAACCCACAGATATATGTCAGCTGATCTTCCACAAGAGTGCCAATATTAGGAAATGATAGTTTCTTCAACAAATGGTTAGGAAAACTTGTCCCCTGTGGGCACCATCATTGTAGCAAAAATACATAAAAATAAACTCAAACATAGGGGGAAGCTCCTTGATATTGGTCTTGTCAATTCTTGGATATGACACCAAAATCTCAGGTGACAAAAGCAAAATGAAACAAGTGGGACTGCATCAAACTAAAAATCTGCATGGCAAAGGAAACCATTAACAGAACAAAAAAGCAACTTACTGAATGGGAGAAAGTATTTGCAACTGTATATCTGATAAGGGGTTAATATCCAAAATATATGAGGAACTACTCTACTACAACTAAAAAATAAAACAGATTAAAAAGGGGCAAAATACTTGAATAGACATTTCTTCAAAGAAGATATTACAAATAATAGCCAAGGTATGTAAAAAGAGCATAATTGACTAAACACCAGAGAAATGCAAATCAAAACCAAACTAATGTATCATCTCACACCTATTAGATGGCTATTATAAAAATAACTAGAACTCATTCAGCTGAAGATCTGCCTATAGTAGGCAAGACTGTACTGTGCACTTAAAAATTTGTTAAGAGGGTAGAACCTATGTCAAGTGTTTTTACCACAATGAAAAAAAACAAAACCCCACAGTCCCACTTCCTCTGTTTCCTTTTGATTAAATATACTCCATCCAGTTCTGGAGTACTTTGCAGACATGAAAGTGCCCAACAGTGAGACTCTGGGCAGTGAGTAGGCAGGTTGGCAGAGGAACACAGGACTTTACATTCTGCTCTGGGTGTGAACCCCTAACACCATCACTGGGTGGGTTAAGCCCAGTATGAGACTCCTAAGGCATATATTCAGTACAGAAAAGCTAGAAGGGATAAACAGAAAAAAAGATGTGAGGCATTTCAACTTTGAATGAAAAAGTGATGGGGGGAAAAGGCACCAAAGATAAATCATGATGCATGTAGCAAAACCATCTTGAGGATCTTGTATAAGAATCCTCGACAGCTCTACACCTATAAATTCAGCTGGAAACTATGAAGACTTGCTCATATTGTGACTCTAGGGCATTATTAAACTTTACTCTAGTAATTTTTTTTTCTGGGAAAGTCAATTTATTTATCCAAGTGGAGATTTAAAAACCGAAGGGAGCCATCTGGTGGCTTGTGTGCCTACTAATTAAAATCCTTCTCCTGGGCACAAAATTGCTGCCCTGTGGGCACCGTCATTGGAGCAAATGGAACAAGACAAACCAGAATTGACAAAACACATGCTTCTGCTATAGAAAATCTAAGCAGTGTAATTTGGAAACAACCAAACCAAAATTAAGGGGGTGGGGTGGGATGCTTAAGAGTAATTCTGATATTATTTTCTCTATCTGCTCTGAAAAAAATTTTTTTTTTTTTGCTGATTTCAGAGAGAGGGAGAGGGTGAGAGAGAGGATAGGAACATCAATGATGAGAGAGAATCACCGATCAGCTGTCTCCTGCACGTCCCCGACTGGGGATTGAGCCTGAAACCTGGGCATATGCCTCAACCAGGATTTGAACCATGACCTCCTGGTTTATGGGTCGATGCTCAACCACTGAGCCATTGCTGGTTATTTTGAAACTTAAAAAAAAATCATCTTTTATTTTTCAAATACAGTTGACATATACGTAATATTATATTAGTTTCAGGTGTACACCCTGGTGCAGTGATGGTGAACCTATGACATGCGTGTCAGAGGTGACATGTGAACTCATTTTTTTGGTTGATTTTTCTTTGTTAAAT
>NW_005368707.1:6454318-6457107 GCF_000412655.1 Myotis brandtii | reverse complement strand
CTGGTGGTCAGACAGCCCTCTCACAATCTGGGACCGCTGGCTCCTAACCACTCACCTGCCTGCCTGATCACCCATAACCTCTCTGCCTGCCTGCCTGATCACCCCTAACTGCCTCTGCCTGCCTGCCTGATCGCCCCTATCTGCCCTCCCCTGCTGGCCGGATTGAGCCCCAACTGCCCTCCCCTGCCAGCCTGATCACCCCTAACTGCCCTCCCCTGCCAATATGATCTCGCCACCAACTGCTCTCCCCTGCCGGCCTGATCACCCTTAAATGCCTCTGCCTGCCTGATCACCCCTAACTGCCCTCCCCTGCGGGCTTGATCTCCCCCCGAACTGCCCTCCTCTGCGGGCCAATTTGGTTCTGATTGGTCAGTTTCTATGTCAGTCAGCGTCAAAAGCTCCGCCTCCTAGGCAGCCATTAGCTCCTCGCAGTTCACCCAGATTTGGTTCTGATTGGTCGGTTTCTATGCCGGTCAGCGTCTCCGGGCCTATCTCCGGGCCTGATCAGAGAGGTGGGGCTGATCAGCAGCCATCCCAGGCTGCTGGCGAGTGGGCTGAACTGCTGACCTCTTGAAGAGAGAGAGAGGCACGGCTGCTGGCAAGGCCCGGAGAGAGAGAGAGAGAGGCAAGGGCTGATCAGCAGCTGCCATCAGACCCTGCTTCTCTCTCTGGGCCTCGCCAGAAGCCTCGGCAGCTGCTAATAAGCCCCACCTCTCTCTCTCTCCGAGAGGTCAGCAGTTCAGCCAGCTCGCCAGTCCCTGCCCACCCAAGCCTGCTGTGCGCGCAGCCTGGCGTTCAGTCGAGCCTTTGGTCGTTTTGGACATTACAGACCCTGACTGTTTATATATATAGATTTACTGTGCTATACTTTAAATCCCAATGATTATTATGTTACTACCAATTTGTGCTTCTTAATCCCTTCACCTTTTTAACACCCCTCCCATCAGGCAACCATCAAAATATTCTCTGTATCTATGAATATGTTTCTTGTTCATTTATGTTGCTTGTTCACTTCTTTTCTTTTTTTTTTTTAGATTCAATTGTTGATAGACATGTATTTATTGCCATTTTATTGTAAATAAATTTGATATTTTTTCTTTTCTTTTTTCTTCTTAAAGAAGACCCTTTAATATTTCATGTAATACTGGTTTGGTGGTATGTTCAAGAAAATTGTGTTTCCTTTATGGAAAGTATACATTCAAACAGAAGAATTCTGGTAGAACTTTATTCTGGACCAACTTACTTCTGATGGCATGTGGGAAAACTAATGTTTGTAATCTTCATTATCAATGTTCCCTTAATCCTAGATTAGCACTACTGTTTCTGCAGGAACAGGTGGATGAGGGCAGGTGGAATAAATATCTAGGTTTGCTAGAAAGAAGAGGACACCAAAACAGTCTGAAGACTGTGGGTCGAAGCTAGAATATCTTTCCCTATCTAGTATTAACAGACTCTACTGTGACATTCACTTTCCCTTAGCAAAGCAAAGAATAATTCACATGGCATTGCTTTTTATTAAAAGATTAGCCAGCAGTAGCATTAAGCAGCAAGATGTATGGGGAAAGTTTTTAGGCTCTCCACACTCTGAAAAATAAAAGATAAAAATAAAAACACAACCTTTCTGAAACTCCAAAAGGCAGGAATGAAGAGAATTTGTTAGAACTATTGCTAGAATGTGTTCTCATGTTTATGTATCTACAAGAGATTCTGCTGAGTTCTTTGCTCTTTTTCATATAGGGACTGCCTTTTTTTCCTTTTTCTTTTCCAGTCTTTCCTACAAAGCAAGGTTTGAGTTTTCTCACTGGGTATTTTTCTCCTTCAGGCCTGCAGGTGGCGCCTCTGTTCCAGTGTCCTCCAGCTGCGCAGCTGTCAATAGATCTTGATTCCCCAGAAGCAAGTACTTGCAGCATTACCTTATGTGACTAAAGCAGGCAGTTTTGCTTTTAGCCAGAAACCAACTGTTCCTGGAATCACAAGATCATTAGAATTTATTAATCTGAAATGAATACAAAGAGGCAGAGAATAAAAAAAGAACAGGCTTTCACAATTGGGAGTTCTATCCAACAGGTTTACGTGGGAGATGGATTTTGATTTCATGATGAATCATGATAAGCAATGTATACATGATAAGCAATATATACAAAAGCATAGTCTACCAAACAAAAATCCATGTTATAGTCTGAAAGTTGATGGTCACTCCAACAATGATTGCTCAAATGTCAAACACACAGGGACTGGTGTAATTAGGATCACATTTTAAAGAGAGGAAACAGGTACAGATAAATTAAGTGACTTTTTTAAAGTCATGCAGTAAGTTGCAGAGTCAGGGTGCAAACCCATGCAGTCTGAACCAGCTCTGAGTCACCACTGTCCCGCCTCCCAGCACCTTGTGGGTGTCTCCTATTCTCTTCATGAAAAGCCTTAAGCACTACCCACACTCATATCAGTAACTCCTTGGGAGGTAGGGGGTGGAGGAGGATGTGGCCTTATGCAACCTCATCAGTAGCTGATCCATGATGCTCCTACACATACATCATCATCCACCATGGGAAGTTTCCAGCTCTTCTGTTCAGAACTTCTGTTGTTCTTGGACTTTTCAAGTGCTTCTTGGAGACCCTATTCTCTAGTTAGGATGAAATTAGGATGACAAGCCTTATTGAGGAAAACAAACCCAAGAATGTACAATGGATCCAATGTAGTAGAAATGTATTTCTTGTGCACACAAGCTCATGTGCTCAAAATCATTGCTATCCTCCCAGGAGTCACTCCTGGACTGAGATCATTCTTTC
>NW_005368707.1:6441080-6452092 GCF_000412655.1 Myotis brandtii | reverse complement strand
CTGGTGGTCAGACAGCCCTCTCACAATCTGGGACCGCTGGCTCCTAACCACTCACCTGCCTGCCTGATCACCCATAACCTCTCTGCCTGCCTGCCTGATCACCCCTAACTGCCTCTGCCTGCCTGCCTGATCGCCCCTATCTGCCCTCCCCTGCTGGCCGGATTGAGCCCCAACTGCCCTCCCCTGCCAGCCTGATCACCCCTAACTGCCCTCCCCTGCCAATATGATCTCGCCACCAACTGCTCTCCCCTGCCGGCCTGATCACCCTTAAATGCCTCTGCCTGCCTGATCACCCCTAACTGCCCTCCCCTGCGGGCTTGATCTCCCCCCGAACTGCCCTCCTCTGCGGGCCAATTTGGTTCTGATTGGTCAGTTTCTATGTCAGTCAGCGTCAAAAGCTCCGCCTCCTAGGCAGCCATTAGCTCCTCGCAGTTCACCCAGATTTGGTTCTGATTGGTCGGTTTCTATGCCGGTCAGCGTCTCCGGGCCTATCTCCGGGCCTGATCAGAGAGGTGGGGCTGATCAGCAGCCATCCCAGGCTGCTGGCGAGTGGGCTGAACTGCTGACCTCTTGAAGAGAGAGAGAGGCACGGCTGCTGGCAAGGCCCGGAGAGAGAGAGAGAGAGGCAAGGGCTGATCAGCAGCTGCCATCAGACCCTGCTTCTCTCTCTGGGCCTCGCCAGAAGCCTCGGCAGCTGCTAATAAGCCCCACCTCTCTCTCTCTCCGAGAGGTCAGCAGTTCAGCCAGCTCGCCAGTCCCTGCCCACCCAAGCCTGCTGTGCGCACAGCCTGGCGTTCAGTCGAGCCTTTGGTCGTTTTGGACATTATAGACCCTGACTGCTTATATATATAGATTCACTGTGCTATACTTTACATCCCAATGATTATTATGTTACTACCAATTTGTGCTCCTTAATCCCTTCACCTTTTTAACACCCTTCCCATCAGGCAACCATAAAAATATTCTCTGTATCTATGAATATGTTTCTTGTTCATTTATGTTGCTTGTTCACTTCTTTTCTCTTTTTTTTAGATTCAATTGTTGATAGACATGTATTTATTGCCATTTTATTGTAAATAAATTTGATATTTTTTCTTTTCTTTTTTCTTCTTAAAGAAGACCCTTTAATATTTCATGTAATACTGGTTTGGTGGTATGTTCAAGAAAATTGTGTTTCCTTTATGGAAAGTATACATTCAAACAGAAGAATTCTGGTAGAACTTTATTCTGGACCAACTTACTTCTGATGGCATGTGGGAAAACTAATGTTTGTAATCTTCATTATCAATGTTCCCTTAATCCTAGATTAGCACTACTGTTTCTGCAGGAACAGGTGGATGAGGGCAGGTGGAATAAATATCTAGGTTTGCTAGAAAGGAGAGGACACCAAAACAGTCTGAAGACTGTGGGTCGAAGCTAGAATATCTTTCCCTATCTAGTATTAACAGACTCTACTGTGACATTCACTTTCCCTTAGCAAAGCAAAGAATAATTCACATGGCATTGCTTTTTATTAAAAGATTAGCCAGCAGTAGCATTAAGCAGCAAGATGTATGGGGAAAGTTTTTAGGCTCTCCACACTCTGAAAAATAAAAGATAAAAATAAAAACACAACCTTTCTGAAACTCCAAAAGGCAGGAATGAAGAGAATTTGTTAGAACTATTGCTAGAATGTGTTCTCATGTTTATGTATCTACAAGAGATTCTGCTGAGTTCTTTGCTCTTTTTCATATAGGGACTGCCTTTTTTTCCTTTTTCTTTTCCAGTCTTTCCTACAAAGCAAGGTTTGAGTTTTCTCACTGGGTATTTTTCTCCTTCAGGCCTGCAGGTGGCGCCTCTGTTCCAGTGTCCTCCAGCTGCTCAGCTGTCAATAGATCTTGATTCCCCAGAAGCAAGTACTTGCAGCATTACCTTATGTGACTAAAGCAGGCAGTTTTGCTTTTAGCCAGAAACCAACTGTTCCTGGAATCACAAGATCATTAGAATTTATTAATCTGAAATGAATACAAAGAGGCAGAGAATAAAAAAAGAACAGGCTTTCACAATTGGGAGTTCTATCCAACAGGTTTACGTGGGAGATGGATTTTGATTTCATGATGAATCATGATAAGCAATGTATACACGATAAGCAATACATACAAAAGCATAGTCTACCAAACAAAAATCCATGTTATAGTCTGAAAGTTGATGGTCACTCCAACAATGATTGCTCAAATGTCAAACACACAGGGACTGGTGTAATTAGGATCACATTTTAAAGAGAGGAAACAGGTACAGATAAATTAAGTGACTTTTTTAAAGTCATGCAGTAAGTTGCAGAGTCAGGGTGCAAACCCATGCAGTCTGAACCAGCTCTGAGTCACCACTGTCCCGCCTCCCAGCACCTTGTGGGTGTCTCCTATTCTCTTCATGAAAAGCCTTAAGCACTACCCACACTCATATCAGTAACTCCTTGGGAGGTAGGGGGTGGAGGAGGATGTGGCCTTATGCAACCTCATCAGTAGCTGATCCATGATGCTCCTACACATACATCATCATCCACCATGGGAAGTTTCCAGCTCTTCTGTTCAGAACTTCTGTTGTTCTTGGACTTTTCAAGTGCTTCTTGGAGACCCTATTCTCTAGTTAGGATGAAATTAGGATGACAAGCCTTATTGAGGAAAACAAACCCAAGAATGTACAATGGATCAAATGTAGTAGAAATGTATTTCTTGTGCACACAAGCTCATGTGCTCAAAATCATTGCTATCCTCCCAGGAGTCACTCCTGGACTGAGATCATTCTTTCCAGTAGTTCCACCTTCTTCCACAGGAAGGGTGCACATCCCCATTAATCCAGTGGAAGGAGAAAGAGCACAAAGGGTTATGCACAAAAGATTTTGATGGATGGGGCTTGGAAGTTGCACATGTCACTTCCACTCACATTCCACTGACCAAAACATAGTCATGTGGCTGAATCTAGCTGCAGGATTAACTGGAAAATACACTTTAGTACTGTGCTCAGGAAGAAAAGGAAATGGGATTGATGAATAGCTAGCCAGCCTCTGCCACACAGCTAATCTTCAAATTCACAGAAGATACAATCAATAAAAGAATTTCAAATTCTATTTCCGTACATCAAATAATCTTCTTTTCCTCCCCTTCCCCCTCCCTCCTTCTTCTTTTCGTCTCTCCTTCTCCTTCTCCTTCTCCTTCTCCTTCTCCTTCTCCTTCTCCTTCTCCTTCTCCTTCTCCTTCTCCTTCTCCTTCTCCTTCTCCTTCTCCTTCTCCTTCTCCTTCTCCTTCTCCTTCTCCTTCTCCTTCTCCTTCTCCTTCTCCTTCTCCTTCTCCTTCTCCTTCTCCTTCTCTCCTCCTCCTCCTCCTTCTTCTCCTTCTTCTTCTTCTGAGAGAACCATGGCATTGGAGCTTTTAGGTCCTTCAGCTTATTTAAGTAGATCCATGTTGGTTTTCACCCTCCCTCTCCAGACAGGTTAAGTGCAGCCCATGAGGGGCCTATACAGAATAAAACAAAGCAAGAACTTGAAGCTTCTTATTTCTAATTTTTTCCTCCACACAAGAAGACCACTGCTAATCTTCAACTGTGTATCAGTGATGGCTGGATGGCATGAGAGTGGGGGACCCAGCAGTTGCTGACTTCTGTTTCCACATTATCATTAGAGTGAACATAACCAATGTTACATACCATCCTTGGATGGAACTGTAACCACAGTGACAGATGCACAGAGGCAAAACTGCTGATTGGTGTCAGAAATCACAAGGGGAGCCTATTCTGCAGGAAATAGAGATGGGGGTCAGGTACTCACCCCCTGGGCTCCTCCCTACTCCCCCTCTCCTCCCAGGCTCCTGGCATACCTTAGGACAGTGGGGGACAAGCTTGAAAACTACTTTCAGAAGCCATATCAGCTACTGTAAAGAGCTATGAACAGACTCATATCCCAGGAATAAGTATTTCCACAATATCACACTGAGGACTTCCTTTTCTTAGGATAAATGCTTGTTGCATGAAAAGTGATGGGCGAATCTACCTGATTCTATAATCAGATCATCTTTCTATTTAACACTAGAGTCTTCTGGGTTCTTCTGCTCAGCGACACTCACAAGCCCGGGGACCAACCACAAATGCCAATTTCTATGCTACTTTCCTCTGCAGAACAGATGCTTTCACACCAGCTCTGCCAGAAATCCTGACGTTGGGATTATATTTTTGCCCCTGTGCCATCCTTTCTAACTGGCCAAATCAAATGATGAGGAAGTAGGGTCCCAAATTAGTCCACGTCTAGTAGAGTGATTGGTAATATGAAGTAGCAAAGAAATTTGACTAAGACATTCTAATTTTTTTGTAAGCCTTTTTAATGAGTTAGCTATCTTAAAGAATTTATCTTTTAGAGATTACATGTGTCTTAATTCCAGAAGACAGAAAGTCATTGCACCAATTAGTTTCTGTTTTTCCCCTTCTGAACTATAAGAAGGGTAATGATAGTGTCATGCTCATATTTATACTTTTTATTTTCAGCACCTTTCATGGTTGTTGGAATAAGCATTTAACAAACAGTTGTGGAAGGAAAGGTGGAGCTAAGGAATGAACAAACAAATGAAGGGAAGAGAAGGCCATTTTGTGGCACAATCTGAAATATTCTTAAAGCCCTGTTGGATTTTCACAAGAAGATACTGAAATCAGATGAGGAGATATCCCCTTGCCCTTGAGCCACTGATAAAATGAAAGTAAACCCAAATCCTGCAGACAGATAGTAGGTTCCCTAGGCCGGGTTTAATGGTATAAATCCTTGATTAAGAAACAAGAGGTCTGGGGACTGGAATTTGCCTTTTTGCTAAACAGCTGAAGAGTCATAGGCCTTAATAATTTACATTTTAAAATGAGAATGATACTTCCTGTTCTATCTCAAAGAGAGGATGTGAAAAGTCAGGGCAGAGAGAGGCTGCACACAGGCTATAGGAGAACCAAAAAATAACTAAGCTATTTGGGAAAAAAGGAGGACTCTACAAATTCAAAATCTAGAAGACTTTGCTTGTGACGTTTTCATTTTCAATTTGCAAAGTGCATTATCTTGGTACTCCACGTTTTATAAAATTAAATAATAAAGGTGTCTGCTTTTGCATTTGGGATGAGACCTCAAAGTGATAACCAGGGATGTTCCTGTAATAAGGGCTGATGGCTTCACAGATGGGGAAACAAACGCAGCAAAAATTTGTGAGATAGTTGGGCAGCCTCACAATTGACCATGTGATCAAGTAAACAGATTGAGAAAACATTGAAAATCCCAGCCACCATGTGAGAGGTCCCATAGGCAGCATTTTTTCATTAGGTAACAAGAAGAAATCATCAGTGTGTGCAAATGCTTCATTAATAAGCAGACTCAGCAGAGAGCACAGGGCCGGCCAGCTCTTGCCTGGCGCCTGAGCCATTGTGCGGTGCCTCCCTTGCTTCTTCTCCTCAGATTATCAGTGCTCTTCTCTTATTTTTTGAAAGCGCCCTAAGTGATCTCCATGGAAATATGATATGCTTAAAAACAAAAGCAAGTTTCAAAATAAATGAAAATATGGTCACCAGAACTTAAAACAAAAAATTCTGGGCATCTAGTCCACTTTCCTTAATTCCTTTCCTACTGGCTTCCTATCAAAAAATCTTTCCTTCAAAATGTCCTGTTAAATATACCTACAGTCCACCAACTACTAAAAAATTAAATTACATATAACAAAGTGACAACGCTCTGCAGAAATATTTCAAAACTGATTGAATCATAAATCCTCCTAATGTCTTCCCAAGGCACGGAGCAAATAGGTATTTTCACAGATGGTGCTGCAAGGAGGAAAGAAACCACAGTCCTGTGGCCAGGGAAGAAGGCGCTCTCCTGTTCTGAGTTACCTGACCCTTAGCTTCGGGCTAAACTTCCATTATTCTAGATACTTTTACCCCCTAAAACTTGATAATACATTCAATTCTTTACATTCCTCACACGTTTCTTTTCCTCCCCAGACCTTAATTGCATGACAAAGTCTTCTTTTTATTTGTCTGTTTCCACACTACAAAGGGTGGGGACATTGGTGCCTTCCTTGTCCTCATCCCCTTTGACCAAGAAAAACAAAAAAGCCCCTCCAACAAAGGCCTTAGCACTCTCCCCATATTTTCTCAGCCAACAATTTTCTCAGCTGCAATGTATTCCATCTTTACAAATCCTCACTGTGTTGTTTTAACTTCCATTTATATCATTGTGGAGGCTACAGCTTCAGGTGGGCTTTCCCTGGAGCCTCCACCATCAGGTGCTCACCCGCCCCTAGAAGGTCTAACAAAGCCAGGCTTGTGCTGGGCTGCCACCCTCCTGCCCTCTCTCCACCAGGAGTCTGGACAGCTCTCTGGGCAAGGCCACCAACCAGGATGCTGCTAAGGGTGGCGCCTCCTTCCTCCCCAGCGCCCATCCCACAGCTCAGTTTCACACCTAAGGTCAGGCAGCTTCCAATAGCCATCAGTCCAGTTCTCCTTAACCCTCGGGCTTTAGTCTTCTAAGTCTCCTTCTGGCTTTCAAATCTCTTAATGACATGCAGACCTGGATTTGAATTCTGGTTCAGTTCAAATCTCTATCACCCCCACAGAACAGAGTTAGGCAGCGCTGACAACAAAATTCATCCCAGTCTCCAAAGCACTTCTGTGTCTGCAGCCTGCATTCCTGCCTGACCTCTTCCTGTCCTTTTGTTATGCCTGGTTATACTGTCTTTTGTTATACAAAAGGCTGGCAGTGCTTGCGGAGTGCCCAAATATTCAATTTTACGTTGTGAAGCACTGTGCTTATTTTTCCTTCTGGGACACTTGAGCAAGGCAAGGCAGGCGCTAGCCCAGGTACAGCCGTGGAATCCTCTGCTCAGAAGCAAAGTCATTTGCCCAAGGGGCCACAGCTACTGAAAAGGAAAGATTTGAATTACACTCCTAAAGTTCTGTATTATTTTCATACCGTCTAGGGTTTCTGATGATCCCTTCAAAATTGCAAATAAGATTCAAAATTAACCATCCTCTAAGTTTTCTAATTAGCTCACCATGCTCATAAATGGAAATAGAGGAAATGTCACAGATTAGCCAGAGAAGCCACAGAAAGGCTCAGTGTGTACAGTCACTGGGTGGCTGGGGTGAGCCATGAAGAGGCCCAGAGACCTGGCCAGCTCTGCCCTTCAAACATTTTTTGACAGTAATATTTTGAACTAATTATGTGGCACAAGTTGTTACTAACCATCTGCCTGTGGATGTTGAGTTTGCTTCGAGGCTTAAGAGGAGAGAAGAATTCACTCTAAGAATTTCATAGAATCTTAGAGCCATGCACCAATGATTCTCCCCATGCAATAGAATAAGCCTTTCCCACAATCAGCATCTCAACTGGACATCAAGACCCGACTCACTTTAATTTTACAATGTAGGGTTTAGAAACAATATGCATCTCAATGTAGGTATGTAGAATGCAGTTGGCTCTGACATATCTCCAAAAATCAAATACTTGGCAGGTTAATGCTGCATAAAAAACTCCCACAGGAATGGACAGGGACAGGAGAAAATGCACATTGAAGCGCGGAGGATAGCTTCCAGCTCAGCTTCCGACTGTGCGGCCCGAGAACTTCAGAGCCCTAACATGTAACTGAGGTCACTTAAAACAAGCTCTAGTCCATCAAATGTAATACCTAACAATTCCCTAGATTAGTAAAATCATAGGTAAACTCACTATATAACAAAGATGAAAAGAAATAAACAGCCCACCTGTCTGCAGGGCTATTATAACACTGTCTTGGAAGTTAATATCTGTAAGGTGATTTGAGGAAATTGATGCCATTAGAGAGGATAGAGACATGCAAATTGATTATGGGCAAAGGAAAAGATTATCAGCTCTTTTGCTGAGGTCATCTAAAGATTTTAGAGAAATAAGTACCAAAAGTATATTAGAGAGCTTAACAAAAACTAAATTGCATTTATGCTACTTTGATCACAGTTTTATTATTCTAAGTTGAGATCTAGCTGGGATCAGAAATGGGGCAGAAAAAAAGGAAAGTAAAAATACAGAGCATATTTGTCATCCTTTCTAAACTTTTTTGATCTCCAGATGGACTTAAATTGCTTCATCCCACTCCTTACCTCCCTGCCACCTGCCCCAAGTCCATATCTTCAACAATAGAGCTTGTAAACACACTCCCACCCCTAGATCTTTAAGAATCTCCAGGCACTGTCAGCTTGAGATACCAGCCATGAATCAGAGATGGCAGAAGGCAGGTGGCACACACATGGAACTGTGGGTGGACCATTAAGACCACAGCCAAAATGATCACACTATTTGTGCTACACTGAAATTTACTCTGTGGTGGAATCATATTCTACATTTTGGAGAGAAAAGAATAAATTAAGTACAATGTGTGCCCTAGGCATTGCAATGACAACGTCACCTTGATAATTTCTAGTCAAAGACTCACATAGGATTATACCTGGAGTGAGAGGGGAAGGGAGAGGAAAACCATTCACTGAGCATCTATTGGGCCCTAGACTTTGTGCTAATCATATACAAATCCTTAGGAATCCTCAGCAAAAAGAAATGGTTTGAAGGGAATCTTTTTGTGGCTGATTTTACAGCTAAGGAACGAGTCTCAAAGAGGTTCTAGAACTAGACTTTGAAGGTAGGTCAGTGGGAACCTTGCCCTTTGTGCTATGCCATACTTCCTCAGACCATCAACCTGTACTCATCATTCTGAAGAGAGAGAGGTTAGAGGCAGGCAACTGTAATGTGTAATAAACTGTATTGACCTTTGTCCTCCACCTTGTGGAATTCTGATGCTGGTCAAGTCACTCTTCATCCTCTATTTTCTGCCCGTGTCCCATCTCCTTCCACAGAGGAGCACATGCCTGCATCCCATCTCCTTCCACAGAGGAGCACATGCCTGCATCCCATCTCCTTCCACAGAGGAGCACATGCCTGCATCCCATCTCCTTCCACAGAGGAGCACATGCCTGCATCCCATCTCCTTCCACAGAGGAGCACATGCCTGCATCCCATCTCCTTCCACAGAGGAGCACATGCCTGCATCCCATCTCCTTCCACAGAGGAGCACATGCCAGCAGCCACTTCCTGTCTTCCTCTGCAGGCTTTGGCCATATTTCCTGCTACCCATGCTTTGACACCCTAAATTCTTGTTGGGAAGAGGATATGAAATGCCACATTGGATTTCTAAAGAAGAACTCAAAATAAAAATTACACAGATAAATATCTACCCTCGCAAAAATAAACAAAAAACAACAACAAAACCCTATCTGGACCAAGACCCATCATATCTGAGTTCCCAGAGCATAGCTCACAGAAGATGCTCAAATATGTTCATATTATAGAATCCTATATAATAGAAGGCTAATATGCAAATAGACCGAACAGCAGAACAACTGAACAACCAGTCACTATGACATGCGCTGACCACCAGGGGGCATGCATGGAATATAGCGGGCGTTGGCCACGGTGGGATGGTGGAGCAGGTGAGCGAGAGTGCCAGACCAAAGCGGGGAGCCAGTCGCTGTCATGGGTGTGAGCCTCTGGTGGTTACTGAAAATTCTTTGCTCTCGCACGCCGCAGTCCCGCCCAGCACTTGCACCGACTGCCAGTGCTGGAGCCACCACTCGCACCTGCTGCCGGCGCCTGGTGCCAGCCCTGATTGCTCAGCACCGTCAGTGGGTGCAAGCAGTGGCTGCCAGCCTCGATTGCCCCTCAGGGCTTCTCTACCTCCCCTGCTTCTGAGGTACTCGCACTCACTGCCGGCGCCAGCCCCACTCTCACCTGCAGCTGGCACCAGAGCTGCCACTCGCACCTGCTGCCGGTGCCTGGCGCCGGTACTGATCTCTCGGCGCCATCAGTGGGTGTGAGCAGCAGCTGCCGGCTCAGACCATCAACCTGTACTCATCATTCTGAAGAGAGAGAGGTTAGAGGCAGGCAACTGTAATGTGTAATAAACTATATTGACCTTTGTCCTCCACCTTGTGGAATTCTGATGCTGGTCAAGTCACTCTTCATCCTCTATTTTCTGCCCGTGTCCCATCTCCTTCCACAGAGGAGCACATGCCAGCAGCCACTTCCTGTCTTCCTCTGCAGGCTTTGGCCATATTTCCTGCTACCCATGCTTTGACACCCTAAATTCTTGTTGGGAAGAGGATATGAAATGCCACATTGGATTTCTAAAGAAGAACTCAAAATAAAAATTACACAGATAAATATCTACTCTAGCAAAAATAAACAAAAAACAACCACAAAAACCCTATCTGGACCAAGGCCCATCATATCTGTGTTCCCAGAGCATAGCACACAGTAGATGCTCAAATATGTTCATACTATAGAATCCTATGTAATAGAAGGCTAATATGCAAATAGACCAAACAGCAGAACAACTGAACAACCAGTTGCTATGACATGCGCTGACCACCAGGGGGCGTGCATGGAATATAGCGGGCGTTGGCCACGGTGGGATGGTGGAGCAGGTGAGCGGGAGCGCCAGACCAAAGCGGGGCGCGAGTCGCTGTCATTGGGGTGAGCCTCTGGTGGTTACTCTTTGCTCTCGCACGTCACGGTCCCGCCCAGCGCTTGCACCGACTGCCAGCGCCGGAGCCACTGCTCGCACCTGCTGCCGGTGCCTGGCGCCGGTACTGATCTCTCGGCGCCATCAGTGGGTGTGAGCAGCAGCTGCCGGCCCCAATAGTCCCTGATGGCTTCTCCACCTCCCCTTGCTTCTGAGGGGCGATCAGGGCAACAGCCACCACTTGCACCCACTGATGGCACTGGCCCTGCTTGTACCCACTGCTGGCATGGGCCCCAATCAATCCACGCCATCAGCGAGGGGCGAGCAGGGCTGGTGTCGTTAGCAGTGGCGGTGGTAGCTGGGCTGCCAGCAGACAGGGGACCGGGGGCCACGGAGGGAGGGGCCAGGTGGGGGCACAGAGGATGGGCCAAGACCCGCCCCTGTGCCCACTGCAGCCTCGCGGCCCACAGTTCC
>NW_005368707.1:6431572-6440882 GCF_000412655.1 Myotis brandtii | reverse complement strand
GTGGGGGCACAGAGGATGGGCCGAGACCCGCCCCTGTGCCTACTGCAGCCTCGCAGCCCACAGTTCCTTTCAAGGTGCATGAATTTGTGCACTGGGCCCCTAGTAATATATAAAATGCTTGTCTTAAATAATAAATGAGGGATGAGGGGAAAATCAATCTTTCCACCATCTATATTCACAGCTACATTGACATACTGTGAATCTTCATTTCAGAATGATGATGCTATAATTTCTTAAATTGATAATGATTCAATGACTTTGATATAACTAAGTGCTAAATAAGGATGCTGAAGTATTAATACTATGTGTCTCATAAAGATATTCAACTACTGTTGAAATCATAAAATTGGGAGTTTCTGGTTAATATTCCGTTTAGTTAATTTGACTGTTCAATTGATAAAAAGCATTCCTGTCCCATAGGCATGCCAACTAAGGGAGATATTGCTATTCTTAGAGCAGCACAGATTATACATCATATTTTGATGAGACAGACAGAAAGTATGTCTCAACTCTTGGCAAGAGAGCTGAACAACTGAATTCTGGACTAAGTCCCCGTTATACGCAATGACCTCTATCTGTTTACCTTGAGTAGAGGTAGCTATTCAAGTGGAAATAGACAGTCATACGCAAAACCAAAGACCAGCTGGTCTTCCTAAACCAGCATATATTATACACATTCACGTTTGTGTAAGTGAAACAAAAGTTGCATATTTTCTTGCTCTTACATGTATGGTACACTATTATTTTCTATTTAATTCTCTCTTTTTAAAACCATTTATAATCCAGCAAATTGATGCAATATCTGATAGTGGATCAAGACCCGAGTATGAAAGAAAAAACAAATATTTAGTCTAAAAACAAACAATTACACAATGCTTAAGTCAGCTGCCCTAACTTATCCCTGATCCCTACTGATCAGAAATAATGATCAATGGAGATAGCACCTCCAGGGCCTCTATATTTTAATTCTGCCCCAAAACTTTAACTAGATCTTATTTCATACTTCTAGAACCAATATTACTACCATTACCAATGCCATCCTATATAATAAAAGGGTAATATGCAAATTGACCTTAACAGTGGAATGACCGGTAACAGCCAGTCGCTATGATGCACACTGACCACCAGGGGGCAGATGCTCAATGCAGGAGCTGCCCCCTGGTGGTCAGTGTACCTCCACAGGGGAAGCGCCGCTCAGCCAGAAGCCAGCTCATGGCTGGCCAGCACAGTTGCAGTGGCAGAGCCTCTCCCATCTCTGCCACAGCACTAGGGATGTCTGACTAATGGTTTAGGCCCACTCTCTGTGGGGAGCGGGCCTACATCGCCTGAGGGCTCCCAGGCTGCCAGAGGGATGCCTGACTGCCAGCTTAGGCTAGATCCCCCAGAGAGTGGGCCTAAGCCATCAGTCAGACATCTCCTGAAGGGTCCTGGACTGCAAGAGGGAACAGGCCAGGCTGAGGGACCTCTAGTAAGACAATAATTTTCTGGAACAAGAAGAAAAATAAGTGATATTTAACTCATAAATATACACTTAAAAAGACTTTCTATGGGAGATGTGTAAAATGAATGCCATAAAACATTTAAGGAATTGCCCAAACAATGCTTACCATCTGATGATCTCCATGTCCTACACCACCCACAAAGTTTCACAGAGCCTGCTGTACTCCCAGTTTTCATATTACAAATTGTCAATAATCCAGAATATGCACTTCACCTGAGTTTCAATACTTGATGACTCATTCTTGGAGAAATCTCTCTTCTTTTGAGTGTTATCACTTTAGATATAGAAAATAAGAGACTCTTAAAGATGTGACATCTGGGAGGACTGGAGATAGTAAACAATGTCTCAAGTCAACACGCCAGTGGCCAGATACAGGGTCTCAGGACAGACTGCACCATATCCACACTTTCATTTGTCTGGTCAAGTTCACTCAATGATTCATACAAAACTAAAGTAACAATATAATTGCTCTAATAAACTCATATTTATATTCCAACAATGGTGGGGGATTGCTGACTGTAACCAGCTACCTTTATATGAAATACTGATAATAGCAAGGGATTATACATAAATAATGCTCTTATTTTTTAGTTTTGCCTAATGATGCTACTTCTTTTTTGTTGTTGGTAATCTTCACCCAAGGATACTTTTTCCATTGATTTTTTCAGAGAGAATGGAAGGGATGTGGAAAGACACAGAGAGAGAAACATGGATGAGAGAGAGACATGTCGATTGGTTGCCTCCCGCACACCCCCCTGACTGGGGCTGGGGATCGAACCTGCAACCGAGGTATGTGCCCTTGAACGAAACTGAACCTGTGACCCTTCAGTCTGAGGGCTGATGCTCCAACCATTGAGCTAAACCACCTAGGGCTGCTGCTACTTCTTAAAAATCATATTTAAAAGCCTGAAAAAGAGGATGAAAACAGCACAGCTGTGCACATACCTGCAGAAGACTTACCTAATACCACTAATGGGAGGGGCAGTTGAATCACTTCTCCATCAAACACAAACATACACACACACACACACACTTCAAAAGAGCTAGGAAATAATTCAGAGAACAATACTGGTCTATTTTTGGCTCCCAAGAAGAGTGACTCAAACCCTGGATGATTCATCTGTGAAATTTATACCTTTGAATAAATATGAGAGTTTACTCTGTGACAGCATTTCACTTCTTTATTGAATCAAACTATCTTCAAATGTATCTGGGCACATCTGAAAGGCTGTTTGACAAGGCAGTTAAGTGTGGATTACTTCCAAGTTCGCACTATGGAAGTGCCTTTCCTTCCAGTGTTATCACCTGCCTTAAGTCACCAGGGGACAGTACTCGCACAACCGTGAGTTTGGTGGCTTCCACACAGGCTATCCTGAGCTATATGCCACTGCAGCCTGTTAAAGGGCAACTGCAGCCACCACATCTCTCACCTGCCTTATTGTGTTACCACATTTGTGTTACAATTATGGAGAGATGGAGGCCCTGGTGCTGACTAAAATTGCGTATTAAGCAGCTATTTGACACATGATAGATTTATCCAAAAAATAATACTAAACTTCAGGAACATTACAGAGTCATTTGACAACTACTTATCTTCTTAATGATGACCAGCTATTGCTTGTAAGGAACACAAAAAAATCAGAACTCTTTTGGAAACAGCTCTGACCTCCTATGTAATCTTGGGGAAGCCATTTACTTTCTGAGCTTCAGTTTCTCTGTCTGTAAGGTAGGAATCATATCACTGTAGCATCCCCATTAGCCCTAGTTTCTGGCATCATGACCTAAAAGGAACAATGATGCCGCTCTGGCAGGGATCTCAACTAATGCAGCTCAGTGACCTTCAATCACGTGGTGCACACTATGTGAAACCCTGAGGAAGCACCAAAATGGGACAGTATGTCACTCTCATGCGCCCCCGGTGCCACTCATGTTCTTCACGCATCCTCCTCCACCCCATGGATGGCCTGGCCTCAAATCTAGTTCTGCTGTTCCCCAGCTCCCTGCTGTAAGCAAGCCATGTGCCTTTGTACTTCTTTGGCTGCAAAACCCAGATCATAATAATAGAAACTGCCTTGTAATGGTGACTTAGAGATGAAAAGTGCTCAGTACAGGTCCAGCCCACAGAGTGCTCGGTAAAAATGAGCTATTGTTCCATTTGTTCAATTTGCATGTATTGAGTCTCTTCTCAGCACGAGGCTCAGCTGGATCTTATCTCCAAGTAACTCCACAGAGCATCAAAAACAGATTTCCACACCATGTACTGTATTTGCCTACAACCTAAATGGAGAGAATAAGGCTTCTAGACCTTGGAGGAGTGGTACTAACAAGGGTTTAGCTTGAACATAGGGACTATTTGACAGAAATATTGCCAACAACCTTCTCTCCTCAATGTTGACATCAACTCTGCTATCATTGCACTACCTGGCATGAAGAACAGCATCCCACACAGTCTTCCGCTGTGTGCCAGGGACAGCTAGCTGTCTGTGAACAATTCATGCTCCCCTTTTATGGACAGAGCTGCTGTTGGGAGGCAGCTGCCCGGCCAGGGAACACATTTCCAGCCCTCCACCCCCATGTCTAAGAGGGAGCCACACAAATGAGTTGTAGCTAAGGAATGTGGAAGAGGATTACACTGCTTCTAGGGTCCTCATCAAACCCTCCTGCCTGATTCTCCGCTCGCTTTCTCTCCCTTTTGCTGGCTGCATATCTATGCACACGGAATACAGCAGAGTCTCTGCCTGCATGGGAGTCTGAATGACGACTGGAGGAGAACCTTGGCCCCCAGCCAGGCTCCCAACATTATACATGAACGAGAAATAAGCCTCTATCGCGTGAAGCCCTAAGTCTGGGATCTATCTGCTCTAGCACCAAGATCTCCATATTCCCTTTCTAGGAGCAGGTGAGTACCGCTCCCTGTGTTTGGAGAAAAATAACAGCAAACCCTGGCAAATTACCTGAAGGCCTTGGGAAGATGGAGATTCAATAAACATGTTGCAGTGAAAAGAACAGGGTGGCTTGGAATAGAGATGTCCTTCAGGAAGCCACGCTACTTTAAACAAAGTTGAACTGAGAGATGAGGCCATTTAGCCCGCCAGAGAGAACTGGCCTATGCCGCTGTTCTCCTCAGCCCCACCCAGCTCCTATTGGAGAAAGTCTGAATTCTGTTCAGAAGGGTACTTAAAACACAGAAATGATGATAATTAACTGCAATTAATTTATTAATTAAAATCTTTGCAATCTTTGTGAAGGCTTTTTGCCTGAGGATCCTTTTTTTGCAAATTCCTTTAGGTTATAATTCCAGTAAATAAACCACTGGAAGGGGAAATTCACTGGGCACTAAAAAATAAGCTATAGGCAACTAAAAGTGGAAATGTCAACTATTCTAAAGCCGTATGTTTTCAATCACCACCCAAGAGGAAGGGGAAAATGATACTGAACTCAATATAATTTACAGTAAAACACAGGCTACTTTAGGGGCAATGTAAAGTAAAGCCCAAAGCAGGACTAATACACAGATTCACTCAGAACTGAGAGGAAATGATGGAATTAGATTTGAATTAAATAGTCTTAAAATCTCTCAAAATGATTCTACTCTTTATGTGTGTGAGATCTAGCACTAGAACCAGAAGGAGCCTGTGGGATTCTTTGGGCACCACATAACGCTTCTCCACCTTTAACTCCAGGCGTGCTGCTCCGCTGCTCAGTGCAAGAGTCGGCTCAACCTCAGCAGTACGCAACGGTGGTTTTAAAAATTAAGGTCAAGGGAAAGACCCTTGACACAGGTGCACCTCCTGCCTTTCCACTGAGCCTCTGGCCCCAGTCTGAATTTTGGGCAGAAAAAAATGCATGTGTTAGATAAGCTTCCTTCAGGCACAAATAACAGTGCTGCTGGCCATGAGTCCAATGTCAATGAGCCAACAATATATATTAGATAAGGTGCCTTTAAACAGAAACACACATAAATGAGGAGATGAACTGAGGGTTGATGGGAAAGTTGTGCCCAGGGGCTCGCAGGCGGCTAGCCCTGTTTCCCCAGGAGCAGTGGCTCAGTATGTGTTCATTCAATGTTCCTGGGGAACATCACACCGCTTTCGCACACACCTAAGAATTCAAGGAGCATCTATTATATACTAGACATCATGTTAAACCTTCTCACAAACACGTTTCTGCATGGTAGGCGTACTTAAAACTGAATCAAGCTTGGCAATAGAGTAGTACTTACAAAGTCACTACCTTGAGAACACTGCTGTCACATGCATTTTCTCCGTAAGGCCACCGGCCTTCCTGTGCTTAGGAACTCTACCAGCACTTCAACACTATGCTTGGGGGCGTTTGAAACAGCTAAAGCACCAACAATAGGCACTAACCAAACAGCAAAAAGGACACCATTTATAGTATGAGAACTGAAATAAGAAGGCAGAGTGTCACCTGGTCACCTCGGCCAACCTCATTGAGTTGGGACTCACATTTTCAGTAAATAGTAGCCAGGCCAAGGCCACAGACGCTCTCCTGTCAAACAGACAATTCTAGCTAAGTAAACTGAATGGACCTCCTGAGAGTTGGTTTTGGAAATGACCAGAGCCATTTCCTGTGGACTGCTTGCAAAGCCACTGACCTCTCACACCACTTGGTTCCCGAAAGGAACAGCCACTGCCTCTGCACTGACCCTCCAGCCAGGCCTGGCTAAAATCCAGACCCCAGACCGGAGCCAGAGGCTCCGTAACGTCAGTGGGAACGCAGGAAGTGCGCCTGTGTCAAGGGTCTCTCCCTTGACCTTGATTTTTAAAACTGCTGTTGCATTCTCAATAAACTTAGCAGCACTGCTGAAGTTGAGCCCAGACTTCTATTCTTAAGCTTCACTGCTCTGCACTTAACAACAGAGCAGCATGCCAGGAGGTTAAAAGTAGAGAAACATTTTTTTGGTCCCTAGAGAATCCCAAATTCTAGTTCTGGTTCTAGTTCTGGTTCTTAGACATATGAAAGATAAAAACATTTCCATAGATTTTAGGACTATTTAACCCAGACTTGATTCTATCATTTCCTCTCAATTCTGGGTGAATCTACGTATTATTCCTACACCCTATTTGGGATAGTAATTTATGTTGCACCTAAAGTAGCCTGTGTTTTACTGTAAATTATATTGAATTCACTATAATTTTTTCCCTTCCTTAGTTCAATGAAGAGTAACAGTGTGACAGAAAACAAACTGATTATCTGGGAACTCTTATCCACTTTGAAATGATCCAGGCAGATAAATATCCCAGAATATTAACTCCGTCTGTCAAGATGGAACCGTTTCTAACCCTGAACTTAAAACTGACACAGCTTTATAAACCACTTCCTTTAAGGTTCTATTTTCCTATGAAAGCGAGAATTTGAAATTTATTACTAGAACTACTTGTTCTACTGAGGAGAACATGCTTATGTTTTCAAATATATTGAAGAACATCAAGAATTACAAGCAGAATTTAGTCAGTCAATGATAGTTTTTAGAGAATGACATTTTCATCTCTTAAGACAATTATTGTTGAACGTGAATATGAATATATGACTTAAGTAGATGGGCATTTCTTCAGGCATTCAGACTCCTGGGATAATTTTAAAGCAATTTTCAAGCTTTTCACCCAGGACAATTATTGAAAAAATGTGAGATGAACCATCTTGCTATTTTAAAAAATTTTTTATTGATTTTTAGAGAGAGAAGAAGGGAGAGAGATAGAGAGATGGAAACATCGATGAAAGAGAAACATCAACCATAGGCTGCCTCCTGCATGCCTTCTACTGGGGATCGAGCCCACAATTTGGGCATGTACCCTGACCAGGAATCAAACCTCAAACTCTTGGTTCCTGGGTCGACGCTCAACCACTGAGCCACACCGGCCAGGCCATCCTGTTATTTTTTAATCAGCTATACTGTTATATGGATTATTCCACAGAACCATTACATTTTAGAGCTGGGCAGGACTTCAGTGCTTCAATGAGGCGGGATGGGGGGAGGATGTAATTAAAGTGTCAAAACTAAGAAAAAAAAGTGCCCATCAAGTGGTCTGTAGCCATTGGCATGTTAAGACTCTCCACAGTAACTAAAGCAGTGGGCCCTTTGATCTGATGTAAAATATTACCTTTTACCTAAAACAATTAACAATGTCATTGTCACAGTGCAGTGGTCAAAGGGCCGTGGAGGAGAGGGGAGGGAGCTGGGACTGGATAGGATGAAGTGAAAGGAACCAGGCTTGTGAGGGGCAGGCCCTGAGGACAGGGGCTGGGGTATCAAAACAGTGGCTCCCCAAAGGTGTCCATGTCCTCATCTCCACAACCTGTGAGTCTGTGAAGCGTACGAGGCCAAAGAGACTTTGTGGACGTGGTTGAATCAAGAAGCTGGAGATAGAAAGGTAGCCTAGATTATCCAGGTAGGACCAAGGTAATCACAAGGGTCCTTAAAAGAGCCAGAGAAGATGATACAATGACAGAAGGGAAGGGAGGATGTTATTATGCTGGTGACGTGGGTGGAGGAAACGCCTAGGAATCAAGGACCGCAGGCAGTCTCGGCAGCTGGAAAAGGCAGGGAAACCGATTCTGGAAAAGGCAGGGAAACCGATTCTTCCGGAGAAGCTCCAGGAGGAACACAGCCTGCTGACACCTTCCTTTAGCCCAGGAGCCCCATGCTGGACTTCTGACCTCCAGAACTGTAAGAGAATACCTTTGTATTGTCTTAGGCCACCAATTTGGTGGCCACTGATTAGAGCAGCAAGAGGAAACTGATACAGAAGCCAATGGTCTGAATGTCAGTGTCTAAGGGAGTGAGTCAGTAAGATGAGGCAGGATCTGGCTGTTGGTACCTAAGGAATCCAGGCTGGGACAGTCAGGAAACCCACACAGTTGGAAACGGAACCGTAGCTAGTGATTGGGGTAGAGTTATAGCTGAATCTCTAGGAAGAGAGGTCTGGCAAAGGCAAGGTAAGTTTGGGCCAGGACCCTAGCCCAACAGGAATGCCACCAATGGAAACCCTGGCAGCTTCCCTCCCGCAGGGCCTGGGCAACAGACTGAGCATCCCAAAGGGCGGCTGAGGGACATCCAGGCAGTGCGCTTCTCCCTGCCTTCTGCTGTGACCTCTGAGGGAAAGGAGCTCTTTCTGCAGGGGGAGGGGGTGAGCCTAGGGCCGCCAGCCAGAAAACCTGCCTAAAAACCAAAACCCAAGAGGACACAGAACTAAAAGATGGAAACAGACAGGGACTGGCTGAGTCCTGAAGAATACACAGTCATGACAAAACTTCTTCCTTTCTTTTCCAAATAGGAAACATTAGCCCTCTGGCATTCTGAAGAAGGCAGATAAATCCGGGGGGATGGGGACAGGATGAGTAAAGTCTGGAATACACTAGCTTCATCTTTCGTTCAGTCAGCCCAAAACTTTAAAAACTCTTAAATATATTAAAAGTTAAATATCACATGGTGATGGTATACAAATATAGAGAAATATACAAAAAAGAAAATAAACCACTTATTATCCCACTATCATAAGCTAACTCATGTTGATGCTTTAACTTATATACTTTCAAAATTTGGAGTGTAGATCTATTTCCTAAATAAATTTTTCTTTTAAAAGAATTTTAGATTTCCAGAAAAATTGCAAAGATTTCCAGCAAACTCCCACATATCCCACACCCAGGTTCCCCTATTATTAACATCTTATATTAATACTAGAGGCCCGGTGCACAAAAATTTGTGCACTCAGGGGGGGGGTCCCTCAGCCCGGCCTGTGCCCTCTTGCAGTCTGGGACCCCTCAGGGGATGACCACCTGCTGGCTTAG
>NW_005368707.1:6423092-6431356 GCF_000412655.1 Myotis brandtii | reverse complement strand
TCACTGAAGCAAGGAAGCCTCATGTTCGCTTCCAGCTGCCTGGCTGCCGGCCGCCATCTTGGTTGACAGTTAATTTGCATAAGGATATGCTGATTAGCCAATGGGAAGGGTAGCGGTCGTACGCTAATTACCATGTTTCTCTTTTATTAGTGTAGATGGTATATCTGTCATAATTAATAAACCAATATTGTTACATTTGTAAGTAAAGACCGTGCTTCACTGAGATTTCCTTTATTTTTTTAACCGAATATCCTTTTCCCATTCCAGGACTGAGCTTAGGTTAGCATATTACATTTAGTGGTCATGTCTCCTCAGGCTCCTCTTGGCTGTGGCAGCTTCTCTGACACTCTCTGTTTGAGATGACCTTGACAGCTTTGAGGACAGGTCAGTTATTTTATAGAAAGTCCCTCAATTGTGATTTGTCTGATCTTTTTCTCTTGATTAGACTGTGGTTATGGGCTTTAGGAAGGAAGACCACAGAGGTAAAGTTTATTATTATTATTAGTAGTAATAGTAGTAGTAGTAGTAGTATCGCATAATATTAGCATGGCTTGTCACTTTTGATGTTGACATTGATCATCTGGCTGAGGCAGTATCTGTCGGCTTTCCCCACTATAAAGCTTCTGTTTTTCTCTCCATACTACTCTTCAGAAGAAAGTCAACATTTGCAGCCCATACATTTAAGACTCCCCAATGTTTTGATAGCTTGCACACATTCCATTTTGTCACTGAATGACATTACATTGTATGGATGTACCACAGTCTGTTTACCCATTTGCTCATTGAAGAACATCTTGTTGCTTGAGTTTTTGGCAATTATGAATTAAGCTGCTATAAACATTCACTCACAGGTTTCTGTGAGGACATAATGTTTTCAATTCCATTTGGTAAAGACTTAAGGAACATGATTGCTGGATCATGCAGTAAGACTATGTTTAGTTTATAAGAAACCACCAAACTGTCTTCCAAAATGTACTATTTTACATTCTTATCAGCAATGAATGAGAGTTCTTGTTACTCCACATCCTTGCCAGCAATTGTTAGTTTTTTGGATTTCAGGCTTCTAATAGGTGTTGTTTTAAGGGAGATCTATTTTGTATATTGTAAAAATACATCCTATGGCTTAAAAATGCAAACAATATAGAAGGGAACAAATGTAGAAAGTCAGTTTTCTTCCATCCCCCATTCTACTTCCTGTAATTAATCAAAGATGTTTCTTATGCATCTGTTCTATAATTTTGCTGTGTCCATTCTCAAAATGATTATGAAATTTAAAACATATATAATATGTCCTCTTTCTTCTAAAAAGGGCATACTTGTGTGTATATGAATAATAAATGGATATTTAAATAAATATTATATATGAATAATAATCTTGGATGATTTTCCATATCAGCACATATAGTAAAGACCGTGCTTCACTGAGATTTCCTTTATTTTTTTAACCGAATATCCTTTTCCCATTCCAGGACTGAGCTTAGGTTAGCATATTACATTTAGTGGTCATGTCTCCTCAGGCTCCTCTTGGCTGTGGCAGCTTCTCTGACACTTCCTGTTTGAGATGACCTTGACAGCTTTGAGGACAGGTCAGTTATTTTATAGAAAGTCCCTCAATTGTGATTTGTCTGATCTTTTTCTCTTGATTAGACTGTGGTTATGGGCTTTAGGAAGGAAGACCACAGAGGTAAAGTTTATTATTATTATTAGTAGTAATAGTAGTAGTAGTAGTAGTAGTAGTATCGCATAATATTAGCATGGCTTGTCACTTTTGATGTTGACATTGATCATCTGGCTGAGGCAGTATCTGTCGGCTTTCCCCACTATAAAGCTTCTGTTTTTCTCTCCATACTACTCTTCAGAAGAAAGTCAACATTTGCAGCCCATACATTTAAGACTACCCAATGTTTTGATAGCTTGCACACACTCCATTTTGTCACTGAATGACATTACATTGTATGGATGTACCACAGTCTGTTTACCCATTTGCTCATTGAAGAACATCTTGTTGCTTGAGTTTTTGGCAATTATGAATTAAGCTGCTATAAACATTCACTCACAGGTTTCTGTGAGGACATAATGTTTTCAATTCCATTTGGTAAAGACTTAAGGAACATGATTGCTGGATCATGCAGTAAGACTATGTTTAGTTTATAAGAAACCACCAAACTGTCTTCCAAAATGTACTATTTTACATTCTTATCAGCAATGAATGAGAGTTCTTGTTACTCCACATCCTTGCCAGCAATTGTTAGTTTTTTGGATTTCAGGCTTCTAATAGGTGTTGTTTTAAGGGAGATCTATTTTGTATATTGTAAAAATACATCCTATGGCTTAAAAATGTGAACAGTATAGAAGGGAACAAAATGTAGAAAGTCAGTTTTCCTCCATCCTTCATTCTACTTCCTGTAACTAACCAAAGATGTTTCTTATACATCTGTTCTATAATTTTGCTGTGTCCATTCTCAAAATGATTATGAAATTTAAAACATACATAATATGTCCTCTTTCTTCTAAAAAGGGATACTTGTGTGTGTGTGAATAATAAATGGATATTTAAATAAATATTACATATGAATAATAAGCTTGGATGATTTTCCATATCAGCACATATCAATATGTGTAGTGAAGTATTTTATTAATGCATTATAATTTATGTAACCAGTCTCTCCTATTAATAGTTTGTTTCTGCTTTTGTGTGTTTTTTCTATCACAAATAAAGAGTCAATAAACCTATTTGTTGGATAAATGTCTATTCCTTCCTGTGATCATTGGCTCACAAAGGGAGCTGGGCCTGAACTCCAGATGACCTTCCCTGAGAAGCAGAAGACTACACTCAAGTCCGCTGTGACACCCTAGAGTAGCGGTTCTCAACCTGTGGGTCGCGACCCCTTTGGCAGTCGAACGACCCTTTCCCAGGGGTCGCCTAAGACCATCCTGCATATCAGATATTTACATTACGGTTATAACAGTAGCAACATTACAGTTATGAAGTAGCAACGAAAATAATTTTATGGTTGGGTCACAACATGAGGAACTGTATTTAAAGGGCCAGAAGGTTGAGAACCACTGCTCTAGTAGCTCAAAGAATAGGATATAAATGTTGGTTTGGTTATAGAAGGCCTCCTCCTCCTCCTCTTCTTCATTTTATTCACAGAGTAGATTCCTACATGTATTTCATATGAAAATATAGAAAAAATTGAGCCCTATGCCAGATATCCAACATCTTTTATCCAAAGTCTTTGCATCTCCGTATATAAGTACTCATTCCTATTTGTTCACCTTCACTGCTTTGAATACTATGCTATTTCATGTGTCAGCCTAATTTCTGGAAGGCCCTACATACCTTGGCCCTTATTCTGTTTCAAGTATCATTTGAAAGACAATCTTCAAGAATTTGGGGAAAGGAAGCAAAACTTTCCAGACACCCTATTTGTTATTCCAGAGCTCAGTGGTTCAGCCATACATGTCTGATTACTTGCGTCAGGAAACAGTGGTGTTTTCCTAGCTTCCATTAAGTCTGCAGTTATGTGACCTATGTGGTCACTGCAAAGCTTGCGTGAAGCCAACAGGGCCACATGGAGACCAAAGGGAACCAGCCAGGCTCAGTGCACAGGACCCGCACTCAGATGACAGGATGATGCCACTGTCAAGGCCAGGTCATAAAACAAGATGAATATCTGTTGGCACCCATGATCTCTGCACACTACACACTCCATACGTTAATGTCCTGTTTACTTTGTATAAACTTGCAATGAAACTGTGAACCCCAAATCAGAATGAATCATAAAAATAAACTGACCACATGTAAGCCTTATTTTGTTTTCTATTTAATAATAAACTGAATATAAAGATGTTTTAAGTTGTAAAAAGTAGGTTCAGTTCAAACCAATTCCTAATAGCTACACTCTTGTGAGAAAACCACTGCCTACATGCTTTTAGCAAAGTTTTCTGTTCAAATGCATTTTAAACTTTGGATGAGGGTGACAGAGACGCAAAACCACTTTATGAAGCAGGTTGTCAAACTGCCAAAAGAAGAAACATGTTATGAAAGAGTATACTTTGTTTAATGAGATACCCAACCAATTAATAGAGATTTAAACCAATAAAGCTTCATTAAAAAGGCGAGGGGTAGGTATAAGGAGACAATTCAGTAAGTTATTAAAGCTGGTTTCTGGGGGAAACCTCCTAAGTGAAAAAATATAGCTACCCTATAGCATGGTCATAATCTCTCTTCCTTCAGTTTAATCCAAGTGGTGTGAAGCAGGAAGGCAATGGCGTGGAAAGCCAATCTTCCTCTTCTAAAGCATCTTAGGGGCTGCTGGGAAGGGAACTTCATGCTTCCTTTCTCAGAAGCATAAACAGCCTTCTAAAAAAATCTGAGACTATAACTCATACAGAGACATCTGAGGACAAGCTAAAGTGTTTCAGGAATTAAGAGGAATTCTGGGCCGTTGAAGGGTGTACACCGCCTCGCTGACTTGTGGATCTAAAGGATGCAGGCTGAGTTTTCTACCCAAACATGGCAGGGGAAAACGTCCAATATTAAAGTGAAAGTGTACTATTAAGGCAGCAAACTCTACTGAGCTGTTTGTAATTCTTTAAAGCTTTCTCTTCATTATTCGTCTTCTTTGAGAAGCTAAACAGAGGTTAGTAATTGGTGATTGGTTTCTATTTATTCTTATTTAAGTAAACAGTTTTGTTAAAGATGAAAGCAGACTTGTGTTGCTTCTATGATTCAGACATTTATATCAAATAGAGTTCTGTCAATCAACTCACACAGGTGTAACCACAAGCCACTCTCACCTGGAGGCAGGAGAATGTCATGTCTGAAAGGAATGAAACAGCCCCTGAAGGGCTACTCTGGGAAATGAGAGGACATATTCACACTGGTATTTCCTAACCATACAAAACAAAATTAGATCGTGAAAATAGACTTTCTGAGCAGAGCCTGAATTTAAATGATATTTCGTGCGCCTTAATTTCCTGCTGTTTCTTATCATGTCCATAAGCAGGGGTTATTTGTTTTTAACTAATTTTAACAGTTCGTTCAGAGACCTGCATATCTAGGTCATTAACCAATTGTATTTATGGCCATGCTCAAAGTCTGTCAATCACACAAATGGAAACAAACTGTCCCCGGGCTTACAAGCCGAGATGTTCCTGAGATGTTGTGAGGGAAGAACATGGGGATAATTGGTAGAGAAGCACAGTTTGTTACAGCCACATAGTTCTTCAACAGGAAAGCCCAGCTTTCCTGCCACTGCAGCCCTGAGGAGCTGTTAACATCAATGTTCCCCTCTTTTTATTTATCCCAGAATTGAGAGAAGTGGTCTGTATTTCAGTCAAGGGATCTCTTGCTTACACTGGCAAGTGTTGCTTCCTGCTCTAGCTGATGCCTCTGCTTCTTCTTTGTACAGTCCTATGCCTTTGGTTTAGTTCATGACTTTATCATGAGAAATTTTGCTATGATGCCACCACCATTCATGATTCTCCTTCAACCATTTCACATTACAACAAAATTAGAGGAAGCTCATAAATTCACAAAGACTCCACAATACACTAAAAAAGTCATAATGAACATTAAACATCTCTAATCTACTCCAAACGTAAAACCCAATAGGAAGAGATAAAAACTTCTGGCCCACAATTTTGAGGCACAACACAGGAGATACTGTGTGAAAAGGCTCTTTATCACATCATACCATGTGATATTCTTTTCTGAGCATAGGATCAATAAATCAAAGAGAACAGCTGATCTTGAGTCAACATAAATTGCTTGAGATCATTATTAAAGGCTCAGTACGAAGGCTGATATTAAAATTGAATCTGTGCTGAAAATGCACCACATCAGACCTTTTCCCATTTAGAACCTGATGTTACCTATCAGTGTAACTACCTCCCTTTCTCAATCACATCTTCACAGACAAAGATTCAGGCTCTGGTTGTGGCAGAAAATACAATTGTTTGTTATGCTAACAATTGCTGCTCACTGCTGTGATAATTTGGTTGGTGGGAGCAAAATAATTACCATTCGAGACTGGCAGTGAAAGATCCAGTTTGCTGAAGAAACCCAAGGTAAAGATCTGGTGAGTATTACAAGTCCATGAGGCTGGGAATAGGTACAAACAGAGCCTTTTAAACCTTTTATAATATGCTAAAAAAAGAGAAAATTCTAATAGTACAAAGAGATATATAGCAAAAGAATAAGTTTTCTTCCTACTCTAAACACCCAATCTTTTCTCCAAGAATCAACCCCTAGCAGTTTTCTAAATATTCTTCCAGATGCTTCCTGCATAGAAAAGCATATATGCACCTACACAACTTGTTTAAAAACAGAAATAATAGTACACACTACACAATATTATGCACAGTGCTTATTCATTCACAACATGTCTTCCCAACCATCCCATATCAGCACATACAAAGCAGCTTCAGTCAGGGGATATTTCCATGTATGTAGATGGAATATTGATGGAATTTTCAATGTATAAACTATGTTAACTTCTAAACAGCAACTGGGCATCTAGAATCTTAGAAACACACTTGCTCTGGAACTACTGCTGTTGCAACTTGCAGTTGCCACTTCCTGGGTGTCACTGTTGCCACTGTTACTCTAATCCACTAAAGCATGTTTCTTTCTTGGCACAGTGACTGCATCAGCTCCCTGGGCCATCGCAGACACAGATGGAACAAAATAAGATGCATTTGAAGGGCAGAAGCAGGCAAGGCAGAGTCCCACCAGCCCTCATACACCATCTCCTACAAAGCTCTCCTGAAGAGTCTAAAATTCCTGTTCTTAACCACTCCTCAGTCTTCAGGGTGAGAGTCCATCCATCTCTGCACACTCTCCAGTCCTAACTATTTCATGACTTTGTTTCCGACATTCAAAAATGTCATTCCCTCTCTTTCTATCAAGCCCAGGATGGTTGAGAACAGGGAGAAGGTGGAGACAGTGAGTCACTGCTGGGACCTGCAGTGACCTCTCTCAACAGAAATGTGCATAATTCAGTGGCTGGAGAACTATTCCTGGGAACAGACGATCAACAACCCAGGCTTTTGTGAGGGGCCTGGGTCAGCTCACTATCAGTTAAGCAAGTGGCATGTCTTGGGAAGGCAGACATTTGAGCAAAGTTAATACTGTAGTTATTGCTGATTTCAGGTGGCTCCTCCAAATGTGAGAGGGACAACCCCTCAGCACTGAGTCTTTGTAAAAGATGCTAAAACTCAGACGTGCCTGGGGTTTTTACATAGTTCTAACACATCCCTACACTAAAGGGCAGAGTCGTAGGACAGTGGAGTTAGTCCTAGAACAGTGGAGTGTTTTAATACAAAATGTGGATGACAAGGCTTAACTCTTTAGGAGCCCTTGAAAGCCATCATTCAGTTACAGACCTGGCTGGAATCTCAGGAGGCAGCGGCTTCGCTCCCATTTCTATCTGGATATTATAAATTAACCACCCTAGATAAATGTTTGCTCCATTTATGTAGGAAAGGGTAACTTATTCAGGGTTAACTATATTTTCAGAGATTGGAGAGCTTGACATCAAAAAGAGATAATAAAGAATTAAAAAGGACAATGATTGGAAAAAGTTTTGCCCAACTCCCAACTTCTTCTCAATATATACTTAGCTTTTCTTTTTCATTCTAAAGATCACCAGCAGGGATATATATATAATATATATTTACACAAGCTGACAGATCGCATTGTTTTTACACACTGTGGCTATAGAAACTTATTAAATATATACTGTGATTTTTAAAATAAGCAGTCATTTAAAATTATTTTAGAAAAATCCCATTATTTGCATGATTTTTAGCATTTAGACAGATGAATCAATAATCTCCTATTATACTCAGGAAAGTCTTTTAAAAATTCAGCTACTTCCTTTGAGGACCTTTTCCAAGGGTTTGTTACCTAACATAGCTAGTCTTTTCTTCCAAATAACTTGCATATGCCCGAGTTGTGGGTTTGATCCCCAGTGTGGGGTGTGCAGGAGGCAGCCAATCAATGATTCTCTCTCATCATTGTTGTTTCTCTCTCTTCTCTCCCTCTCCCTTCCTCTCTGAAATCGATAAAAATATATTTTTTAAAAAGTATCCTATATAATAAGAGAGAAATATGCTAATTAGCTGTTACGCCCTGAGGCATAATGACCAAGGACTTTACGACCAGATCACGGATCAGCAGGAGGGTGGGCCAGAGAGGTACAAGTGGGCTGCGGAGAGCTACAGGAGGGGGCAGGGAAGCAAGCTATGTGGGGGAG
>NW_005368707.1:6406746-6422979 GCF_000412655.1 Myotis brandtii | reverse complement strand
GCTACTAGTCCAATATAATAAAAGGCTAATATGCAAATTGACTGAATGGTGGAACGACCGGTCGCAGATGATGCAGACTGACCACCAGGGGGCAGATGTTCAATGCAGGAGCTGCCCCCTGGTGGTCAGTGCACTCCCACAGGGGGAGCGCCACTCAGCCAGAAGCCGGGCTCAAGGCAGGCAAGCGCAGTGGCAGTGGTGGAAGCCTCTCCCGCCTCCACAAGCAAGCTATAGAATGAAAGCAAATATTCATATTACATATATCCACAAAGAACAGAATATATAAAGAACACTTCCAACACATAATATGATGGTGAACAATCCAATTAAAACTGAGTAAGGGATTTGAATGGAAGATATAGTAGTGGCCCATGAGGACATAAAAAGATGATTGACATCATGAATCATCAGGGAAATGCAAATTCAAACCAGTATGAGATACCATTGCACTCCCATTAAAATGGCTACAATTGAAAAAAACTGGAAACGTCAAGTGTTGGAAAGAATATAAAGAATTGGAACTCACACTGCAGGTGAAAATGTAAAATGGTAAAACCACTCTGGACAACTGTCTGGCAGTTTATTAGAAAGTTCAAAATAACACCTCCTCTGTAGCCCACTCATTCTACTACTAGGTCTTCACCCAAACATACACCCACAGCAAGGCTTGGACATGAATGTTCATAGCAACTTTATTCATAATAGCACCCAAACTGGAAACAACCCAAATGTCTACCAACAGGTAAGTGAATAAAATGAGAACTTTCCAGAACAAGGGAATCCTGCTCAGTAATAAGAAGGAAGAAACGACTGATCCACATTACTACATGGATGAATACCAATAACCATGATGAGTAACATAAACCAGACACAAACATGTACCTGCTATATAATCCCATGTATACACTATTTTAGAAAATGCAAAAGACTCTCTACTGAGTGAAAGTGGACCACTGGTTGGCTGGGATCAGAGGCAACAGAGAGACAACTTGAAATGACCACAAGGAATCTCTGGGAAATTTCCTGTTCTGGATCATGGTGGTGGCTAACTGGGCATGATTCTCTCACATTCATCACTGAATTGTTCAGTTAAATGGGTGCAGTTAATTGTATGCAAATTATAACTCAATAAAGCTGATTTTTTAATAAAGTAATGAGAACCAATGAAAAAGAATTCATACCAGTTAAGTATATAATTAGCATATCCAGTGTTTATGTGAATAGTGTGTTTAAAATGTTTAACAGCGCACGTAGTTTTTTCCTTAGGTACTTCAAACACTGACCCTAGATACGGATTTTGTGATTAATTTGCCTGACAAACCTCACCCAGTGCCCCTCGAGAGTTCATTCCAGCCCCACTCCTCTCTGCATGAGAACAAACTCTGAATGAGTGCGGTCTATATTAAGGATAATTGTAAAAAAGTGGAAAGCTTGATAGAAAAGCTCAGTGAGGGATGGACAGCTGTGCTGACAGTGCGACATTCAAACTTTGTTCTAAGGTTCATTCTGTTCCAAACTCTCATATGCTATCAAGCCAACTGATCTTCACATAAACTTCTGCTGGTAAGGATACAGATGGTCCACAACCTACAATAGTTCAACTTACAACTTTATCTGCAGAGACATACTGATGAAATGATATGGATTTCTCTCATTCAATACTCACCACAGCCACTAATGTAAATATGACTGTTATCCCCATTTTTTTCCATTTAAGGAAACTGATATTCAGAGAAGTACAGTTATTTGCCCAAATTCACCTAGTTAGTAAGAGGCAGGACTGAGATTTATATATTTGGAGTACTTTTTAACTGGTTTAAGTGAAAGTTCCAACAGAGAACTAAAGTATTAAATCTTTTTTTTCTGCATCACTAATAAAAAAGCACATATTTAAATACACTACTGACATTTTGTGGGGCTTTTTCTTGTCACCAGAATGTCATATTCTTCCTACTGGGCAGTCAATATTTGGTGGGAAATTGATTCATCTGCTTCTTTAAGAGCAGACTCTGAAAAACAAAGTCACATGAGCTTCTAGGGAATGTACCCAGATTGGGGAGCTACCAGCTTCTAGGAAGAACCAGAAATGTGGCAAACGGTAAAACCAACAGGACAGCAAAGGACTAAGACTGCATTTAGGCAGCTGGGAGTTGGCATGAAACCCGCAGTCAAAACCGCAACACTGCCAGGCTCATGGCTGACAATCATTCACAAATCTGTAAAACTGCTGGTCACCACCACCATCTCTAGTTAAGGTGTTGTTTAAACATTCATAAGGAAAAAATGAGAATAGATAAAAATAAATTGTTAGGTAGACTAACCCTCAAGTCTCCTAAATAGCTTTGGTAATTGAAAGTCTGAAAATCATAAATATAATAAGTACATATTCTGACCTTCAACAAAAGTCCTTTTCAGTCACTCAGCTCAATAATACTAGTATGGTGTTTCAGAATTTACTTTCTCGGGTCATGGTTAAAGTATAACACTCTTACACAGTTTCCATCACTTAATTCTAATAAATCTAGTCCTGGACTACTCCTAGGAATTATATCACTTAGAGTGAAGCCTTTGTGTGAGGGGGAGGCTAATTGCACCTTATATTTTAAAAAAATACATGTTTGAGTACAGTTGCTACCTGATATTTAGCTTTCTCCTTTCCTCCCTCGTCTGGAAATCTCTGGTGTTACTAGAATGCAGAAAGACTACCCTGGGGGAATGGTGGCAAGGTCCAACTCCAGTTATACTTTCTTATTCTGGCATGAACTCCCGTTCAGTCACATGTGTGCTTATTTGGCAGCAGAGGAGCAGAGGGAAGGGACATAGCACACAGCTGCCATCTGCGGCTCCCTCTCCCGGCTGCCCTAGCAATGAGGACAAGGGTGGGAGTTCCTCCTAGAGACAAGAGCAGAGTGTATGTCACAATGGGCCCACAGGAGTGTTTTTCAGGAAGCAACATTTGGACCTTGCACATTAAAAAGCAAAGCAGTCATTGTAGGCGCACTCTGCAATGATAGCATCAAGTCACATTGTGGAAACTTCCGATTATCAGTCCAGTCCAGCAGTCACAGCTGAGATCAAGTGAGGCTGCAGCCTCCTGTGCTCGGCCAACTGTCTCCAGTTGGGTACAGACATCTCCAGTGTCCCACAGCCCGAATCACTCCCTACTGTTGTACCTGGCCCACTACATCAGGTAATTTTACCAGCTGGTCCCTTAAGCATTTGAATTTGCAACCCCTGGTCCACACTCATCAATTTAAAAAGGTACTTACAGTTGCATGACCAAGTACAAGTGATTTGGGCTTTCATAAATGTCTTCCAGGGCAACAATATTTTCATGCTTAATCCTGAAAGAACAATGAAACACACACAGAGAATAATAAGTACGAGACATGAAAACTTTTAAAAACAGATGTCATTATAGCATAAAGTTCTAAATGTTAACAAGAAGAACAGGGTCAAAATGGAGTCACTTGTGCTAAGCCCCACATCAGAAAACCAAGACTTAAAACCTAATCTAATTGCAGTTATACCCACAGGTATGAAATATTAACTGGCCAGTCTGGAATTTTCTGGTTGACACAAGAGTGAATCTGCTACATAGCCCCCTTCTGTCCTCCATAAATAGATTAACTAAGTCTGACACAACCCATTATTTTTCCCTTCTGCCTATAAAATCCTTCCATTTTATACACCTCCTCAGAGCTCCTTTCTGCTTGATAATGAGATGCTGCCCAATTCATGACCTGCTCAATAAAGCTAATTAGATCTTTAAAAATTATTCAGTTGAATTTCTGTTATTTAATATAATGCAAACTCCTTAACATTTAAGACCCCTCACAATCTTGTCCCTAACTTGTTCCCAGGCCTATTTTCCCCCTACTTTCTGCTCCCCTTCATTCATTCATGAAGCTCTAGACCTCTCCAATGTAGCAATACTAGATTAACTACTATTGTTTCACATGTATCCCAGCCTCCTTGCATTTATTCATATGAATCTCAAAAATGGGTCAAACATGTCAAAATCCCATTAACTTGCAGGACGAATTTAATTCTCCCTCTTTTGTAGTCTTCCAATGGTGTCACGACTGGCCTAAACAGTTCATTGCATGCAAATCCATCCACACATACATAGTGAGATGTTCCAGATGTTTCATTGTAAAGTTCATGACTCCAGTGTAGGCAAAGGAAAACCAGACTGACCCCTCATTGTGACCAACACTACCAATGTCAATTCAGTACCTCAAGGAAACTAGACAGATGCTGCTGAAAGTGTGGCTTCCAAATAGGCAGCACTAGCATCTCCTGGGAGCTTGTTGGAAAGCAAATTCTCAAGCTCTCCCTGTCAGACAGAATCAGAGTCTGTAAGGGCAGGGCCAGGAATCTGCTTTAATAAAATTCTCAGATGGAACAAAGATGGCGGTAGAGGTAAATGCCGGTACTCACAACCACATCAAAATTACAACTAAAATACAGAACAACCATCATTCAGAACCACCTGAAAGCTGGCTGATGGAAGTCCTATAACTAGAGAAGTAAAGAAGGAAGTACATCCAGACCAGTAGGAGGGGTGGAGGCACAGAACTAACTAGTCTGACACCCATGTGTGGCTTGCTTTAATTGGGAGGGCTCTCTCCACTGCAGAGACCTCCTGTGAAAGGGAGTCCCAGCCCCACACCAGATCCCCAGCCAAGGGTTTCAGAGCTGGGAAGAGAAGCCTCCATAACTTGGAGCTGTAAAAGCCAGTGGGATGGTAGTTGAGCAACACAAAGGCTGCTGAAGACCCAGACAGTCCCTCTTAAAGGGCTGGCGTATGAACTTACACAGTCCTGCTCCCTCTGAGCTCTAGCGCTGGTCAGCGGTACTGGGGGAACCAGGGACATATGGGGCAGGAACCTGGAGGCAGCTTTCTCCCAGATGGAGGTGCTCACAGGGGTCATTATCCCTGTCACATCTACGTTTCTATCAACATGGCTCACACTGTTCACTCCACCCTGGTAATTCCCTGAGACCCTGCCCCATCCAACTTGCAGCCCCACCTAACCTGTTTGCAGCAGCTTTCCCATATGAATGGCCTGTCCTGGCTCAGGCTTCAGACTTTCCTAAAATCTCTCAAACAAGTAGCAGCTGGCATCACATGCCCCATACCTATCAATAAGAGGCCCAAGACCTGGTACTTGCAACAGCCTGCCTTGCTTCACAGCTTGGATTCACCTAGGTATTTCTAAGCCCAACACAAGTAGCAGCCATCTTCAGATCACTCTGTAGCTTGTGCAGGGTAGCCCCAGGCAGTGGCTGACTTTGCACCTCCCAGGAGGCCCCAGAGCCAGTGCAGACCAGACCAGATTATAACTCTACACATTCACAAGTGACACACTCAAGGGGCAGACTCAGTGAGCACAAAGCCCCACTAAAGCAATTCCTGCTCCATATGGGTGTCCTCTACACAGCAGCTCTTCCACTGTAGTCACAGTGGGTCCTCACAGCCAATTTGCTTGGAGGTCAACTGCTTCTAGTGACGCCAAAAGCAATCACGGCTCAATTACAACAAGACTGCACACAACCAACACAGGGGAGCACCTATAGTGTCCAGGTCCGGTGACTGAGGAGGCTGAGCCACTGGGCCCTACAGGACACCTACTACACAAGGCCACTCTACCAATTCTAGAAGACATAGCAGCTCTACCTAATACACAGAAACAAACACAGGAAAGCAGCCAAAATGTGGAGACAAAGAAACATGTCACAAATAAAAGAACAGAAGAAATCTCCAGAAAGAGAAATAAATGAAATGTAAGCAAGCAAAATACTGGACACAGAGTTCAAAACAATGGTTAAAAGGTTGCTCAATGATCTTAACGAGTGCTTCAAGAGAATTAATAAGACCTTCAAGGGAATTAATGAGAGCTTCAAGGGACTTGGTGAGACTTTCAAGGATTTTAATGAGAATGTCAAAGACATGAAAAAGGACCAGTCAGAAATTAAGAATAATTTACAGGGATTCAAAAATAGAGTAGAGGATTCTGAGAATCAAATCAACAATTTGGAATATGAGGAAGCAAAAAACACCCAATCAGAAGAACGAAAAGAAAAAAGAATCCAAAATTATGAACATAATGTGAGGAGCCTCTGGGACAACTTCAAGTATACCAACATCTGAATTATAGAGGTGCCAGAAGAAGAGAGAGAGCAAGATATTGAAAACCTATTTGAAGAATAATGACAGGAAACTTCCCCTACCTGGTGAGAGAAATAGACTTATAAGTGCAGGAAGCACAGAAAGTCCCAAACAAGAGAAACCCAAGGAGTCCCACACCAAGACACATCATAAGTAAAAAGCCAAGGGTTAAAGAGAAAGAGAGAATCTTAAAGGCAGCAAAAGAAAAGCAGTTAGTTACCTACAAGGGAGCACCCATACAACTATCAACTGATTTCTCAACAGAAACTTTGCAGGCCAGAAGGGAGTGGCAAGATATATTGAAAGGGATGAATAGCAAGGACATACAACCAAGATTACTCTACCCAGCAAAGCTATCATTTAGAATTGAAGGTCAGATAAAGAGCTTCACAGACAAAAAAAAGTTAAAGGAGTTCATTACCACCAAACCAGTATTACATGAAATGTTGAAGGGTATTCTTTAGGAAGAAAAAAATATATAAAATATATGAACAATAAAATAGCACTAAATACATATCTATCAACAATTGAATCTAAAAATCAAAATAAATAAATAAGGTATCTAATGAACAAAATAAATGGATGAATAAAATAGAACCAGAGGCAGGCAAACATGGAACAGACTGATGAATATCAGAGGAAAGCGGGGAGAAGGGGCAGGAAGAGATTAATCAAAGATCTTATATGCATATATGCATTACCTGTGGACACAGACACTAGGGTGGTGAAGGCCTGGGGTGGGGCAGGAACCAGGTGGAGGAGGCAAATGGGGGGAAAAAGTGGTCATCTGTAATACTCTCATCATTAAATATTTTTTAAAAAGAATCAACCAGTGAATGGGTCAATAAGTAGAACAACAAGTTGACATTTCTCTCACTAAAAATAAATAAATAAAATTTTTAAAAAGTGAAAAAAAAACAACACCTCAGATGATCTGTATATACCAAGTTGAGCTAGAGAAATTCTGTATTAGGCCAGTGCTTCTCCAAGGAAGTGTACACAGGAAGAACCCAAGGTTCTGGATGCACACCCTGACTGAGCAGGTCAGAAGCAGGGTGGAGGGGATGGCTGAGAATCTGCATTTCTAACATGCTCCCTGGAGAGGCCCATGTTGCTGGTCTGACAACAAGCTTCTAACTACATATCAAGGGAGAAAAAAACAGCCTGATGCTAGCTCCCGGAACTCCCCACTAAGAGCAGCTTCTGCTTGAAATTTCAGGTCTGATAGTTATTTAAAGCATTTGAGAAAAGAATCATTTCATTACTCTATGAGCTAATTAGCTCTTACCACACATTTTTCACTGAAATTATTGCTGAACCACCTAAAAGCCAGCATTTAATGAACAGATTCTTATGAACCCTTATAAGCAGGGACTATATCTTACTCATTTTGTTTTTCCCTTGTACCTCCATTGATCTCCTAAATAAACGTTTCCTGGATGAATAGGATTTAAAAGTTGTTGCTATTAAACAGCAAAATCATTAGTTAGTTAGGGAAAACAGGCAATTTTCCTAAGTGTGAGATGCTTACAAAAAGAAGTTTATAAGGTGGAACAAACCAGAATATTATCTTGCCTTTGAGCAGCTGAAAGAAGGAAACAAAATAGTTAATTGAGCCCAGCTGGTGTGGCTCAGGAGTTGAGCATCAATCCAGGAACCAAGAGGTCACTGGTTTTATTCCTGGTCAGGACACATGCCCAGGTTGTGGGCTTGATCCCCAGTGGGGAGCATGCAGGAGGCAGCAGGTCGATGATGTTTCTCTCTCATCAATGTTTCTCTCTCTCCCTCTATCCCTCTCCCTCCCCTCTCTCTAAAAATCTAAGCAAAATAAGCCAGGCAGAGAAAGACAAGTATCACATGATCTCACTCATATGTGGAATCTAATGAACAAAATAAACTGATGAACAAAATAGATCCAGAGACATAGAAGCATGGAACAGACTGTCGAATCTCAGAGGGAAGGTGGGAGTGGGTAGGAAGAGATCAACTGAAGAACTTGTATGCATATATGCATAACCCACGGACACAGACAATAGGGTGGTGAAGGCCTGTCATGGAGTGGGAAGGGGGGTGCTAAAAGAAGTCAATGGAAAAAAAGGGGACAAATGTAATACTTTCAACAATAAAGATTTTTAAAAATCAATAAAAACACATTAAAAATAAATATAAAAATAGTTAACTGAGAGTGGTGATGCTTTGATTATTCAAGCTTTCATCGGTCAATGCAGTTGTTTTTATGAGCTGAGATGATGGATTATACTAAACTAGAGGCCCGGTGCACAAATTTATGCGCAGCGGGGGCGTGGGGGAGAGGGAGAGGGGCCACGGGAGGTTGTCTGTGGGAGTTGGCACTGACCACCAGGGGGCAGCTCCTGCATTGAGCATCTGCCCCCTGGTGGTCAGTGTGCATCATAGCGACTGGTCGTTCTGGTCGTTTGGTTGTAATGGTCACTTAAGTTTTTATATATATAGATTCACTTTTCACCTGATTCAAATACATACGCCTAATTATTTGTTAGCAGTGGTTACTGTGATACCTGAACAAAATAATACCAGCAATATGTTATGTGAACCAAGTAAACTATGCCACCAAGGAAGCCAAGACAGATTAATCTGGGACTGCCCAGATCCTAGATGTTTGTGAATTATCATTGTTGGCTATCACTGAAAGAATATCACCACAAAAAGTATAACATATGGATTTTCCCTTCCATTAATGACTTAAAATTTTCAATTGGAATCAATCACATGGGCACAAATATTTTCTTTATGTCAGTTGAGTTAATTTGGGGGTTAATTAAGACCTTAGATTAATGGGAAAATGAAAAGAATGTGGTTTATATATAGGGTTGTCAGGTAAAATGCAGGGCACCCAGTTAGGTTTAATTCTGAATAAACAATGAATGCTTTTTTAGTAAAGTATGTCCCAAATATTGCATTGCTGTTTATCTGAAATTAAAATATGATTGGATGCCCTGCATTTTCACATGCTAACTCTGGCTATCCTACTACATGAATCATAGTCGATGAACCTCTACAGTGGCTTAGAGAGTTGTCCCTACAGTTACAGCTGCCCTTGGAGGTTGAGCCAAGAAGGCAGTTTGAGCCTTGGACTACAGCTATTAATACAGATTCAACTATATACAAGAAATCAACTATGTACAAAGCACTTGCCCAATCAAAGCCAGAGACTAATAAATTAAGAATATAACCCCTTCTTTGGATTTAGGGGATGGAGAAATTAGTCTATATACCTTGCTACATCTTACATGAATTCTTACAGTGGCTGGAATGACTAACTATTCCTATTCTACTAACTAACTATTCCTCTTAACTAATGAGTCAATTAATCAAGCAATTGTCATTTACTGACTTTCTACTATGTGTTTGGGAGAATACAAGAAAAAATAAAATAAGGTTTTGTCCTCAAAAAGCTCATCACCTAGATGGAGAGATCCACGAAACAATTGGGAATGAATTAAATGCTAGACTGTAGAATTGGTGCTAAGTTCAGAGAAAGCAAGGCCCTATCTGGGTCAGAATTATCGTGAAGACCTCAAGAAAACAACAGGAGTCAAGCTGAGTTGAGGAATGTTTGAATAAGTACACTTCAAAAATTTTAAAGAAATCCTAAAATGGACTCTTAAATGTCTCTTAAGAAAAGTGTTTTAATTAACCTGTATATTTTAGAACATGATAGAAGAAAACGTGCTGGCCTCCCACAGCTGTTTTCAGGTACTCTGTTCAACCCTTAGATTCCCTAAGACATACAAACACTGAACTTCAAATTTTATCATTATTTTAGTACCTAGGCTATCTTCACAAAAGGCCATATGAATATCATGAACACATCTCTGGGTGCCCATCATGTACCAGGGTGCCCACCATGTACCAGGCACAGTACTAGGCATCACAAGAGACATATCTCAACTTTGTGAAGTTCACACAGGTGGGCATCCAGCTGTAGCTGGTTCACTTCACGGGCATCTTTCCTATATTCACCAGAAAAACCAGCCTCCCTATAATTAGCAGTGACTCCTGGAAGCAAACATGAATTCTTACAGTGGCTGGAATGACTAACTATTCTTATTCTACTAACTAACTATTCCTCTTATCATACTAACTATTCCTCTTAACTAATGAGTCAAGTAATCAAGCAATTGTCATTTACTGACTTTCTACTATGTGTTTGGGAGAATACAAGAAAAAATAAAATAAGGTTTTGTCCTCAAAAAGCTCATCACCTAGATGGAGAGATCCACGAAACAATTGGGAATGAATTAAATGCTAGACTGTAGAATTGGTGCTAAGTTCAGAGAAAGCAAGGCCCTATCTGGGTCAGAATTATCGTGAAGACCTCAAGAAAACAACAGGAGTCAAGCTGAGTTGAGGAATGTTTGAATAAGTACACTTCAAAAATTTTAAAGAAATCCTAAAATGGACTCTTAAATGTCTCTTAAGAAAAGTGTTTTAATTAACCTGTATATTTTAGAACATGATAGAAGAAAACGTGCTGGCCTCCCACAGCTGTTTTCAGGTACTCTGTTCAACCCTTAGATTCCCTAAGACATACAAACACTGAACTTCAAATTTTATCATTATTTTAGTACCTAGGCTATCTTCACAAAAGGCCATATGAATATCATGAACACATCTCTGGGTGCCCATCATGTACCAGGGTGCCCACCATGTACCAGGCACAGTACTAGGCATCACAAGAGACATATCTCAGCTTTGTGAAGTTCACACAGGTGGGCATCCAGGTGTAGCTGGTTCACTTCACAGGCATATTTCCTATATTCACCAAAAAAACCAGCCTCCCTATAATTAGCAGTGACTCCTGGGAGCACCACAGAACAAGCTTATGCCCTCTTCTCATATACCAGTATCTTGCAAATGTTTGACAGATACAGTATCTCTATTTAATCTTCTCATCACTGACCTATCCTCCTCCCATATGATTTATATGCCTCACCATGTTATTGTCACTCTTGTTTATCCAGACTATAATATTCAGAACTAAAAGTAATGATTCCAATATAAATATAGCACCAAAAATGAGGTATTAGTGCTGGCCAGTGTGGCTCAGTTGATTGGAGCATAGTTCTGTTGGAAGGTCGCAGGTTTGATCCTGGTCTGGGTACATATGGGAGGAAACCGATTGATGTGTCTCTCTCACATCGACGTTACTCTCTCTCTCTTTGTCTTCCTCCCTCTCTAAAGTCAATAAAAAATAAGAAGAATGGGGTATTAGTAATATAGTAGAACTATTAACCAGTATGAGGTAGATATAGTATATTTGCAAATAAAGCCTAACATTATATATTATTTTAGGCAGCTGAACAACTGTTGGCATATAAAGAATATAAGCTGCATGGAGGTGCAGATTTTTTACTATTTTGTTCATTACTGTCTCCCCAATGCCAAGAAAAGTACATGGCTGGTATAATTTACAATACATATTTGTTGGATGGATGGATGAATAAAAAATATTAAGCTTATGATCAATTAAACAGCCAGATCATTTTTATTTAAACTTCTACCAAACAAAATTTCCTTTATTACTCAAGCTTGATCTTTCTTTTTTAATCCTCACCCAAGGACACACCTTTCACTGATTTTAGATAGAGGAAGGGAGAGGGGAGAGAGAGAGAGAGAGAGAGAGACATCGATGTGAAAGAGAAACATTGATCTCAATTATCTCCTGTAGGTGCCCCCACTGGACCCTCTAACCAACTGAGCCACACGGGTCAAGGTGCTCAACCTTGATCTTTTGAGCTTTGTCACTCCCTGCATAGTAGAAGACATGGTATGTAATGGTCACTAATTCAAAATCTACATTCCCATGGTGATTCTGGGAACCAAAGTAATTTCATAGCACTTGGGGAGTGAGGCTTTTTGCCTTTTTTTTCAATAAATTCAGGCTGTTTTGGGGGGTTCTATGCAATGTTTCACATGATCAGAAATATTCGGAATTTTGATTCTCTCATCTATTTCTATTAATTATACCTCTCAACTTAGGGCCATCTGCATATTTGGTTGGTACACATATATCCCATATGCCTTTATCCAAATCCTTAAAGTATTCAGTGAAAAGGTTATATGTCAGAGCTCCATAGTGTTCCATCAGAAGCCCCATCAAGATAACTGAGACATTAATCAGCTGGACTCAATTGCTGTCAAGTTGCTAACCCAGCAAAACTATCATCTAGTCCAGTGGTTGGCAAACTGCGGCTCGCGAGCCACATGAGGCTCTTTGGCCCCTTGAGTGTGGCTCTTCCACAAAAAAATGACTTCTGCACATGGGCCACGAAGTTTCAATCGCACTGTACGTGCACGCCCACACATGGTATTTTGTGGAAGAGCCACACTCAAGGGGCCAAAGAGCCTCATGTGGCTCACGAGCCACAGTTTGCCAACCACGGATCTAGTCCATATTTTATCATCCTCTCTATAAGAAGACAATCAGATCCTTTGCTAAAAGGGCATTCCTCAGTTTTACCTACCACATAATACTACTTAAAAGGAAAATGCATACTTGAAAATATTTGTTCTTAGTAAACTCATGGTGGCTCCTAGCAACCAATGTAGTCTTTACTACATGATCACCAACCATCTGCTTAACTGTTCCAGAATTTTACTGTGTATTGAAGTCAAACTTCCTGGTCTATACATCTTATATTCTTAACCTTTTTTATGTTTGGAAAATTTACCAACATCTCATACATTGTGTTCACCAACATTTCAACTGTGATTCTTTTGTGATAAGTGCAATTTCCTCAGTCTCCTGGGATGTAACAAATCTAAATCTAGTGGTGAACTAATTTTATAACTTTCTCTAGGCCCTACTTACATAGCTGTATTATATATACCATTATTGTTAACTATGTGTCAAGACTGTACTAAGTATTTGTAATGATTTAATTTAATACAACCATCCTACCAAGTAGATACAATTCTCCCTTTTCAAAAAGGGAAAACTAAGTCTCCAAAAGGTTAAGTATAGCTTTACACTATAACATCATATTAGTTAAGTTATAAGAATATAGAAGAGCTCATATAAATTCAGAGTTATTTGTATAAAAGTATAACACTTAAAGTCAAGGTATTACATTTCATAACTAACAATACAATATCCACTTCCACGGGTGCAGAGATTTGTAGAACTATTTTGAAATTTAGTGGAAGCTCTCAAGATATTTGGTTGTAAATATCCTGACACATTAAATCCCAGTGGGTCAAAGTGAACTAGAGGAAGAGACATTCATATGCAGAAGAAATAGTTAGGAGTCCAGAAATTATAATTAGAAAGAGCCTTCATCAGCCCAGATCTGTTAGTGTCATCAAAAGGGAGAATAAAGTGGACAGAGAAAAGAGGCCGGAGGTCAGCTACAAGCAAATGGAAAACCAAGGTTCTGTTAACCTTGCATAGGTTGATAGCTAAATCCCTGCAGATCAGTGTTCAATCTTTCCAAAACATGGTCAAGAGGACCTTCATACATGAGGAATGGTCACCCCCAAAAGCAATTAGCAAAAATTCAAAGGAATAATGTCACTAAAAAGCAACTTGAGGGGATGAAAAGAACCCCACTTAACTTTAACCACTTACCATCTACCAGGCCCAAAGTAAACATTAGCTGATACATCTATGTCCAGAGGGTAAATGGTTTACATAGCAATCTACACTAAAGTCTCCATAATCCCCTGAAATGTACAAAAGTGGACAGAGGGAAGTAGGCCCAGGCACAGAGAGAAAAGTTGACTGGAAAAACAGCATATGGGCCTCACTGTAGACTCCAGACTGCATGGTAAATGACAACCAAGTTAGAGAACCCCAGAAAGAGCCAGCAAAACATTTTAAAGTTAATTCATGAAGAAAAAAATCACTGCCAAATGCACAAGTAGGCCCCATTCCAAACCCCCCAAACTGGAGGGAACACCAGGACCCAGAGGACAGGCACTCTATTGAATACACATGCTTCTGTGAAATGATAGCTACATCGTTTCTCTCTCCAGTCCAATTCTCCACAGTTCAAGGACTCACAAATTCTGAACGCATGTAAAATGAGAAAAGTTAGAAAAACACAAGAGAAGAGGAGATAAAGGAAAGTTCAGCATTTTTTACTGTTTGTCTTCCAATCACGGTTCACTGACCTGGCACAGGAAAAGTGGGGCAGCAATTTTGAGAATTATCAGAAGGAAAAGGCAGCAAAAGACCTTTCCTTTGTGTCGACTTCTTTGGAAATGGTCACTTAGCTATTCAGGTTAAAGAAGCCATTGGAGGGTAAGAGATGGAAGGAAACATAATCAGACAGGAGACAAGGTGATCATTAGTGATGGCAAAACTATGATGATGGAGGAACAGATCTCCCCACAGGAGCACAAGATGGGAGTTACATCAACAAGCCATTAATGAGCCTTGACCAGCTTCCTGTCTTCCTCTCAGGCACTTCCGAGTTAACCTTCCACCAGGGAAAGGGCTCTCTTAGGGGAAAAGCAGACAGCTCTCAGGCAAAGACCCGAAAGGACTAGGTCTCCCACCATCCACTACCCTTTTTTCCTAAATTGTCCAGAAAAATTTAATTCACAGATGTTATTTCACTTTTATAACAACTCTATAAAGTAGGCTTTATTTTTCCTATTTTACAGATGATCACTCTCGGTTTATAAGCACTTAATTGCTCTTCCTACCTCCCTCTAGAGTTGCTCTCTTGTTAACCATTCTCCATGCTGTCTCCTGAGCCATTATTTTATAATATAGAAGAGAACAAACTTCTTAGCTTGAAATCCTCCAATGGCTCCCTGTAGTCTAGAATAAAGTTCCAACAACCTGGCATGACATACCAGGTCCCTTGTGGCTAAGTCCTCACCAGTCCATCCCATCTCATCTCCTACTGCTGCCCCACACCAAAACTTTATTGGGCGTGGGCAGCTGTCACACACCTGTGCACACCTTCTCTGGCCATACAGGTGTGCTCATCCTTCTCATATCTTCTTATTAAACTACTCATTCTCCAAGACTCATTCTGTATCACCTTCATCGAGAACCCTTTACTATTCCTTACCTCTCACAGGGCTGAATCTCTCTCCTCTGGGCCACCTCAGTTCTTTTATCAGCCAGTTGTTATACATACTGCATTGCATCCCAAGTATCTGTGTGTATGCACATGTGTATATGTATTTAAATGCTTTCATATTCAGATTTAAGTCTGTAAAGTTACATATCAAACTGATAATTGGTTACCTCAGAAAGTGTGCTAGGGTTGGAGGAGACTTTCCAGTTTGTCTGAAGCAGGGTTATTCAACTGAACCACAAAGAGAGAAAAATTATTCAAGTGACTATTTTCTCATTATCCCAAGGATGTACCATTCTAGCTGTGTAGGAGAGAAAGTTAACACAGCATATTCAGTGAATACTTTAGGGCACTAGAGCTTGATTCTCTCACTGAGCCCAATTAGAGAAAGGTTATTAGACTGTTGCATTGCCAAACTTTTACAAAGAGGCACTTTTACAGCTCTTGAACAAAATCATTAACACCTGGTTCAACAAACAATATCCATAATGCTGGACACAGAGAAGTACATACAGATTCATTTAACTGCTCAAGCAATCAGATTAGGCTGGGTCTCAGAGCTGACACATCTAACTGCAAGGTGTTGGGCAAGTCATTAAATACTTTCTGACTGCATCTCCTCGTTTGTTAAATGAACACTGAAATATGTGTTTAATTATCTATCTATATACATATATAGATATATATCTACATATCTAATCTAATAAAAGAGAAACATGCAAATTGATCACACCTCCGCTACGCCCCAAGCCACACCCACCAGCCAATCAGAGCGACTACATGCAAATTAACCCAACCAAGATGGCGGCCGGCAGCCACGGAGCTGGAGCAAGCAGGAGGCTTGGTTGCCCCGGCGATGGAGGAAGCCAAGCTTTCCATCTGCCCTGGCCAGCTGAGGCCTCCGCCCAAGGCAACAAAGTTTCAATTATAGAAGATAAATAAATCCCAGATACCTGCTTCCAGCCAGCCTCCACTGGGAGCTTG
>NW_005368707.1:6403557-6405570 GCF_000412655.1 Myotis brandtii | reverse complement strand
AATAATAATAATAATAATAATAATAATAATAGAATATAGGCCACCCCAGGAATGACCAACATTCAAAATCCAAAGCTTCAAATCATCTCTCTTTGCTACCAGGAGATGGGGCTAAAATCAACATTAGAATAAGGAGGTGACCACACATTGGAAATCAACTGCTTCTTAAGTATGCAAACCGGTTTTTGTTTTGTTTTGTTTTTAGGATCAAGTATTTCATGTGATATTCTCTCATTGTGAAATGAGTTCTGCTTTGAATCCTTAAAAACCAACAACAAGCAAAACATTTGTGTACAGCCCACCACATTTTCAAAAAAGTATCTCAGGCATCTTGAGTACAATTTAGGGCACACAGGATAGGAGCCTGGCCAGCACTGTGTGTAGGGAGGCCAGGCTAGAGCCTGTAATGACACCATGTGAGGGGCACCCACTAGGCTGGCCCTATCTCTACAGGGCTGTGTGCAGGCTCTCCTCATCTATAAATTAACTACTCAAACAGGATACTCTCTGAGGTCCTTTCCAGCTCTAGCAACCAATGAACCTAAAATTATAATGAGGCAAAGGGTACAAAGGTATACATGGGCCCACAAAGCCAATATTCAGTGTTCTCAGGATAGTGCTTGCTGCACAGAAGCCTGGATTAACACAGCCTTCACAGCTCTCTTCTGCCTGGGCAAGTTTGTCAAACATGAAATAGGCTTTCCTGAGACGGGAAGTCATTTACACAGAAAGATTTTCTTTCCCTTCCCCTGTAGCTCTGGACCAATAGATAAATAACCAAGTGACTTGCTCATGTCTAGAATAGCTCCAGAAGACCCAGCTGGGGCCTAGCTGTCTGTAGTCCAAAGGAGAAATGAGTTAAGTCCAAATAAGGGTGAGGAACATTATGGAAGAATGAATAAATAAATGAACAATTAATTGTGGCCCTCCTAAAGACTTATAGACCAAAGACACTCAAAAGCTGGATACCTGAATTTAAAAAAATTAGAAGATTTGACTCTATAATTTCCTTCCTATGTCTGTTATCAGACATGATAAGTTGCCAATCGGTCTCAAACTTGGCTGCATGTTAAGATTACCAGAGGAATTTTAAAATATACTGATAACTGGGCCCACCCTTAGAGATTATGATTATGATTTAAGGCTTGGGATGTAGTATAGGCATTGAGATTTAAAAAACAAACAAACAAAAAACGACAAAAAAGCCCAAGTGACTCAAATGCAAAATTTAAGAATCCCTATTAAGTTATTGAATTCATAAGAACTTTAGATGCCAAGGAAGGATTCACCTTTAGATGGTTGGTGTTGGTAATTCCATCATTTTAGTTCCATTTTAAATTTATCTTGGCTGAATACATTTACTTTATAATGAGACTGATTTTTTAAAAATATAATTTTATTGATTTCAGAGAGGAAGGAAGAGATAGAGACATCAATGATGAAAGAGAATCATTGATTGGCTGCCTCCTGCATGCCCCACACTGGAGATCGAGCCCGCAACCGGGGCAGACTTATAGACCAAAGACACTCAAAAGCTGGATACCTGAATTTAAAAAAATTAGAAGATTTGACTCTATAATTTCCTTCCTATGTCTGTTATCAGACATGATAAGTTGCCAATCGGTCTCAAACTTGGCTGCATGTTAAGATTACCAGAGGAATTTTTAAATATACTGATAACTGGGCCCAACCTTAGAGATTATGATTATGATTTAAGGCTTGGGATGTAGTATAGGCATTGAGATTTAAAAACAAACAAACAAAAAACGACAACAAGAAAAACCCACAAAAAAGCCCAAGTGACTCAAATGCAAAATTTAAGAATCCCTATTAAGTTATTGAATTCATAAGAACTTTAGATGCCAAGGAAGGATTCACCTTTAGATGGTTGGTGTTGGTAATTCCATCATTTTAGTTCCATTTTAAATTTATCTTGGCTGAATACATTTACTTTATAATGAGACTGATTTTTTAAAAATATAATTTTATTGATTTCAGAGAGGAAGGAAGAGA
>NW_005368707.1:6371077-6403520 GCF_000412655.1 Myotis brandtii | reverse complement strand
ATTGGCTGCCTCCTGCATGCCCCACACTGGGGATTGAGCCCGCAACCGGGGCGTGTGCCCTGACCGAGAATGGAACCATAATCCCCTGGTTTATAGGTCGACACTCAACCACTGAGCCACGCTGGCTAGGCAATAATGGGACTGATTTAAAGGTTAAGATTCAGGGTGTTCTGAAACTGAAGGTCCAAGGCTACTTGGCCAACACATTAGTCCTCTCAAGAAAAGAATACAAAAAAGGCAACAAATGTCAACGGTTTAATTGTAGCTTCTAATATTCCTTATTAAGGCTTTGAAACACTAACACGTTTAAGAAAATGTTGTCACTTCCTCCTCTGGATTTCGTGGTAACTTTTGTAGAAGAGTAATATATATTTCTCTGGATGTTTTCACATGAGAATAGATGCCTCGTCTTGGAGAACATCCAGGCACTCCCCTGCCTAGGACTTGAGATGAGGTCTGATAGCTTTGCCTTACTAGTTCCACTGGTTTGAAAATACAGCATCCAGTGCCACCTTCGAAGGGGAATCTTAGAACGTTTGTTCCAAGTCCACTGCAGATCATTACAACTTGAACTGAAAAGCTAGGCCTGTGTGAAACACTGCTGAGGGCCTGGCACCAGTGTCAACACCTGGCCTGCACCCTGCAGCTTCATCAACACACTCTGACCCCCAGATTGAAGACACTGGGAGCTTGAATGCAGGGAGCATCTCAAAGTTCCTAGCTCTGAACACTTGCATTTAGGTGCACATAGAGGAAAGGGGACTAAAGCAATGCACTGGAATCTGGGGGAAAGGTATCTTTCCCTTTTCTTTCCTACTACAAAAGCTTTCTCTGTGCTGATACCCACAGTGAGCGTCTGTGTTGCACAACTCAAACCCAGGAGTATTCCAAGTCAATAGGTGCCCTGGAAAGCAGGCTCAGCTGCAGGGCCCTGGCACAGGCAGAGCTTTCACATCGACATAGTGACCAGGGGCACTGGCAAGAAAGGAGAGGCACAGGCCTGCTGCCCATGCTCCTCCCAGAGAAGGAAGCACCTGGGCCAGGTGAGCACAATCCCGGCAGCTCACTCACTCTGCTGGAACACTGTGCCATCCTATCCTATATAATGAAAGCGTAATATGCACATCGACTGAACGGCAGAATGACCAGTCACTATGACGCACATTGACCATCAGGGGGCAGATGCTCAATGCAGGAGCTGCCCCCTGGTGGTCAGTGTGCTCCCACAGGGGAAGCGCCACTCAGCCAGAAGCCAGGCTCACAGCTGGTGAGCGCAGAGGCAGTGGCGGGAGCCTCTCCTGCCTCCACTGCAGGTGGGCAGTAAGGAGCGAGGGGTCCCGGACTGCGAGAGCCTCAGACTGTGAGAGGAATGTCTGACTGTCAGGATCGGGCCTAAGCCACTGCGAGAGCCTCAGACTGTGAGAGGAATGTCTGACTGCCGGGATCGGGCCTAAGCCGGCAGGCAGATATCCCCCAAGGGGTCCCGGACTGTGAGAAGGTGCAGGCTAGGCTGAGGGACCCCCCCCCCCCAGTGCACGAATCTCATGCCCTGGGCCTCTAGTCTACACTAATACAAGAGAAACATGCAAATTGACCACTTCTCTGCTACGCCCACCAGCCAGTCAGAGCGAGTATGCAAATTAACCCAACAAAGATGGCGGTTAATTTGCATATGCAGGCACAGAGCGAAGACTGAAGACAGCGTAGAAGGAAGCCAAGCGCTGCAGAAGGGAGCGAAGCTGTGGAGAAGCAAGGGAAGCAAGCGGGGCAGCGGAGACAGGAGGGAAGCTTCGCTCTGGCTGCAGGAAGCCCTATTCTTGCAGGAATCTTCCTGCAACAGGCCTCTAGTTTACTTATAAAGCAGAAAGCAAATTGTAAAAGAAAGAGATGTGTTGAAAACAGAATAAGAAGAAAAATAGAGGAGGGAAATCTGCTTTGAAGTCCTAATATCAGTTCATTTTCAGCCTTAAGAGAGTTGAACCTATGCCATATACGTTCCTCACTATTCTAAGAAAGTGCCCACCGCAGATAAAATGGTGCAAAATCCAGTGTCCTTTAGTTTTTGCACATCAGTAATCAGTGCTGTCTCAGCCTGTTCTGGTCAGACCCAAGCTTCAGAAAAGCAGGAACATTCAAATGGAACGAAATAGTTTTCAAGCATCTACATGTTGAGAATTCATTAGGGTGTTTGTGATTGATCTTGTGCCATATATATGCTATACATATATGGGGGCAAAAGTAGGCTTACAGTTGTGAATATGTGAAATGCAGAGTTTATTCTTGTATTATTATTTATTAATTAGAGGCCCAGTGCATGAAATTTGTGCATGGGAGGGGAGGGTCCCCTCAGCCCAGCCTGCACCCTCTCCAATCCGGGACATCCCTTTCACAATCCTGGACCACTGGCTCCTAACCGCTCACCTGCCTGCCTGCCTGATCACCCCTAACTGCCTGGTCACCCCCAACTGCCCCCTCCTGCCAGGCTGGTCACCCCCAACTGCCCCCCCCTCCCCGCTGGCCTGGTCGCCCCTCACAGCCAGCTGTTCAGTCATTTAGTCATCCCTCACTGCCCCCCTGCTGGCCTGGTCACCCCATGCAGCCTGCTGTTAGGTCATTTGGTCATCCCTCACTGCTCCCCCCCTGCTGGCCTGGTTGCCCCACGCAGCCTGCTGTTCGGTCATCCGTCCAGTTGTTTCAGTCGTGATGGCCCCTGGCTTTTTATATATTAGGATTATTGTGTCATTTTCCATACAAACAACTGTAAACCTCCTCTGTGTGTGTGTGTGAATCTAAAACAACAGAGATAATCTCTGTTCATGCATAATAAAGGCAACTCTGTATTCTTCCTTGAGAAAGCAAGAAGTAGTTTCTCCGTAAGTGAGACTGGAGTCATGATTAGGAAAGGCAGCATGTTTTGCTTTGTTGATGATTTTTAAGAGGAGGCTGATATACACCACATCAGCTCTGCAAACTGCAGTTTTGTGTGGATTGGGGTTAAATGCTGAGGCAGTTCTGAGGTTATAGTTTTATCCTGTTCTGGTAATAGATATGATATGATTATATGGTAACCTAAGGGATGTCAGCTCTTAAGAAAATTCCCAGGATGAGCTCCAGGGCTAGGTGCAAATTCTCAGAAATGAAATACTAATAGATTGTATCTAATAAATGAGTTGCTATTCACAGTTTTTCTATTCCAGAGTTTAAAAAGAAATTAGGAAAGCAATTGGGCCATGAGGGATGAGGGATGAGAAGAGAGAAGAAATCCAGCCACATGGATGGTCTCTGACAATTACATCAGGACAGCTGGGGGGGAGAAGGGGAGGAGGGAGTGGCTTTGCTCTTATGCTCAAGCAAAACAGTCAATGTGCTCAGGCAGTGGCCATGGTCTGCAAGCCAATCCGGGGAAGGCCCGGCCAGCCTGAGGCCACACACAGCCACCACGTGCATTTCATGCGACTCTGCAAGACAGAGTGTTTCCTCCGAGCACCAGAGCATACTGTTTAGACTTCACTGAGGTCTCTTTTGAGCAGAGCTTTTCAATCTGGTTTCCTCCAAATCCTCCGGGTTCTCAATAAATATTTTAGAAACTGTCATGAAACACGACTAAACAGCTGCAGTAGGTGCTAAGGGCGAGCTCACGTGTCCACTGGTGTTCACTCACTGACAGGATGTGTAATGAAGTGATAAAATTGAACTTAAAAATTCACTCTGATAAAATACTACGTCTTCTACCTGTTTGTGTATTGGGGTTCTATGTAAGAATTTATTTTTATTTAATTTTTTAATTGTTAATTTTTAAATTTTTAATTATTTTAAATTAAGTCTTTATTGATGAAAGTCTTACATATGTCCCCCTTCCCCCTCTATTGACTCCTTTCTAGCCCGCCCCCACCTCCCTCCCCAGGCCTTGCTTCAGGCAGCACATATGCTAAAATTGGCATGATACGGAGAAGATTAGCATGGCCCTGAGCAAGAATTTATTTTTAAGTGTTCTGCTAATAAAAAAGAAGAACATAAAAGAAAAGAAAGGGAGGAAAAAAGAAAACAGTACAAAAACAATACAGAACTGAATAAAAAGGTTTCTTCCCTATCCCACCTAGAAAAGACTAGTATTATTAATATACTAGAGGCCCAGTGCACAAAAATTTAACAGCTGCAGTAGGTGCTAAGGGCGAGCTCACGTGTCCACTGGTGTTCACTCACTGACAGGATGCGTAATGAAGTGATAAAATTGAACTTAAAAATTCACTCTGATAAAATACTACATCTTCCACCTGTTTGTGTATTGGGGTTCTATGTAAGAATTTATTTTTATTTAATTTTTTAATTGTTAATTTTTAAATTTTTAATTATTTTAAATTAAGTCTTTATTGATGAAAGTCTTACATATGTCCCCCTTCCCCCTCTATTGACTCCTTTCTAGCCCGCCCCCACCTCCCTCCCCAGGCCTTGCTTCAGGCAGCACATATGCTAAAATTGGCATGATACGGAGAAGATTAGCATGGCCCTGAGCAAGAATTTATTTTTAAGTGTTCTGCTAATAAAAAAGAAGAACATAAAAGAAAAGAAAGGGAGGAAAAAAGAAAACAGTACAAAAACAATACAGAACTGAATAAAAAGGTTTCTTCCCTATCCCACCTAGAAAAGACTAGTATTATTAATATATTTTCAGATACAAAGGGAAGACCTGTCCTCAGAAAGTTATTCCCAAAGGTGCTAATATACTTCTTTCTGAATCTGTGGTCTCTTTAGAGTTGTTTTATTTTTAAATTATATTATAGTCAGAAAGAAGTCAACAATGCACAACAGAGACAGGCTGGGGTGAGGAGATATGTGCATGCATACACACACAAACACATACACACACATCTCCACACACATGTATACATATATACAAGGTGGGGCAAAAGGACGTTTACAGTTGTTTGTATGAAAAATAATACAATGATAAATAAATAAAAATACAAGAATAAACTCTGTGTTTTGCATACTCACACTATAAACCTACTTTTGCCCTACCCTGTACATACACACATGCATGAATGTACCCACATACATACACATATTCACATACATATACACATGTGCATGCATATTCCCATACATACATGCATACATACATACAAGCTGGGGCCACTCTCCTTAAGCCCAGTCTACAGTTACACAGTGGCTGGGTCCGCAGCACTGGAGCGGCTGTGTCACCAGAGGCTGGGCTAGCCAGCACCGTGTACCACACTCTGCAGGCAGAAAAATCGGCAGCATGATTTATCTCGGGGGAAGGATGCCAAGAACACTTGGGAGGTAAGGAAACAGAGCACAAGGGCCTGGGTGGAGGAAGGAGCAAAGTAGGTGCCAAAGAAGACACAAAACTGAGTCAGGATTATTCTGTCTCGTGATGCAAAATCAGAAGGCAGCTAAAGCCCCTGTGTGGGCTGTGCTGGTTAGTGCGGGAGCCTTAGAGAGAGGAAAACTAACGTGGGAATGAAAACTGCTAGTCCTGGGATCTTGCAGTAAAGGGTGTGGCATTAGATGAACCATCTGGTGATTTTTCCTCTTTCATCTTCTCTCTCATTTTTTCTTGGGAGGTGAGGAATGGGACTGGTGGTAGACTTAGTAACTGAAGGTCTAATGTGGTTTGAGAAATAAACACAGAGCCGTTCTGCTAAATAAGACAGCCTGTTAGACGTCGTGGTGGAAGGCTACACAAAATGCCACCAACTGCACTGCAGATGGAAGCAGGTAGGGGGAGAAGGGGAGGGGACAAGAGGGGAAATCGCGACCTCTTATGTCACCTCTTTCTCAAAGCTTACTACAGACAGAGCCTTTGGAAAGGCATCGCAGTACATTATTTGAAGAGAGCCTGTGTAAACTCAGACCCAGACCTCACTAAACATCGGGAGAGTACCTATGAGTGTCAGACATGGGATAGAAAGATAAATAAAACACAGTCCCTGAAACCAAGTGGATCCCTGGCCAGTGTGGGAAGACAGCTCTCCACATAAACATCATGATAGAGCACAACCAACACCCTGCCAGGGAGCAGGGCATGGGCTCTGGGAGCACAGCCTGCTCCAAGTCTTGCTCTGCCCGGGAACGCAGTAGGGCTCCATCCGGGAGGAGATATATGCGCTAGGTGTTGGCAAGTTTCCCAGGCATAGAAAGACAAGGAAAAGAACCTGCCAGAGAGAGGAAACAGCATTTGTAAAAACAGAAGAGTGAGGTGTGCTGTGTTGGGACATAGAATACTCAAGTGGATGGGACTCGCGGGGACATAACAATGAGGGTAAACTAGGGAATGTTATGAGAGGCTCTGTTGCCAAGTTCAGCAGTGTAGGTTTTATGCTAAAGGAACTATGAAGCAGTGTGCAAGTGTAAACTCCAGCTCTAAAAAAAGTAAATTAAATTGAGCAATGTGAAGTAGTTCCTTACACTGTGCTTGAGGCCCTAACTCTCTCTCCCCCACTAATGGTGCAATTTTAAACATTTATTCCCCCTTTAATTTCCCAAGTGTAAAGTTCATAACCACTTTTCTCTTATGTCAGCAGTTGTCAACCTTTTTCATGTCTTGGCACATGTAAACTAATTACTAAAATTATGCAGCACACGAAAAAATATATTTTTTGCCAAACTGACCAAAAATAAAAGGTATAATTTGATTCATTCACACTAGATGGCTATTGTTGTGTTGGCTGTTGTCATTTTTTTTATTTGACAATCAAAAGGAAAATAGGTCAGGTATTGCACGTTTTAAAAATTCTTGGGGACACTCGTTGAAAATCACTGTTTTACGTCATGAACAAGTAGAAAACTCAATTTGACTATAGTGCAAATGTCTAGATTTCCTTGAGGATTAAGACTAACGCAGGAGCTTTTAATAGGTAGTGATGGGGAGATAGCAAGTTCATAACTCTTTTCAACAATAGTTTATTACCTCCAAAGGGGATTGTGAGAAAAAACAGTATCTCTCATTTTGTGGGGTTTTATTCTTCAGAGTTTTCCTATATCTCCAGAATTGGAATGCTATTGACTGAATATTTCTTGTCTTCAGAAACTACACTGTACATATTAGAGAGATCTTTTCATTTTCATCAATCAAAAGCACTTGGGAGTAGAGAAAGTGGCAGCTACTTGGTGGAATTTCTGGCAATGCAAAAACCCACCCAAGTTTCCGTGGGCTCCTAGCATGCAGCCACCGGCCATTTGTCAGTCCGACCTCTCTGTCCTGTCAGAGACATATCTATCTGCTCTCTCCTTAGCTATCATTTAAACTCAGTACCTAATGATAACACAGAATGGAAGTCAAGGCAGGGGACTTCATGGCTACCTCTCTGTATTAGTGTGTATTCGAACTTGGCAAAGCACAGAACTTGAGAGAGACTGAATAGACCAAGTGTTTCCCAGTTAACACTAGCTCCTCATCTGCAGATATACTGGAAAGACTCTTTGAAGTGAAGATTAAATAAAGAGAATAACAATCAAGTCCATCTAGTGGAGAGGTAGTGAATGCCAACTGATAGCCAAGATCCCCATGCCATATTTAAAGCATACACATTGCCAACTCTTCCCAATCCTATTAAAACGCCATTACTAGATTGATGGAACCTGGGAATCATGTATATTTTTTAAAGTTTCTGGCAATTCTGAGGACTAGTCAAATTTGGGAACCAATGTTCTAGCCAGCCCTCCATTTACAGATAGGAAAATTAAGTGACTACCACAAACTCTCAGCTGGTTATAATAACAGTATGTTGTAGAACATAATTTCTTTATATTCTACTAGAGACCTGGTACATGAAATTCATGCACTCAGGAAGGAGGGGGGGGTCACTCAGCCCGGCCTGCACCCTCTTGCAGTCTGGGAGCCCTCGGGGGATATCTGACTGCTGGCTTAGGCCCGCTTTCTGGGGGAAGTAGGCCTAAGCTGTCAGTCGGACATCCCTAGCACTGCCATGGAGGTGGGAGAGGCTCCCGCCACTGCCACTGCGCTCACCAGCCATGAGCCCAGCTTCTGGCTGAGCAGCACTCCCCTGTGGGAGCACGCTGACCACCAGGGGGCAGCTCCTGCGTTGAGAAGGATTGGGTTGAAACTGGCTCTCTGCCATCCCCCAAGGGGTCCAGGGCAGGCCGAGGAACCCCACTGGTGCACGATCAGGGCCAGGGAGGGACGCAGGAGTTTGGCCAGCTGGGGAGGGACCACGGGAGGGCTCCAGGGTGTGTCCGGCCCATCTTGCTTAGTACCCATCGGCCCAGCAGCAAGCTAACCTATCAGTCGGAGCATCTGCCCCCTGGTGGTCAGTGCATGTCATAGCGAGCAGTTGAGCGGCCTTAGCATATCATTAGGATATTATGCTTTGATTGGTTTAACAGGCTACCAGATGACCGGATACTTAGCATATTAGGCTTTTATTATATAGGATGAAGAAACAAGTTTGTATAGATGAAGTTATAAATCTGTAAAAATTAAACAGAAACCTTTTTTAAAATAGACTTGTGAGCCCCTAGCCAGTCTGGTTCCATGGATAGAGCATTGGCCCTTGGACTGCAGGGTCCTGGGTTTGATTCCGGTCAAGGGCATGTACCTTGGTTGCAGGCTCGGTCCACGACCACGGTCAGGGCACATGTGGAAAGCAAACAATTAATGTGTCTCTCTCATATCGATGTTTCTCTCTCTGTGTCTCTCCCCCTCCTTTCCATTTTCTTTAAAAATCAATGGAAAAATATCCTCAAGTGAGAATTAACAAAATAAAGTAGACTTGTGAGGCTAGAAGAGAGAACTTCTCACTATGTCACTCAGTGCAAACTACTGACCCCAATAGGAAGAGGCGTACTTGCATCTCTGGCAGGAAGTGACACTATTTTATTACCTCAGTAGGAAGAAGAAAAGATTCCTCCATGCCCAGCAACAGCTCAGTCAATGGGAGACTGCCATGACTGGGCCAATGAGAAGCCTCTATATTTAAAACTGTCAGTTTCCTGCAATGGACTACGTTTACAACAGTCCCTCCCAAGTCCATAAAATAGCCTTCCTCTCCTTGTTTCTCTGGACTTGTTCAGGGTTTGCTCTCAGACCACTGGCCCTTAATTGCAATTTGTTGTTCTTCCCAAATAAACCCATTTTGCTGGATAAATATATATTAAATAGACTATTTGTTAAATGTCAACAAGTCAAAACAGACTCTTAAATAAAATATGTTCTACTACCTACCAGATTTGAATTTTGAATTCTTGGACTTCTCTCAAGGTGGTGTCATGGGGATGCTTTCTGGGGTCGAAGTGAAGGGCACACACAATGGGTGGGAGCATTTCCTTGGCCCTGGGACACCACCCCCAGCACAGAAGGGCAGAGGGCTAGAGCGGATGCAGTGAACCAGGAGCTCCTTGTGCCCATTCAGAATGCAACTGCTTGTAGAAGACAGAACCTGCCACAGTGAAAGTTGGTCTCCTTGGCTCTCATATATATTCTTATGTGTAGATATGCACATATATTTTTACAGAGATAGCTTTTCTACTAAGCATTGGCATACAGAAAACTTTAAAGGAAACTGTTAATATATCTCTAAAGTAAAAGAATTCAACATGACAAAGAAGAGAGAATTTCTAAAGTGTTAAAGTAACAATTTCCCACATTTCAGTTGGATTTTGATATTTCTTTTCTTGATCCATCCCATATATTTTTAATAACTATCACTAACTTAGAACTTTTTATGTCCAGACACTGGGTTAGTCACATTTAATTGTAATAGCTTATTTGAATAACTGAAAAATGTTAAGGGAGGGGCCTACTATCCTTATTGTATAAGAAAAGGAAGCTGAAATTCAAGAGGGTAGTTGGCCCAAAATTAGTTACATGGTACATCCTGGATTCAAACCCTCAACCATATCATTCCTAAGCTCACTTCTTTCTACTACAGTAATCACCTTTGAAATGAAAGCATGGGTGTATTTTTCTTATTTCTTTAAGACTGATAAATTTTTCTAAAGAAAGAAATTTTACTATTTATGTAGCATTATAACAACATTCGTTATGTAAGATTTTTTCAAATTTCTAGTACTTTATTTGTAATTATGTCCAGAGACGGTTCTTTAGAGCTATACAAGTCAGACAGGAAGAAGCTATGAACTGATAAAATGAAAGAATATAAGAATATAAAGAATTCTCACTGATATTTCAGGAAATTACTATTTGAACAGTCTTAAAAAAACTTGTAAAATCAATTACAAGAATGCTTTACACTACAGAAATCATTTCCTATACTAAGACTTGAGTTTTTGTCCAGTTTCTGAATAAAAATAATGAACAAAATAAGCAAAAGAGTAACTAATTTTTCTCATAGAATTTTTTTAAATATTTTTTTTATTTTTTAGAGAGAGAGGAAGGGAGAGGAATCGAGAAATAGAAACATCTGTGAGTGCGGAATATCATTGATCAGCTGCTTCCTGCATGGCCCCTACTGGGGATTGAGCCCGCAACCAGGCTTGTGCCCTTGACTGGAATTGAACCTGGGACCCTTCAGTCACAGGCCGATGCTCTATCCACTGAACCAAACCAGCTAGGGTGAAATTTGTTTTTTGTTAGGGGAAGATACTAAACAGAAGTTATTTATCATCTTTTAGTTACTCTTTAAAAAACTAGGCATGTGTGAGAAATTACAGAAATTTTTTCAATAATATAAAAATAATTTAAATCAAGTCAGATAGCCTCATGATAAAAGAGGGAAAATTAACTTTAACATATCCTTACATTTACAACATAGGCAGCATTTTTAGATGAACTGCTCATAAATTATTTTTTAGACCCTCGGTGTGATGGATATAAGGTTGTCTCTCATGAGCCATGAAACCCCTTCCTTTGATAAGTTCACTTGGTCCAGATCACTCACACACAGCTGTGCTTTGGGAGAAGTTAACTCTACCCCTGGCAGTAAGACTAGGGCTTTTGGCTCAGGTTTGACAAATAAGCAGTTGTTCTAGAACAGTGGTTCTCAACCTTGGCTACACATTAGAATCACCTGGGAATCTTTTTAAAATCCTGATTTCTGGGCCTCATCTTCCGGAAATTCTGTTTCTTTGTTATGGGGTGGGGCCACAATATTAGTAACAAAGAAACAGAATTTCCAGAGGATGAGGCCCAGAAATCAGGATTTTAAAAAGATTCCCAGGTGATTCTAATGTGCAGCCAAGGTTGAGAACCACTGTTAGAAGTTGCTGGCAGCCTCCTGTGATCAGGAGAAGGAACTAACTATAGAATGAAGCTGTGGAGAGCAAAATAGAAACCAAGGTCTTGATTGCAGCATTGTTTTGCTGAATCAAAACAAATGTCAATCTACCTATCTTTGGAGGATGAGGCATATCAACCAATTTTCCCCCTTGATTGTCTAAGTCAATTTGAGTTTTGTTTTCTATTGCTTTCAATCAGATGCATCCTAATGATGATACAGATGGTCACACAAGTGATGAAGTTGTTATGTTTCTAAGTTGCTCTGTAAGTGTAAACAAAAACAGAGGTATATTTCATATCTCTATTTCATATCAAATTTATTTAGAAATAAATTTGAAAATGACAGTACTAGCTCAAAAATGAATATGTCATTATTATCATTACTAGAGGCCCATTGCACGAATTCGTGCATCTTGAAAGGAACTGTGGGCCACGAGGCTGCAGTAGGCACAGGGGCTGGTCTCGGCCCATCATCCCTGCCCCCACCTGGCCCCTCCGCTGTGGCCCCCAGTCCCCTGTCTGCTGGCAGCCCTGCTCCTGCTGCCACCGCTCCCATGTGGAGCAATTGGGGCCGGCGGCAGCAGCAGGTGTGAGCAAGGCCGACACCGTCAACAGGTGCAAGTGGCAGCTGCTGCCCTGATCACCCCTCAGGAGTAGGGGGAGGTGGAGAAGCCCTCTGGGGCGATTGGGGCCAGCAGCCACCACTCACACCCACTGATGACACCGAGTTATCCAGACTGATGCTGGGCACCGGCAGTGGGTGCAAGTGGGGCTGGTGCCAGCAGCAGGTGCGAGCGCCGGGCGGGACCGCGGCATATGGGAGCAAAGAATTTCCAGTAAATGCCCTAACCGGTTTGGCTCAGTGGATAGAGCATCAGCCTGCAGACTCAAGGGTCCCAGGTTTGATTCTGGCCAAGGGCATGTACCTTGATTTCGGGCACATCCCCAGTAGGGGGTGTGCAGGTGGCAGCTGATTGATGTTTCTCTCTCAGATGTTTCTCTCTCATCAATGTTTCTAACTCTCTATCCCTTTCTCTTCCTCTCTGTAAAAAATCAATAAAATATATATTTTTTAAAAAGAATTTTCAGTAACTACTGATGACAGTGACCGGTGCCCTGCCTTGGTCTGGCACCCCTTGGTCTGGAACCCCTTGGTCTGGCCCCACCTTGGTCTGGCACCCCTGCTCACCTGCTCCACCATCCCACCATGGTGGCCAATGCCTACCATGTTCCGCACATGCCCCTGATTGTCAGCACATGTCATAGTGACCGATTGTTTGGTTGTTCAGTTTTTCAGTTGTTCCGGTTGTTCTGCTGTTCAGTCTATTTGCATATTAGCCTTTTATTATATAGGATTATTAATCTTGACTAAAAATATTTTGATAGGTGATTGTTCTTATCAAACAGAAAGTGGAGGAAAATGTTAATTGCTTCTCATACACTTCATGAAAATGGTCAACCACTTAAAATGTAAAAAGCCCATCAGAGACAGAAGAGGATGAGAACTTTGGAATGATTCTGAGAGACCCGAGACACGTGGTAAAGGTCAGATGCTAAGAAAATGACAGCCTTGTTAAAGAAAAGGAGTAGATTTAAACCATTTGTGAAGATTATCTAAACTGCAAACAATCCCACTTGGATTCATGCATATTGGAAATCTAATCCTAACATATGAAATTTCTATGCAAGCAATTTGACACACATTTTTTCAGAGATAAAGAAGAGATCCACTGAATGCAGCCTTGTAGGAATATTAACATGAACTTAATTTTAACTTGTAATGACTTATGAAAGAATAATGCAGGAAGCCATTTCTCTGTGGGGTTACACAAGATATGAATCAGAGCTTGTATTGCCAGTAACAAAAATGTGTAATTTAGTACAAAAGGCTGAGAGCCCTTCAGAGTCAAAGGGAAGACTGCACAGTTGAGGTTCCCAAATCCAGGGGAAGCGCCAAAGCCCAGGTGGCTGAGAAGAGCCAGGAACTCTGAGGAAAAGGGAAGGAGACTGAGCCCTGAGGTGAAGCCGCATCCAAGGAGGGACTAAGACAAGCCAGCTTCTGAGGAGAACTGTCATGGAAGTTCCAGGAATGGCAAAGCTCTGAGTAAGGAAATAATAAATTTGATGGCATATTAAGATGTTGAGTTTTCTGATTTGTCACAAAAAAATTAAATTTTCATGTCAAGGTTTAGTCACTTGGCACAATCCTTTGGCTTGCATTTATTTTTTGACTCACACTAATGGAAAAAGAGACATTTATTTTTGTCGGGAAATTCAAAGAAGTAACTCTGTCCTGTTGGTTTTACTCAGGCAGCTCTAGGGGAAGGGACAACTGGGTGAGAGGGGGCACTTTTGTAACCCAAAGAAGACAAGCTCACCCAGAAGAATATGTTGTCTTGCCAGGAGAATAAATAACTCATCCCTAGTTTTTACAGCCATTTTGGAAAAAAAGAAAAGTTATGGAGCTCACTCTTCCAAGACTACTTTTGATTCCTCACCTTGTTTTATATCTTACCTCAAATATATTAGGAAATACTCTTACATTTTTTCAAAGAATATTCCCCTAGAGCCACTGAAAATGACCATAGAACATTCTTTTTTATTGTCAAGATCCAATCATAACTAGAAACCCTAAAATAAACTAAAGACAGTTGGGTGGTTAAATTAAATTAAAGGCACAAAAACATGAAACAAAAAAGAGGAAAACTAGTGTTAGGGTAAATCTAATTTATTGTGTCCTTTGTTATTGGTAGAATTATTTTTTAATTTAGCTTCTGGCCATACTTAAATTTAATAAGCATGCCTTCCATGTCTTCATTCAAGCTACTCTTCTATTTCATTATTGGAAAGAATATGTTCTGAGCTTGTCCTGGGGAAAATCCCTAGAAATTGCCTTTCAGGTTTATACAGATCTACTGATCAACCAGCCCCTGGTCATGTGCACTCAGTCATCTACCATGTAAGTGTGGTATTATGGAGTTCAGATTTTTCTTTCCTGTTCTTTTTTTAAATTGATTTTTAGAGAAAAGGGAAGGGAAAGGGAGAGAGAGAAATATCAATGTGAGCATGAAACGTCGATCATGCTTTCTGCACATCCCCTAACAGGGGATCAAGCCCGCAACCTAGACATGTGCCCTGGCTGGGATGCCCAACCAACTGAGCCACACTGGCCAGGGTGGAGTTCATACTCTTCCATCTCTTTTACAGAGATACTCATTAACTCATTCAACAACCACGTATCGAACACTTATAATATGTCAGGCCCTGCAAGTGCTAAACTAAATGACTCTCAGCCCTGTCCTCAAGGAAATCACAGTCTAGTCCATCAATGGGCCAGTAAATAATTACAACACACTGTGATAGGCACAGTGTCTCAGAGCACATGCATTTCATCAGTGTCAAAATTTCACTTAAAATTCCCTCAAAATTTTGCCAGCTCAAAGTGATTCTTGTTTTCTTTTCTTAAGGTATTCCCAACCCATCTCTTACACGATGTTTTAGAATCTGCCCAGAATCAACTGACTTGCTATGGTCATAGGTTTACATAGGTTCACATGTTTCTATTATTTAACTATCCACTTAGTTTTTCAAAGGTCAAAAGAGTTATCAAAACCGACACAGGGATGTAAAATACAGCACAGTGAATATAGTCAATAATCTTACTAATAAAAGCCTAGGTGGTCCTCACGCTGACACACCATGATGCCCTCACGCCATCACAAGATGGCTGCGTGCACAGTGGGTGCACGCAGGTGGACGGGGCTGGGCTTGATGCTGTGTACACGAGGGCCCTGGAGGGAAGTTGACCAGGGCAAAGGGCACCACCCCCACTCCACCTCCACCTGGGGGAAATGAGATTCAGCTCCAGTGTTGGGATAAACCTCGGGTAGCAGGAGCTGTCCACACTCCACGTCCACCCCCCAGCCTTGACCTGGGGTATGAACATGACAGAAAACCTCCCTGGTCACTGCCTGGTCCCCTACCTTGAGCTTCTCCCCACACAAGAGCAGTGATTTCCCTCACTTCCTGACGATGGAGCCCAACAGAACGTGGAACTTTGGTAGGAAGGCAGCCATGTTCTACAACAGCCCCTACCCAGCTCATTTGATAGAGACATTCCCACCAAGGCATGTTCTGCTGTTTGCTGCAGTCCCGCTGCAGTGATAGTCAAAGAGCCAGCCATGACAGCTTCTTCCACCGCTGCCGCTGGCTCTGCACTCAACCCTGACGCCTCTGGCCCTTTTCACAGGGGAATCCAGAGGTAACCCAAGGAGGCCCAGGGTGGTTTTCTTAGAGCCAGGCCACCACTCTCACCCCCTCACCAGCCCCATGTCCCTTGAGGTGCCGGCTTTGATGCTGTGTTCCCGCAGGCGCCATCACAGACTCTGACAGGAGGGAAGAGGGAGCAGGATACCCACGCCCAGGACTTGACAAATAGTAATATTAAAATATTTCTTCTAATTAATTCCCTTTCAATGTGCACAAGTTCATGCACCGGGCCCCTAGTATTGTAATAATAATGTATGATGCCAGTTGGGTACTGGAAATATCAGGGGGAACACTTTGTGAAGTATATGACTGTCTAACTACTATGTGCACACCTAAACCTAATACAGAATAAAATTCAATGTAAACTGTAATTGAAAAAAAATTTTAAGTACAATATCTTGATGAGAAAAACTGTATTTTAAAGCAAAGGCCATCTATCATGACTGATAAATTATTCCTTAATATCAATTTGAAAGAATTTATCTAGAATATGCAGTGTAGAGCAGATTCTGATTCTTTTTCAAATCACCACACACTGAGAAAACGATTGTTATTTATAGAGTGTGCTGGAGTAAAGACTGATACACACACACACACACACACACACACACACACACACCTCCGCCCGCTGTCCCCAGCAATCTCGGCTGCAGTGTGCACACAGCACAGCGCACAGCTCACGGAAGCTCTGGTCAGGAATATTCTCTGAGAATGTGCAAAAATGTGCTCAGTGTTTTTTTACCCATTACAGAGAGATGCAAATAGCCCGGTTACATCTCACACACAAAAGATGTTTATTAATGTCTCAAATCCTCATGGTTTCCACAGTGAAAATAAAGTACCACTTATTTCTGAAATGTCATAGCTGCTTTGTCCAATAGGCTTGCAAATAAGATCCTCAAATGAGGCTCAATGCCACTTGTACAACATGCATTTATTGAGAACCTAACATGTGCAAAGCTCTGTGCTAGCATATGTGAGACAGCGTGCAGTTCCGTTTCCACAGCGAGGGCAACAGGGGGCTCCTTAACCTGCTGAGTGCCGTGGAGCTAGAATTTTCCTGACTGAAATCCTTTCACTTCCCACCACCCTGCTGGCAGAACCTGTAACGTTGGCAAAGTCTTGCCTAATTAAATGGGGTGAGGCAAGCTGACAGCAAACAAAATCCCAAATTGGAAGAAACATTCTCAGGAGCAAAGAAAATAAAGAGTTTTCTAGGAGTAGAAAGTGCTGGGTCTAGGAACACAGATTTCACCATGAGAGGGAGAGAGGAAGGAGCTGCTCTGTGGAATAATAAGGACATCTGTCGGTTTCTCTCATCCAAAAGGGGAGTTTCACAGAGCATGTATTACAGGGTTTTTCCCTCTCATAAAAGTCACAGAATTTGAGGTACAGTGCTCTCAGAAGCCATCAGCTAGTCCAGTACACCCGCCCAAAGCATTTTCATGGGAAATTTCAAGTGCACAGATACGTATAGAATCTCCCAATAAGGAATGCACATCACAAGTCATTTGATTGTTAAATGATAATCCTTTTCTGGGTAGCATTGTAATGAAAATACCTTAGAGTCTAAATGATCTGGTAATGAATGCAACAGTATGCAAGTCAGTGTAACTAAGCAAATAATAAGCAGATGGACACTGAAACCCAAAATGTTAATTAAAAAAGTCAATGAACATTAGAGCTCCTTCAAAACAAGTTTCACATGCGTGTGCCCTAGAGAAATGGAGATGAGAACTCTGCTGAGGTTTCACTGGAGGGGAGGATGCGCTGACTGAACTAACCCTGAAAGCCCTTTCTGGTTCTGATCTGACCTCTTGAAAAGCTTTTTCTCCATATTTGCAAGGCGAAAAAGAGGACGAGGTCTTTCTCTTTCTGATGCCAAACGTCCTGTATATCTCTGTCACCAAAATGAAGGAACTCACATATTCAGCAGATAGAGACTGAGCACCTTGCACGCCCATGGAGGAGCTACATGCCAGAGCTGGAGGGCCCAGAGGGGTGAGTCTGCCCTGGTGGAGAGGAAGGTCCAGAGGAAAGACAACAGATGGTAAGATCGTTTCTGACTGTAATAAACACTCAGAAGGAAGGAGAGGGACAGCAATGGAGATGATAGTGGCCACAGAAGGTGTCTCCAGGGAGGATTTTTCTACAATAGCAGACGAAGGTCGCGAGTCTCGCTTTCAGGTTTACAGATTTGATGATACAAAATGAGGCACAGGCAGGGAGGGCTGCGCAGCCGAGTGCGGGATGCAGGTCGCCCATTCCTTTGGCAGACATTTACTGGGCTCTGAGGATGTGACTATGACTACACCCCTCAGGCTGTCTGAGGGGACTCAGGAAGCAGGCTATTGTCACTGTGTGTTGTGTGTTAACATGGAGGTTATGGGATCCCATCAGAGGAGAGCCTGACCAGGTTTAGCAACTCAGAGAAGGTTTCCTGAAGGAAAAGAATGAGGCAGATGAAGGACAGTAGGGTTTATACAAGCGAAGTGGGGTGAGGGTGGAGTCAAGGGCGAAGGCATCTTCCAAACAGAGAATGGCCTTTGCCAAAGGCCTATGGTGGCGGAGAGTGCACATTGGGACCAGCATGGGGTTTGGCATTGTGGGTTACAAAGGGCTGGGGTGGGGACTGGGAAGGCTGGGAGGATGTGGAGGGGCAAAGGCAAGACCAAGGGCTAGATCATGGAGCGCAAACAGACTAGGAGTTGGGACTTTACCCAGATGGCAATGCAGAGCCATTAAAAATCAATCCGAGGAGGGTCATGTGGTGAAAGCTTTGGATCTGTGATGAGAAAAACTGAACTAGCTGGGAGCTTAGCCTTCATCAATCCCCACCCCTTGACAGTCAATCAATGAGGGTGTGTGTGTGTGTGTGTGTGTGTGTGTGTGTGTGTGTGTGTTGAGATGGGGAGAGGATGAAGAGATGGAGAGAGAAAATAAAAGAGGGTGGCCCCTGAAAACCCTGAGACCCTTCTCACCACAAGGATCTCGGAAACCCCAGCCCTCTCCCCCGCCAGTCTGCTGCCCCTGGTCACTGGGGCCCAGGTCAGGAGGAGGGGTGGCAGTGAGGAGGTGGGGGATATTATGAGGCTCCCAGGTTGGGGTCCTGGGGTGGCCTTCCTCTGCTCTCTAAGATTAGAAGCCAGCTTGTGCCTTCGCAATGTTTCCCCTCTTATTTGCATGTCAAACTAGAGAAAGAACGTGTTTCCTTCCCTCTTCTACCATATGTTTGGTGTTACCATCCCAGCGATACGCCTTAATATAGCACCGCAGCTCAGAGGGGGGAGAGGAGCGAGGATGCTTTACTGCTGACTCCTAACCATGTTCTGTACCACTGTTTCTTCCAAGAATAAAAAGGACTGATAACATTTGCATGATTTTATGCAACTGACTTGTTTGCCCCCCACCCCCATGAAGGCACCTGAATATCAGCAAGTCCAGCTGCATCAACACTGGGCTTTTCCTGGACCTTCCACGGTATTAGCACTTCCACCACCTACCTCCACACCCAGGCTGGCCAATGCTGACACTAAGAAGGAAACTAACGTCCTATGTTTTCAAAAAGAAAGATGCAAATGCCATCTTTAATGGGCAGGAAGGGACATATAATGCTGAGGAGATTGACTTTCTCCTTTCAGAGTTAAAAACCAACACATTACATTGTAGAGGTGAGAATATGCTAAAGAGAGGTATATACAGTTGCTGAATTTCAGGAATATAACTTTCCAAGTCCTCTTCAAAAATAAAGTATGGTTTTGCTATTTAGCTGCTTTTCAGATGCCTCTTGAGTTGGTGCTCATAGTACTGATTAAGAACATTTGAGCACAGAGGAGACTTCTCCAGTATTCTGAGAAGGTGTGAGCTGTGCTCTGATTGGTGCTGAAAGCAGTGACTGGCAGAAGGCAAGACGCCAGAATCAAGATTTTGAACTGAACATCACTGTGGAACAATAGAAAGAGCCTCGATGTTAGAGGAAGCTGGGTTCAAATTCTCACTCCAACATCTATTGGCCACATAACTTTAAACAAAGTACTCAGCCCCTCTCAACCTGGTTTCTCATGGGTAAAAACAGTGTATGTAATATGCCCTTTATAAGATCATGGTGAGAATTAAATCAAATACAAATCTGATTAGATATCAAATATGTTATAAATTTTACATATAGCTTATGTACAATACCTAGGATAGCGCCTTGGCTAATAAAATACACTTGTTAGCAAGAGGAGCTCTAAAAACTCCAAGGTCTTTTCACAAGATGAAGAGTTCTGGGGATGGATGGTGGTGGTGGCTGCACCACAGTGTGATGTACTTAATGCCACTGAGTTTTACACTTAAATGGTTAAGATGCCCTGGCTGGTGTTGCTCAGTGGCTAGAACATTGGCCCATACACTGAAGGGTCATGGGTTCGATTTCCAGTCAAGGGCATGTACCTGGGTTTGATCCCTGGCCCTGGTCAGGATGAATGCAGGAGGCAACCAATCAATGTGTCTCTCTCACTTCTCTCTCTCTCTCTCTCTCTCTCCCTCACAATGGAAAACATGTCCTCAGGTGAGGATTTAAAAAAAACAACACACAGTTTAAGATGGCAAAGTTTTATGTTATGTGTATTTTACTACAATGTAAAAAAAAAAAAAGAAATACAACTATTTTAAAAGTGTTTAAATTATCTGGATGGAGAAACGGAGTAATCAACAGGGAGATTTCTTCCACTTTAAACAGGTTGTTTTTCTTTCAAGCCTGGGTTATTTCTCATTACTGAAATATGCATTTTCAATACTGACTTATTTCTAATAAAATGTTCAATGAAGCATCTTTTAAATAAAAAAATGAAACACTGCGTTTTATCAGGAATCACAAATTCTAGGAGAGAAGGAAGAAAAGGATAAATCTATGAGTTTCCTGAGAAAAGTGGAAAGTGAACACTTCAGCTGGACTGGAAGTCACAGGAGGTCATGGTTCTCAGAGGCACTGTCCACCACAGCCAGATGAGGCCATGTCTGGGTGGTCAGGAGCTGGGGCATTAGTGGGCTCTCAGTATATAATCCATACAGAGGCCTCCTCAGCTTCCCAAACTTAACTTCTCCACCACTCACCCTCATGCCATCCTATCCTATATCCTATATTCTTCACAGCACCTATCAACTTCTGAAATTATCTGGATTATTTACTTCTCCCACCCCTCCCCTCCAATGTAAAAATCCATCAAAATGGAGACATTGTCTCCATTAGTGTTATTAGTGTATTCTATCTCCTAGCACGGGCATGTGGCATATGCAGAATGAAAGAACGAACGAATGAATGAACGAACGAATGAACATTTGAACAAAACAAGTCTTATTCTCTTGCTTATGCTGTCACCCAAGCAAGACCCACTGTACATGGCTAGAATCTTGGCCACCATCATAACTTCAAATGTCTGACTCATGTTATGGTGAGGTCCCCCCCACCAGGAACCCTGAGATATTGCCTCTCAGAGGCAGGAAAAGTGACAGGGAATGGGCTTATAGGAAGAGCAACTACACTAGACCCTAGGTGTAAGGACGTGAAATAACATTGTGAGCAAGTCAAGAATCACAGTGACTCTCAATGGGGAAGTTGATCAGGTGGCTGGGAGGGCCGAGACGAGTGTCTCCTGTACAGAATCTACAGACGAAATGGGATGAGCTGCACCAGCTCGACAGAGGACCAGGTTTCTTTAGTCCCCACAACACTGAGCTAAGTGAGGAGCTTCAACATGTCCCATCCACGTTCTGTCACTGTAGAACCAATGCCTGAAAGACAATCAGTGTGACAATAGGATGGCCACTTGGGGGCTGTCCCAAGGCTGAAAACAGCAGCTGAAGGGGTACATAAAGGCATCTGTCTGTTGGAGGTGTCTCTTGACAAAGTAGATGGGATTCTTTTGGTTATGTTTCATTTTTTCTTTTCCAACTGAATCATTGTACATTCTACGCTGTGCAGCTTGCGGAGAATAAGGTGCAGGTGATAAAGGGGGATACTAATGCACAAGGACCTGCCAGAGAATTGCCCCAGCAACACGGAAACAATTGTTTCCAACCATGATGGGGTTGAAAGTCATTCCTCAAGAAACAGACAGAAAGCTCTGGTATCTGAGTGGATACCAGAGCCCCCCTGACACTCACCAGAGTGCTGCAGCCGCTTCCAGCTCCTACAAAGCCACTGAGGGCCAGAAGGAGTCCCCTGTCCAAGGTCAGGTTTTGCCAAACCTGAGAAATATTCTTTCTTTGCAGACTTCAACTCAGATAATGGGCTCACAGATGTAAAAGATCAGAGCACCCCTGATGAAAGCCTGCCTAACCTTTTCAGAAGAACAATGCTGATTTTCACACAGTCCTTGGGACCAAGTTTCTACAATTGCTCTCAGTGGTCTGCTTAGGTATCTAATGATGCTTGTAGTTCACGACCTCATTATGCCACTAGGTCTATGTATATCACTGCCTTGAAGTTTATCTTCTCTAGTTTAATCTTCTGTGGACATGGAAGTCACTAGCTAGAAACCTCAGTTATTTGAGGATCAACTGTTGCCTCACCTCCCACTGTTGCTTCTCATGGGAAAAAATGACAAACTCCTCAACTCCATTAACCTTCTCCCATAAGACCACTAATGCACTCTTTTAGCAATTTTGTTGTTCCTCTTTGGCACCTCTCCAAGGTCCCTTGCATTATCCCAAAGTGTGGCAGCCAAAACGGAATATGGCACTCTAGGGATGGAGCCAATCACAAAAAAAGAAATGGATTCTTTGCTCATGCTCAGCTTCTAACACATCTGTTACTGCCTTTTTACTCATTGGAGCAGAGTATAACTGACTCTCTGTGGATCAGCCTCTTGGGGCCTCACTATGGGAAACCCACAAATTGGGAAACACTCCACTTCTTAGGCCAAGCATGAGACTGCCCAATGAGCCTTCAGAAGATCTGGGTTCCAGCCTTCAAACCTCTCAGAGCTTCATTTCCTTCATCTCTATCTCTAAAATGAGAATAACTATATATCAACTGACTTACTGCAGGTTGCTGTGACGTTCGAATACTTGGTAAAGCACTGTCAGATATTAGCCTCAATAACCTGCCCATACAATTAGGATGCAATCCAGTCTCCTTAGGATGGCCTGCAAGGCCCACCTGATCTGGTCCTACCAGCCTTTCTGGCCACTCCACTCACTCTGCTCCAGCCACATGGGTTTCCTGTTCTTCAACAGCCCAAGGTTATTCCCTCCATAGAGCTTACACATGCCTATTCCCTCTGCCTGGAAGTCTCATCTCCAGATTCTGCATGGCTGGCTCCTCATACTTCCTGTTTCTGCTCAAAAACACGTCATTCTCTGATCCCCTAAAATAGTCACATGTAAAAGAGGGAAGGAATTAGGGGCAGCGGGAAGGTGAACCTTAGCTACAAATTCTGCAAACCACAGAGAAGCCTGAAATAGAGTTCAGTGTGGCCTTGTCTAAATGGAGAGATCTCTATCCATGAGCCGAAGGTCAGGGCATCACCCAGGACAGGGAAGGACAGTTTAGCCATATTGGCAACAACCAATCTTGGCATATGCTTTAGTGTTTTTATTCATCTACTCATTCATTGCACAAATATTTGCTGAGCATCTCCTGCATGCTGGGGATGGGGATAGAAACCAAAACCATGTCTAATCTCATGGCTTCTGTGTCCCCCTGCATAAACTTTCAGAGAGTGGCAAATTCACATCCTCAAGCCATTCTATCCTGTCATATGTTTTATTTTCTTCATAGCCCGCAGTGGAATTGTTCCAGATTCTGAATGATGGCCCCTGAACGATGATGAACAATGTCTCTACTTTTCAAGGCCACACTCAGTTGATCGAAACCTTTTTAACTAAGACCACCCTCTTTAAAGAACATACTCCCAGATCCTTTACCAAATTTAATGACAAAAACTGTGCACACACAAAAATTGCTAATTGTGGCTTCAGAGGAGTGTGCTCATCTCTGGAGATTTAAATCACTACATGCTTTCAAAATACAGTCTAGACTGCACACTCACAACAGCTCCCCTTCCTTGTTTTGTCTGTTTATGCTGTAAGATAATGGATCATCCAGTACTGAGAAGGAATGCTGAGGATTATAAAGTTTCTTCTCACAAGAAATTTTCACTTTGATGAGGGTCTTGGGGACCCTGCTTCACCTCCCACCATGTTGCATTTTCTTGGTCTCCCCACACCATCCACTGATCCTTAATTGCAACCTCTGAAGGCTCTCCTGCCTCTCACCGTAACAATAGCCTTTGTAAAGTGTTCTATTGTGTCATGCACGATGGGTCTAACAGTGGTTGGCAAACTGCGGCTCGGCAAACTGTGGCTCACGAGCCACATGCGGCTCTTTGGCCCCTTGAGTGTGGCTCTTCCACAAAATACCAACTTCCGCGCATGGGCCACGAAGTTTCAATCGCACTGTACGTGCGCGCCTGCACGTGGTATTTTGCGGTATTTTGTGGAAGAGCCACACTCAAGGGGCCAAAGAGCCGCATGTGGCTCTCGAGCCACAGTTTGCTGACCACGGGTCTAAGAGGATCTCAAAGAAGGAAGCTATAGAGCAGCGGTTCTCAACCTGTGGGTCGCGACCCCTTTGGGGGTCCAATGACCCTTTCACAGGGGTTGTCGCCTAAGACCATCGGAAAACACATATATAATTACAAATTGTTTTTATGATTAATCACTATGCTTTAATTATGTTCAATTTGTAACAATGAAAATACATCCTGCATATCAGATATTTACATTACGATTCATAACAGCAGCAAAATTACAGTTATGAAGTAGCAACAAAAAGAATTTTATGGTTGGGGGTCATCACAACATAAGGAACTGTATTAAAGGGTGGTGGCATTAGGAAGGTTGAGAACCACTGCTCTAGAGGGAGGTTCAGGTCATCAGACAAAGCTCACTGATAAGATGAAGAAAGTTAATCTCCCTGGGCAGAATGAGGATAAGAAAAGAAGAGATGGGTCCTACACATGGTCACAGTGTGTTTATATAGGGGGCAGGGAGTGGTGTGGGGTTCATGGGAGAAAGCAAGAGAGAAGGTCCGGAAGCAGCAATGAGCTGGCCAGTGAGGAGATAATATTGGGGAAAAGAAGGGATATGATGGTAAGGTAACTAAGTTATAAATGGCTTCAAATATCAAGCTGAGGAATTTGGGTTAATAGGATTCATCCTATATCTTTAGGGTTGGAAAGAACTTCAGAGGTCATCTAGTCCAAATATACCCAAAAGCAAGACAAGAGCCCACTTGGGACATGGGAATGCCCTTCTGCCTGGAGTCCCTCTGAGCTCACTGTCCCAGGAGCAGGCCATCAGTATACAAGATGCAGCCCTGTCTCTGTCTGCCTCCTTCTACCATCGATGCCACTGAACCCATAACCATCTCCATGGATGGCCACCTCTTTCTGTATCTGGAGCCCATGTTTTAAATCATGCTACCAGCCAACACTGCTCTGAGCACAGAGAAATAGGACATTATAACAAAATTAGGAACAATAATTTTTTTTAAGTTCAGGTATTGTGAGTTATCATTTGGCACTTTTCTGCAAGATATGGTGGAGGCTGAAACAAAACCAGAGGGAACGAATATATCCCCATCTGTAATGACTATAATCAAGCTCTTCCCACACGAGTCTTTCTTCACTTAGCCTCCCGCAAGGCCTCTAACTCTGCTCCATGTGATATTCTGACAACTTCCACATGGGAACAACACACAGAGTTCTGGAACAGGGACAAAACTCCAGCTCTGTTTCTTTGCCGGTTTTATTTTCTACTTATATGTAGATATGTTCATTGTCATCTTGGGCTTTAACATCTTGGAACAAGATGTCTCCATGACAGTAAGTGGAGTGGGAAGTTTACTGCATATAGTTATAGTTTTTGAAATCGCAATAAAATAAATCCCCCGGTAAATTAAATGGAAGGGTAATATTTGTTGTACGCCTTTTGTAAAACTAACAAACAAGATCTCAGCATCTAATAAAAACATGCTCTTTCTTTTAAGTGCAGACCTTTATTATTCTGTTGTTTTATGTTAGCTCCATAACACCTTATGGAACAAACTGAATGTAAGGCATTGTGAGACCAGGAGAGTGTGACGTTTAACATGTTACCTTTTCCACGGTTACCGGCATTTCAGAGCAATAGCCTATCACCAGTGGTCTCCAATGGGGAAAATGCATCAGAATCAAGTAGAGGGTGTCTGCAAACAGAAATCCCAAGGCCCCACCTCAGGCTTAATGAGTCAGAATCTCTGCAAGGGAGCCCACAGCTTTTCCTCAGTGACACCTTTGATTGAAAAGTATTGCTCAAGACAAAGAAATTATTTTCTAACTGTAAACTTTAGCCTTTAATATACTCTATGGAGAAAATGTAAGGTATGAAACATTCTAATATTCCTGGAAAGAAACCAGCAGAGGTTTTTGTATGTGAAGCTCTCTTTTCAGAATAGAACAGCTCCATCAATTCACTACAAAGGGGAAGAAAGAGGCCAGACTCAGAAAGAAGACGGGAGACCAAGACCACATGGGGCCTTTCCAGAGGGTCTAGATGAGTCCATGCTAACTAAAATTGTGTTTCATTTATTCTGATAAAAGCTGCCCAGGGGCCCTGGCCTGTTTGGCTCAGTGGATAGAGCACCAGCCTGCGGACTGAAGGGTCCCAGGTTGGATTCTGGTCAAGGGCACATGCCTGGGTTCTGGCAGCCAATGAATGATTCTCTCTCATCATTGATGTTTCGATCCTCTTTCCCTTTTCCTTCCTCTCTGAAACCAATAAAAAATGAAAATTAAAAAAGAAAGCTGCCCAGGGCTCTTGCCTCAGTCTAGCTCTTTAATGACACGTGGTGAGAAGAGTCCTCAGTATTTCCTGAATAATCCTCTGCATGTGCCCTAAGTCAGACATGGAAGACAAACATGAGGCTTCAGGCCCCACACTCTGGAATCAGTGTTGAAGGTACAGACTAGGGGCTGAAAGGGCAGCGATCAAGGCTGTTTCCTTGGAGATAAAGCAGGAAAATTGGGGAGCAATTCTGAGGGGCTCTGAAGACAGGGGCAAAAGGTCTAAACATTCACAACTAACAATCATGCATTATTCATCACTAATATGAGCTATAAGCCACACAAAGATATGGAGGAACCTTAACTGCATATTGCTAAGTGAAAAAATCTGAAAAGGCTACATACTGTATGATCCCAAACATATAATATTCCAGAAAAGGCAAAAGTATGGATACAGTAAAAAAAGATCAATGGTTACCAAGGGGAGAGAGGTGAGGGAGGAAAGAAGAGATGAAGAGGTGGAGCACATGGGATTTTTAGGGCAGTGAAACTATTCTGTATAATGCTATGATAGTAGATACATATCATTACACATTTTTTTAAAATCCAAAGAATGTAAAACACAGAGAGAAAAATCTCATGTAAACTATGAACTTTAGCCAATAATAATGTATCACTATAGGCTCAACATCTGTAAGGAATCTATTACATTAATAGATGTTAATCATAGGGGAAACTGGGGGAAAGGGTATATGGGAACAGTCTGTACTTTCCACTTAATTTTCCTGAAAACCTACGTAAATAAAGTATATTAATAAAAAATGATAATGAGCCATAACAACATATGCACTAATATGACTAAAATTAAAAATGTTGACAATCCCAAATATTGATGAGCCACTAGAATTCTCTTATAGTACTAGAGGGAGTGAAAATGGTATAACCACTTTGGAAAACAGTTAAACACACCACCTACCAAATTCCCCAGCAATGCTCCTTCTAGAACAGTGATGGCGAACCTATGACACGCGTGTCAGAGGTGACATGCGAACTCATTTTTTTGGTTGATTTTTCTTTGTTAAATGGCATTAAAATATATAAAATAAATATCAAAAATATAAATCTTTGTTTTACTATGGTTGCAAATATCAAAAAATTTCTATATGTGACATGGCACCAGAGTTAAGTTAGGGTTTTTCAAAATGCTGACACGCCGAGCTCAAAAGGTTCGCCATCACTGTCCTAGATACTTACCCAAGAGAAATGAAAACACACGTCTTCACAAAGACCTGTGTTTATAACAGCTTCAACATAATAGCCCCAAACTGAAAGGAACCTAAACATTCACCAATAGGCGAATGGATAAACACTTGTGGCGCATTTATATGGTGGGATACCAGCCAGCAGTGACAAAGAACAAATACAACAGCATGAATGGAGCTCAATAACATGTTGCGTGAAAGATACCAACAAAAAAGTACATGTTGTATGATTCCATTTACATGAAGTTCTGGAACAGGCAAACATAAATTGGTAGTAAAAAAAAAAATCAGATCAGAGGCTGCCTTAGACAGAGGATGAAGGGAATTAACTAGGAAGGGACACTGGGTATTTTTTGAGGCCTTAGAAATCCTATATAATAAAGAGATGATATGCAAATTAACCCTCATGCCCTCACAAGGTGGCTGCCTAGGAGACAGAGCCATAGAAACCAACCAATCAGAACCTAATCTGAGTGAACTGCGAAGGCAGAACCTAAGGTGGGGGCTGAGGAGGGGTTTTAAGGGCAACAGCTGTTTGGTGTAAGGCAGGGGTCCTCAAACTTTTTAAACAGGGGGACAGTTCACTGTCCCTCAGACTATTGGAGGGCCAGACTATAGTTTAAAAAAAAAAACTATGAACAAATTCCTATGCACACTGCACATATCTTATTTTGAAGTAAAAAAACAAAATGGGAACAAATACAATATTTGTATTTGCATGTGGCCCACGGGCCGTAGTTTGAGGACCCCTGGTGTAAGGTGTAAGAAAGTGGTTCAATTTTTTAATGACCGGTTTGACAGTATAGTGCATATGGCTGTCTATCAGTCCAGATATAGGGATTATGTATTTTTGTCTGCCAAGAGCATCTCCTCCTGATGAAAAAAGCTTCCCCCACCCCCATTTATGCAATCCTATCCTATATAATCTATCTATACTAATAAAAGGGTAATATGCTAATTAGACCGGGTGGACCGGCCATCTTCCAGATGTCCAACTTTCTTCCGGACAAAGAGCCATGGTGGTGGGGGCCGAGGCGAGGCAGTTAGGGCCGATCAGGCCAGCAGGGGAGGGCAGTTGGGGGCTAGATCAGGCTGGCATGGGGGGGCAGTTAAGGGCGATCAGGCAGGCAGGCAGAGAGGTTAGGGGTGATCAGGCAGGCAGGCATGTGAGCGGTTAGGAGCCAGCAGTGCCAAATTGCGAGAGGAGTGTCTAAACCAGCAGTTGGACATCCCCCAAGGGGTCCCCGATTGGAGAGGGTGCAGGCTGGGCTGAGGGAACAGCCCCCCCCCCACATCGTGCATGAATTTTGTGCACCGGGCCACTAGTATTCTATATCTTGATTGTTCTGGTGATTACCTGGATGTACACACTTTTCAAAAACTCACAGAACCATACACTTTGAATGGATGCATTTTACTGTATAAAACTTAAACTACAACATAGGTAAGTAAAATTAAAAAGACAAACAAGATAATTATTAAATTTAAGGAAAACAATAAAAGGTACAAGAAAGTAAATGTGATCCTAATATATCTTACGATTTTCTGTAAAGATTATTTACACAGTCACATAATATAAACACAAAATTTTTATTTAATCAATTAGATACAGACCCATGTGGTCGCTTTCTCTCTCTCCTCTCTCTCTCTCTCTCTCTCCTCTCTCTCTCTCTCATTAGATAAAAAGCCAAATCCTCTTGTTAGTACAATGTCAATAAATGATGTTCTAAAACAGATAGACTAATCAAAGACTAGTAGAAACATGTTGTTTAGAAATTTGGTAGTAAATACCAGAAGCAAAAGTTTAAGGAGTTCAAAGGGTATCTTTTTGAAGAGAGAATCAAGGAGTCAGGAAGGAGTGGGGAAAATGAGTGTTATTCCTCATTTTAACACTAGTCTTACGAAGTTCTTATTAAAACTATGTATAAATATCTCGCTTTGACAAAAGTAAAATTAAATTTTAAAATCATGTAAATACCCACAAATATGCTTATGTTGTACTGTTAAGTTCAGAAAGCTAATTTTGGTGTAATATAAGTATGACAGTTTTCATTCAAAACAAAATAATAATGAAAACTAACCACATATATGTATGCGTTTATGAGTATAAAGAAAAGTAAAGAATGATAAACAACAAAATTTTAACATTAGCTACCTCAGATGAAGGAATTAAAGATTATAGAGGTGGCAGTGTAACAAATTATTAACTTTTTCCATATGTATTTCTGTGTTATTTGACATGTTAAATAATGAATGTGTATTAATTTTCCTATTACAAAATCAACACAACAGCAAACAGGGAATTAAACTGGTTTTTACAGGTCTAATACTGTATGAATACATGACTCCTACTTAACCTCTACTAGAAGTCCAGTCTTCCATGTGATATTTATCCCTGACATGCCCACATGTGTCATCTTGGCAAAGCTTTTAAAACCTCAAGACATATATGGATTCTACTATGATTTGACTGATCACATACATGCACTTGAAAAGGCCCCATTGAAAGTTAAGACTTTTCCCTCACTGGCTAGTGTTAAGGCATTAAGGCCGGCTGCCCCCCACACAGGCACACAAACACACACTCCTTACCATGTTGGTGGAGACCACACAAGGAGGCTACACTTCTCCTTTTACTGGGCAGTAAGTGTGCTCAGCCCTAGGTGACAATGGAAGTCTCATGGAGAATGGGAACTTTTACCTCCATCTGGCAGTAATTGGGCAGCACCCACCCCCTTCTCCTGCCATAGCAGTACTAGCAAACCCATCTAAAATAAATTTAAGTGAAATCCAGAGTCTCATAAGATATTACAAAAATGTCCAGTAAAAAACACACCACACATACAACTTTTGGAACTAATAAGTGAGGTCAGCATATCAGAAAAGCTTGCAAATATCAACTGTAGTCCTATATACTAGCAATGAACACGTGGATACCAATATTTAAAATACAATATCATTTAAAATTCCTCAAAAAATAGAAATACTTGGTATCAATCTAAAAAAAATATGTACAGGATTTGTATAATAAGAACTACACAATTCTGATTAAAGGAATGGAGAGACATACCTTGTTCCTGGATTGGCAAACTCAACATAGTAAAGATGTCACTCCCCCCGCCCCCCCCAATTGATATACAAGTTAACACAGGGCCTATCAAAATAAAGCAAGATATTTTTATAGAAGCAAACAAGATTATTCTAAAATTTATATGTAAGGTAGCAAAGGAACTAGGATCTAGCTAAAATAATTTTGAAAAAGAAGAATAAACTGGGAGAAATAACACTACTTGATTTTAAAACTTATCATCTAATTATAGTAATCAAAACAGTATCTAGGTACTGGCAGGTCGATAGACACATATATCAATGGAACAGAAAAGAGAATGCAGAAGTAAATCCACACATATATGCCCAAATTATTTCTGACAAAGGGGCAAAGGCAATTCAATGGGGAAAGGTTGCACTTTAAACACAGCGCTAGAGCAATTGGAGCAAAAAAAAAAAAAGAAGCAATAGGTAACAACAACAAAAACCTTGCCATAAGTCTCAACCTTATACAAAAATTAACTCAAAAATGAACCTTGGAGTTAAAATTATGAAACTTTAAGGGGAGGAAAAGGAGAAAATCTTCAGGATCTAAGGCTAAGCAAAGAGTTCTTAGACTTGACACCAGAAGCATGATCTATTAATAAGAACAAGATACATTAGACTTGATCAAAATTTAAAACTTTTGTTTTGTGAAAGATCTTTTGAGAAAATATTTGCAAACCATATATCCAACAAAGGACTGCAATACTCAGACTATACACTTGGACTACATAAAGAGCTTTCAACAGTAAAAAACAAAACAAACAAACAAAAACTCAACCAATCCAAATAGAACATGGGCATGAAGAAACATTTTACCAAAGAAGATAAACAGATGACAAATAGGCACATGAATAAGTGGTTAACATTTGGTCATTAGGGAAATGCAAATTAAAACCATAATAAGTTACCACTACAGTCTTATCTGAATGACTAAAATAAAAAATAGTGACAACAGCAAATGCTGACAATGATGCAGAGAAACTGGATCACTCATACATTGCTGGTGGGAATATAAAATGGTATGGCTACTCTGGGAAATAGTTTGGCAGTTTCTTAAAAAAACAAAAAACTAAAAAACTAAACATGGAATCACCATAAAATCCAGCAATGGAACTCCTGGGCATTTATCCAGAGAAATAAAATTTTATGTTCACTCAAAAACCTGTACATGGATGTTTATAGCAGCTTATTTTTAACCATTAAAAATTGGAAAGGACCCAGATGTCCCTTCAACTGGTGAATGGTTAAACTGTGGTACACCCATACCGTGGAATAAAATAGCTGAATTATTGATACATGTGACAACCTGGAAGAACCCAGAGAGAATGTTGAGAGACAAAGAACATGAGGTATGCCTGTAGTTAAAATGTTCTAAAATAGAGGGTGCTGCCATGTAAGGCAGTGAGACATGGCAGTTTTGTCCATGATTCAAATCCCCAAAGGTTACATATGTCTATACCATTATAATGTTAATATACATGTATAGATACATGCCAATTACATGTATAATTTATGTAACATTCTTGACATGATATATATCTACACTAATAAAAGAGAAACATGGTAATTAGCGTACGACCGCTACCCTTTTCATTGGCTAATCAGTGAGTATATGCAAATTAACTGACAACCAAGATGGCGGCCGGCAGCCAGGCACTGAAGCGAGCACGAGGCTTGCTTGCTGCAGACTCCAACCTTCCCCGCCTAACTTGCCAGCCTCTGAGTTGCAACTCTAAGCAACTATATACTATGTTGCAAATAAGAAGGTAAACAAAACCCCAGAAAACAGC
>NW_005368707.1:6368501-6368921 GCF_000412655.1 Myotis brandtii | reverse complement strand
GGTGCTGGGGCTGCTGGGGGTATCAGAGACACAAACCCGCAGGCCCGGCACCCAGCAGACCCAAGGCCTTCGTGGCAGCACTAAGGAGCAGCAAGCCAAGCGGTAGGAAGCAGCAAGCAGGTGGGCAGTAACAAGGGAGGGGTCCCGGACTGCAAGAGGGCACATGCTGGGCTAAGGGACCCCCCACCCATCCCCAGTGCACGAATTTCGTGCACCGGGCCTCTAGTATATATATAAAAAGCCAGCAACCATAAAGGCCATAATGACCATAATGACAGGTCACTATGACGCCCACTGTGGCCAGCAAACCGGCCGATCAGAGGCTGGGGCTGGCCTCCCAACCTCGCAGCCCCTCCCCCTCTGCCAGCCTGCTCCTGATAGGACTCTCCCCCCCCGCTCAAGTGTGAGCGGGCCACCGGC
>NW_005368707.1:6341065-6368298 GCF_000412655.1 Myotis brandtii | reverse complement strand
GCCAGGCCAGCCCTGCCCCCATCAGCCAGCCCCACCACAATAGGCCTGCAGCCCCTCCCCCTGGCTGGACCACCCCTGATAGCAACCCCAACAGGGGGCGGGGCTGGCCCACCAACCTCCTGTAGCCCCTCCCCCTGCTCAGTCCCACCCCAGATCGGCCCCACTACCCCATCAGGGGCAGGGCCAGCCAGCCAACAACCTATGGTCCCTCCCCCAGGCCGCTGGCCCCCAATTGGCACCCCCCACCCCATTTGGGGGCGGGGCCAGCCGGCCTACCGCCCAAAGCCCCTCCCAATGGCCAACCCCGCCCCCAATCAACCCCCCAACAGCAAGCAGGGGCGGGGCCCACCAGCCAATTGCCCACGGCCCCTTCCCCCAGCCGGCCCGGCCTTGATCGACCAATCGAGCAGGCTGGCCGGCCAACCTCCCACCATCTCCTCCTCCCAACAGGCCCAGCCCCGATCCGCCCCGATTGGGGCCGGGCTTACCGGACCCCACCTGTGCACGAATTTGTGCACTGGGCCTCTAGTAAAACTATAAAAATGGAGAACAGATTACATGTTGCCAGGGATTAGGGCAGGCATGGCAGCAGAGAGAAGCAGATGTGCTACAAAAGGGCAACTGAAGCCTTCTGTACCTTGACTGTCAGTGTCAGTATCCTGGCTGTGGTATTGTACTGCAGTTTTGCAAGATATTACCATTGGGAAAAACTGAGTGAGGGGTTCACTGGACCTTTCTGTGTTATTTCTTACAATTGCATATGAATATATAATCACCTCAAACGCAATGCTTAATTTTTTAAATGCATATTTTTAAGAGCTTAGTGGATATTACTCAAAAATATTAGGCATCATTATTTCAATCAATAACTCAAAAGTATTTATTGAGTACCTGCTATGTGCCAAGACTAAATGGCATCTTTAAAAATCAAAATCTCATCTTGGAAGGTAGTACTCCACAGTAATGAGAGCACAGACAGCATTAAGAGAGAGACGCGTATTTAAACCCCAGCCTGACCATGCATCCTTGGGCAATGTACTTAACCACTCAGCAGTGCTTTTTTTCAAACAGAACAATAGAGTGAATAATACCCTCTCATGGGATTATGATGCCTGTCAGTGCCTGGCACCGAGCAAATAATCAATAAATGATAACTATTCTTATTACTATTCATGCATCTGCTTTATTACTACTTTCTTGAACTATACACTTCTTAAGAAGAGCCCTGTGTTTTTCTTCAAGAATCCATCTCAACACCAAGCAGAATGTAATGTACATAAAAAGCACTCAATAAATTCTTACTAAAAAATAAAATAATCTGACAGTACTTAATGAGATTAAATGTATGCATGCCATTCACATAAATTACAAAGACAAATACACACACACACACACACACACACTGACAAATTTTAGGAGGATGCCCCATTATTCAAAGAGACGCATAAAGTGCATTAGGGTCAGGAATTCCACTCCAGACCATGTTAGAAAAGTAGGTGCAAGAGAGAAAAGTTTGAAAAGCTGCTCTAATGCAATTACTGATGCTATGCAACAGAAGTAATGGTTTGAAAAAACACTATTTTGTGCTCCATTTCAAAAACACACTACGAACAGGTATTCTTCAATAGATTCATTTTCTTGCCATTTTCATTTCACATTGAAAGTGTTTCTGACATCCGGCCATGCTACTATACTTCATTCTAGTTCATTGATTTATTGCTCCCCGCCCCCCCACCGCATTTTACTCCCCATCTCCCTAGTGATGGATGTGTAGGGGCCCAGCCTACTACCCTGCCGTCATAGAGTATCACAATGAACACCCTTGTACAAACCCCCTGCATGGACATAGGAGGGATATCCTGTGGGCCTTATATTCAGGAGAAGGCATATTTTGTGTGTGTGTGTGGGTGGGGGGGGGGTAAAGGGAGTGGGTGTGAAAAGGGGAGCAGCAGAAACCAGAAGTCCAGCATGCTAGCAGATTCTGGAATCAGGCTCCCACACTTACTGGGCAAGTTACATTCTCCTTTTCACCTCTCGGTTTTCTTCTCTGTAAAGGAGTAATGCTATTGCTGACCTTGACGATTTTTTGCAAAGATTAAAAGAGGTGATACATTAAGTCCTAAGTGTAGTGCTTGACCCATACGAATGACTCAATAAAATTATCTATCACGATCAGATGGGAGAAGTTTACAAAGCAAGAGATTCAGACATAAGAAAGAATTTCCTAACACAGGCACATCTTGGACAAGCAGGTTTGGCTCCAGACCACCACAATAAAGCAAGCATCACAATAATGTATGTCGTTATCTTTTTTCTGGTGGAGGGTCTTGCCTTCACTTTATTAAAAACAACAACAACAGCAAAAATAATGTGAAGCACAATAAAACAAAGTGCAATAAAACGAGGTAAACCTGCAGTTAAAATGTTCCAAAATAGAGGGTGCTGCCATGTAAAGCAGTGAGCCACCTGATAATATCATGATTCAACAAATAATATCCCTCCCTGGGAGGGTGTGGCCCAGTTGATGGTCTAGGACCCTTTCATCTGATGTTTTTATGAACCAATGATTCCATGGCATTGCAAGTAGGGGCACATATCCAAACCCAAAATAGAAATAACAAAAGAATAAAGTAAATAAAATATATGCCTTCAGCTTCAGTTTAGTTCAAGTGAGATGCACTTAAATCTTACCATCCCTTGAATATCTTTTCACTTTATTTAATTTTATTTTTTTTAAATCAAGACATAGCCAGTTGATTTAAAAGAATAAGAGTTAACAAAGCTAAGTGGTCAATACTGACAAGAAAAAATTCCCTCTGACCCTCAACAGCCATAGGGTCAAAAGTGCTAAAATAGATTCCAAAGTTTCAAAATAGAAAAAGGTTGCCACTTCACACGTTTTAGATGATGAAAATGCAAACAGCATTCTGCACACCACCACCTTGTTTCCATTTTAGCTGTTCACAGTCTTGCGTCATGGCGATCGATGGCTGCATATCATACCAAGTGGGATGTTAGAAGCAATTCCCAAATTCTTGTTGGTGGAAAGAGCTTCTTTAAGTTTCCTGAAGTCTTAAGATTGTTAGAAGAATGGCTTAAGGAAGCTGTATATTGAGTCCTTAGAGAAGGCTGGGGTTCCTTATCCATAAACTGCGGGGAAAGTGGATGTTCAGCTGTTGGTGTTACCTACCTTCATTCCTGCCAGCCAGCCAGGACAGAGGTAGCCATGCCTCACACTATCTGGCTGGGTTCTGAGACAGAAATGAGGACACTCATTCTATGTAGTAATCACATCCTCTAAAGATACCATCTCCAAAAATAAATTGCTGTCATGTATTCATAGAGGACTCCTGTGTCAAGACTAAACTACATAAGTTGAGGGGTTTTTAAATGCAGCAATACTAACAACAAAAAATATCTATAATAATTTTCTAGTGTCAATGAAGTCATGGACATTTTAGGTGTTCTGGAAATCATACACAGTACAGTTTTTCACAGCAGAAGTGATGACACTATTAACAGAGCAAGGCTGAGCTGCACCAGGACAGGCAAATGCTGCGTCCATGCCCTTAGCAGAGCCACCGTTCCTGTCTTCAGATGCCTTCTCCGCACAAGAACGACTGGGGGAAAGCCAGCTGTCTCTTGCTGCTGACCTGGTGAACTTCCGGATACAACCAGGGCACTATTAAACCCACAGAATTAAAACTCAACCTGCGACAACAAACATAAAAAAATGCCAGGGGACATCAAACCTTCACTCCGCCTTGGAACTTATTTTTGTTTTTCGATGATGCTTCTCTGTGACCCTTGAAGGTGCCTGGCCATCTTTTTTCCAGATCAGAGTTTTGAAGTAGAAGCTCCCTGAGAGCAGATCACAGGGCTGAGGACGGGAGTCTTAAGAGGAATAACTTTTATTTTAGCTGCTGCCTCTAACAAGTTCCCTTTTTTATTAGCCTTTTAATGGTCTAAGCCTCAGATAAGAAGTATCTCATGAAATGGAGAAATACAGCATTTTCAGGTTAACCTGGGGCAAAAAGAAACTCAAATAACATTCTCCTGAAGTATCCATGAAGGGTCCATTAGGTGGGCAGGTAGCTAGGCATGTGTTCTTAGGGCCTAAACTGAGCCTATTACCTGGATGCAGATATCTGGTGTCAGAATAATCGCCAGTTAGCCTCCAGAAACCAGCAAAACCAGGTGAGGGCAGAGGAGCTACAGGAGTGGAAACGGCAGGACCTCAAAGTTGGAAGGAGGCTCTTCAAGGCTAGCCTCTGTTACATCCTTTCCATGGATGGGCAGAAAGTTTGTGGTTAGTTTAGATGGAATCTTCCAGGCTCTCTGTACTTACTTGGGTTCAAGGGTCTAGGGCAGTGGTTCTCAACCTCCTGGCCCTTTAAATACAGTTCCTCATGTTGTGACCCAACCATAAAATTATTTTCGTTGCTACTTCATAACTGTAATGTTGCTACTGTTATGAATCGTAATGTAAATATCTGATATGCAGGATGGTCTTAGGTGACCCCTGTGAAAGGGTCATTCAACCACCAATGGGGGCGCAACCCACAGGTTGAGAACCGCTGGTCTAGGGTCTCATTTTCAGATCTAAATTGACTAGCTAGGTACCAGCATATGGTAATGGTTAGGATACTGGGAACCAAAGGCCTATATTCAACTCCTGGTTCTGATACTCACTTTTTGTGACACTGAACAAATTACTAAATATCTCTGTGCCTCAGTTTCCCCATCAGTAAAATGGAAACCTCATAGGGTTGTCATTTGGATTAATACATAAAGAATTTATAAGAGTGCCTTCCATATATTAAGTGCTACATAAGCATTTACTGTTATTATCATTTCCCTTAGGGGTTTTCAAGTCTCGATTCCTGTTAATCAAACTCACAGGAAACTAAGGTATTAGCCATAAAATCAATGCATAATTTTGAAGAGTCTTATAACCAGCAAGTAGATGGGAAAAGCCAGGTCTGCTGAACAGCATATGTTCATTCAAGTAAGAGAAGTCGACTTGAGAAACCAGATTTAGATAAAAAGATTGTTTTTTGAGCCCAAAGTCAGATCATCCATCTGGGTAGTCAAGCAGAGAAAGACTGAGACATCATTCCACTCCCAGAATTATCCTGCCCAGTGGACCTGAGTATGTGTGTAGGCTGGTCAGGACATGTCCTACTTTGAAATGTGTTAGAGATAGATCAAATTCTTTCTGCCCAAACTCTTCCCTTTTGGATATGCCATTGTCATATTTAGTATTAGGAAAGGCTGGCTTCTTCTTATTACAATAAAATAGCAGGTTTTTAAGAAACAGATGATAGAAGAGTGCTAAAAATGGGGCGCAGAAAGCTTCTAGAGTCAGGGGTATGCCCAGAGAGAAGAGGCCAGGACCAAATGTCAGCATCAAGATTTGCTGAGGGCAGCTGCACTGGGGACAGCATCTATGTCACCACATTGTTTCTATCAATGCTATAGAACGTTTATGAACTTGAAACTTGAAGCCATCTGCCCATCTCTGTTTGGCCACCTGGCCACTCTGCCATGACTATTGAGGACAGACTTGCGAGCATCTCTTCCCGATATGAATTCAGGGACCGCAAGTTGGAGACTTTAAATCAGCTGTATTGGTAGCATTTACACCATGGAAATGGGTAAATGCCACAAGAGTCAGTTGTTAAATATTTCCCAGCACACCACTGAGCTGCTTCCCCATCACCTAACTGCAATGGCTCTTTTGGAGGCACAAATGGCTTCACTCTTGCTAAATCCAATGGATACTCAATGGATACTATCTGGACTTTATTTTTCTTCACCTCTCTGGACTGCTGACACTTGGTCATTTCTTCCCCAATGAACCTTCTTCTCATCTTAGCTTCTAGGCCTCCCTCTGACTCTTATGTTTCCAGCACATTTTCTCAGCCTCTAAAGCTTTCCATCCCTGACCAGGCCCTGAAACATTAGAGTTCTCCATGGTTCTCTCCCGGGTCATTGCAACATGTCCTTTAAGACACAGCTGTGTCACTGCTTCCTCCTGGAAGACATCCCTCGCCCACCTGGTCTGGATTATACCCATTCCAAGGACACCCCTGTCCTTCTCTCCATCACAGATGAATGTCTATCTACATATGTGACCCTTTGCTAGAGGCCAAGGACCAGAAGACAAGGACTTGGAGTTATAGCAACAACAACAAAAACAATGACAAACAGCTGTTACTAGCACTTGCTCTACCAGGCACTGTCCCAAGTGCTTTGCATAGTTTATTCCATTTATGCTGTACACCAACCCTATGCCTTTTCCCATGAAACACTTGTTACTTGCAGAGTTGAAATCACTCGCCCAAGATGACACAGACCATTAAGAACCCTGCAGGGCAAGCGGTGGCGCCAATTTACTTAATCATGGCCCCACGACCTTTTTCTAGTCAGTGTGCCCCAAGAATGTGATGCAACATATATTTGAGGCAAAGCCACAGGTGAGGAAAGCCAGGGGGATCTTGTAAAAGTAGATGTTGTTCAATCTCAATATAAGTTCTTGTTGATTATATTTGCTGAATGAATGAACTAGCTCCCAACTCTAACTGACTCTTAAAATCTCTCTGATTCATAGTGGTGGTTCTTCACAATGCCACTGTGCAGGCCTACGGGGCTGGACTTTGTTATAAAACATGGGCTGTGGCTCCCTGCTGTCACTCCTTAGTGAAAGTACTAATGCAGCATGGAAGAAAAACTCTCCACATAAACAGCAAAACCCTTTAAACCATGAAAATCTGTTATTAGTTCCATTGGTCTCTAGGGGACCAGTTTTATTTTGTTATTGAATCTCATATTCCTAAACTATAAATTAAGTGGCCTCTGGGTTTGGGATCCTGTTCGTTTTAAAAGCCAAGCATCTTGTGTTTGGGTAGGAAGGGGAGGGACATGATCCATTGGAGCAATCTGCATAGTTGTTTGCTTTGGGTCCTCAGGGTGAGTAAGGGGCCAGGCATTTGCTTGAAGGTTTATGCTCTGTGTCTGCAGCAGAGGCTGCGCGTGTTCAAGGATGTTGAGAGAATGTGAACAGTGCAGGGGAGACGTTCCTGGGAAATTAACACGTCACCAAAAATGGCCTAAGAGGTTTTCTGAATCACTCTCACTACAAAACCCACAGCACTTTTCACGAGTAATTTACCCTTTACGATGAAGCTGTGGGATAGTCCATTAGAAGATTCTTTTACAGTCAGCCCTGGATTACCCAGAAATGTGCACTTGAGAGGAGGGGTGGGGGAAGGGCAGAGGAGGAGCATTCCATCCCAGAGCAGCTCCTCCTCACCAGGGGAAGGGCTGTGGTTCCATTTCAAATACATTTTCTCGTGTCATCTTCACAAAGACTGTGAGGTAGGACTTTCAAATCCCCATTTTACTACTGACAGGAAAGTGAAGTTTAGAGGGATGGGGACCAGGTCCAAGGTCACCCAGGCAAGAACAGGAGTGGGACTAGCACTATCCCTGCCAGGCGTCCACGCCTGTGCTGCCAGCACTGCCCCAGCAGCAAAATGGGGCCCCAGCAATGAAATGATCTGGCCAAGCACATCTGCAGTAGGAGGAAAAGACTAAATATGGTATTTTCTGATCAATCACATGGATCTTTTCCTTAGAGTAAGTAGCATCATTTCTCTACCCCTCGATCATCCAAGGAGGAAAAGAAATCTTAACTGCGAAAGATTTCATTTGTGCCCTGGCTGGTTTGTCTCAGTGTTTAGAGCATCAACCTGTGGACCAAAGGGACCTGGGTTTGACTCTTGGTCAAGGGCACGTACCTGGGTTGCTGGTTCAATCCCCAAGGCTCCAGTCGGGGGGTATGTGCGGGAGGCAACCAATCCATGTATTTCTCTCACATTGATGTTTCTCTCTCCCCCTCCTCCCTCCCTTCCATTCTGTCTAAAAATCAATGGGAAAAATATCCTCAGGTGAGGATAAAAAAAAAGATTTCATGTGTAAAATGGTTCTGCTGACATTAGAAACCATTCTATGTATAAGCTATATCACAGAGGTCAGAGTTTGAGCCGAAAATGGTGGAAGAGGTCTAACCACATTACAGATCCTTCAGATTCCTCATGTTAAACTCCCCTTGCCTCCTCTATGATCATCAGTTCACAAGATTTCACATGGCTGGCCACTTAGGTATATGATGTTAGCAAAGAGCAGGTGACTTTCTAGAACTATTTGGAGAAAAATTTGATGGTGGAAACATGGGAGGAGGAAACAAACAAAAATGCACAGAAAACACCAAGTAATACCAACAGGTAACATTTCCTGAGCACATACCATGAGTCAAGCACTGTTGCTGGTGTTTTATGGGTATTAATTCATTTATTCTCACATTAACCTTCAAGATAAGCACTATTATTAGCCTCTTTACCAGTGCTTATCTTTTCCTCCTTGGATGATAGAGGCACAGAGATGTGAACTGATGTTATCACTGTTTGTGAATAGTTGATACATGAATGTGCACCCAGTGGGCCTCAGACTCACCCCTCAGCACCACGCTCCATCGCACGGCCACTCAGTATGGGCACCACCCACCTTTCAAAGAGGAAGACAACCTCTCCTTTAATGCTTCCTCCCATTCTTCTTCCAAGAAAGGAGGAGGTGAGATGTAAGTTCATTTTCTCTAGTCAGAAGTGAATAGCAAGGTTCTACGTTATTGCTGAGTTTCAGATATTTATTTTTTCCCCTTTGTCAGAGGTCAGCTGGAAAATCAAGAACTGGCCCGGCCGGCAGGTACATGAGAAGGTGCTCAAAATCACAGGGAAATGCAGATTAAAACCACAATGAGATAGCACCTCACACCTGTGAAATTAGTCAGAGAAAGAGAAATATTGTGTGGATTCACTTATATGTGGGATCTAAAAAAGCTGAACTCATAGAAACAGAGACTAGAATGAGGGTAAAAGGGAAAATGTTGGTCAAAGGATACAAAATTCTACTTATAAGATGAAATTTTAACTAATGTATAGCAGGGTGACTATAGTTAATAGTTGAAAGTTGCTAAGTGTAGATCATTAATGTTCTGACCACCACCACAACAAACTAAGCTATGTGAGGCAAAGTATGTATGAATTAACCTTATTATTGTAATCATTTCACAATACATACATGTATCAAGTCATTACCTTGTATACTTTCAACTCAGACAACGTTATATGTCAATTACTATCTCAATAAAGTTGGGAAAAATCATCAGGATGCCACTAGCTAAAGTGGAGCCTTCCATTTGGAGCCTTGCCCCTGAGTACAGCCCATGATTCCCACAACTGCCCAGCAGATCTGGGCACCAAAGGCCTTATCTACTGAGTTTTCTGTCTTAGGAACCCCAGTACCAGCTCAGCCAAGCATGCTGGGGCCTGGGCAGGGGAGGACAGAATGGAGAAGAGCGGGGCCTGCCTCCATGAATTACCTAGCATCCTGGTCTCTCTGGGACCTTGGTTTTCTGCCTCTGGCTGTGGTTCTGTGAGGGACCATGGAGTAGAGAGAAAGCAGTGCATGGGGCAGAGGACCTGGGTCTGAGATCTGGTGGCCCCTCCCCTGCAGGACCCTGGTCAGTCACCACCTCCCTGCTCAGCTGTGGAATGAGGAGAAAGCACTTGTTTTGGCTCAAAGGAAAGAGCTATTCTGGTTGCTTTCCACTCCGAGTTGGGTGGCTGAGACACGGACGGGGAGAACATTTCCCTTTGCCCTTTTCTCTGACCTCGGTCTGCCCCCAGCAGTCAGGACACCAGTGACACGTGTAACGCCCAGTTCTGCCCTGTGGCCCCGGCTCCCTGCACCCACCCCGAGCCCCACAGACTGTCTGAGCACCAGCCCCCTAGGCCCGGACCCTGGGGAGAGGCTGGGCTGTTTACTTTTGGTTTCCCCATAACTCCTGTTTCCAAGAGCTCCCTGCCAGAGGGAGAAGGAGGGGGCAGCCACACATGGCCACATCCAGAGAAGCCCAGGGTGGAGAAAGAACTTTGGGCCTCACAGGCTCTGGGCCCTGAGGGCTGGCCGTGCCACATCTGCCATCCCCTCCCTCGTGCCCCACTGTCACCAGCACACTCCTGAGAATGCCCCTCTTTTGAATAGGCCCTCCAAAGGCAGTGAGCAGAATTATAGTGTAAAAGTTCTGCCTGGAACACAGAAGAGGGGATGGAGAAGAGCCTGAGTGGCCTGAAATTACCAGGTGCTAGGAAGGGGAGGGCAGCTTGGAGCAGAACTCTACTGCTAAGTGGACAAGGTGAGCAGACACCGATGCAAACACTGCCTACTGCCCAGGGCCCATTCTGGCCAAGATGTGTGTGTGTGTCTGCCTCTCTCTCTCTCTCTCTCTCTCTCTCTCTCTCTCACACACACACACACACACACACACACACACACACACACACACACAGCTTCTTCCACCCTCTCGCCCTGCATTAGAAGCCATGTGCTCACAGGAAGGGACCCTGACCTAGGAGTTGGGAGACCTGGATTCTAGTTCCAGCTCTATCACCTCCTACTCTCATGTCCTTCATATGTCCAGTCCTCAGTTTCTTACTCTGTAAAATAAAAATATTGCACTGGAGCAGTATTTCTCAAAGTGTGGTTCCATGGTACCCTAGTGTCCAGAAAAAAAGATTCCATGATCAACCAAGTGTGCAGATGGCCAGCACTGCCAGCCCAGGCACACCCCTCCCCATTCTTGGAGATCCATGTTGCAACTTGGAATCACACCCTTCACTTTTTCTGTACCCCTAGACACACCATAGATGAAACATGCACATTCCAACAGTTCACTGGAACCTGAAACATGTAAAGTAATCACTAGAAATGCTCAGGGTATCACTTGCAAGTTCAAGGTGATAAATTATTATTCTCAGGAATGAGCCAACTGGAAAGAGTGAGCCTGACCCTCAAATTCCCGACTCTTTGAATAGCATCAAATAAGCGCCTCTGGACAGTTTCCCGGGCAAGCTAAGCACACTGATCACGTCTCAGACAAGGCAGAAATTCAGTTTCCCGTGTGCCGACACTGCTCACAAGCCAAAGCTTTACTATGTTATACATTTCATGTGATTCCTTATCAATGCCTGCCATCTTCAAAGATGCCTGCACTTGTACTACCTCCTGTACCCAATTTCCACCAACCTCAGGATGTTTACCTGAACGGTTTGCACAACACCTGTCCCACACTCGGCCTGTGTTGCTACATTTATTCAACCTGAGCAATGATTCTGTATAGACACCTGGTTTGGTTGGGTGCTAAGAATTCAAAGATACATGAGAAATCATCCCAGGCCTTAGGAGGTGAACCTTCCACCAGAGAAAGCAGACAGGTAAATAGGTATTTACGATGGAAAGGAATCAGCACCGCCCTGATAAAGGCACTTACAAATGCTTGGGGGAGTCCCAGGCAGGACAGCGGCTCTGCCTGCAGGCCTGGGGCCAGCCGTACCAAATGGCCATGTGTGGCTGGTTGTGAAGCAGGAATGAATGTTTCAGGAGGTGAGAGCATTTCAGGCAAAGTCCCGGGGACCGCCACGTGCCTCACACTTTCAGGAATGGTAAGTGGGAGTAAGTCACAGGGAGAATGTGTGTTCAAGGGCTGGAGGGGGTGGAAGAGGAGACTGGGAAGATAGTTTCGGCCACGTTCTTCCTAGCTCGGTGTGTGAAGTTAAGGAAGTTTGGTCTTTACCCTGGACACAGAGGAGGAGCAAGCAGAGACTTGTGAAGAGCAGTGCTGTGATGAGGTCTGTGTTTGAGGAAAGAATCAAGTGGAAAAGACATGAGAATGCGCTCAGATAGGTGCTAACCCATCCATCAGCTGTGCTCTTGGAGAAAGTTCCACATGGGTAAAAATGTGAAGGGTAAAGTGGAGGAGGGAAGGCAAGGAGGCCAGTTAGGGGAGCAATTTCAATCAATCTAGTCAGAGATGATGGTGGAGAGCTAGATGATAGACTTCAGACACATTTCAGAAGCAAGATGCTCTATGCTCAAGTAAAGGGGCGCATCGGTGAGGTGGGAGGCAGAGGAATGACTTTTTCGTTTGAAAGTGTCAAATGAAACCCCTAAGTCTCTGGCTTCAGCAGCTGCACATCTGGTGTCCCCACTAAAGTGAGATGAGCTCATGGCAGGAAAAGCCTGTATGGGTAGGGGATAAAGAATCTGAACATGCTGAGCTTCAGGTGACTGAAGGAAATTTGGGGGAAATATGAAACAGTTGGAAATGAATGTGGGCAATTTCCAGGCGCGATCGGGCTGGAGCGACAGTGCAGGTCTGTCGCCGATGCCCTTGACTCCCAAATTTGCTCACAGACAGTGTGCAAGTTCTGTCTCCACAGGCGCCTGCAGGCCCAGTGCCCACAGAGCCCGAGACAGGCGGCGGGGCAGGTGCTCCACAAGTAAATATTTACTAAGTATTTTCAAAATACGCAATAAAGAGAGGTGTTTCTGGCGTTCCAGGACCTTGCAGCATAAAATGGACCTACTGACCAGGAAGGGGGAGCTGCCACTCTGATCTCCTAACTCAAAGCTTCCATGGCCCTGCGAGCTGTTCGAAAGTGCATCCTCTATTGCATAAAATAAAGAGTTTCTGTCACCAGGAATCCTTCTTTCATTGTTTTCACACCTTTTCTGAGTCGGAAAAGAGATTCCCATCATCGGTGAACGGCCAGTAAAGCGAAGCACACAGAGATCGTGGATGAACATGACAAATGACTGCATAGTGATTTCCTATAAGTTATTTCACTGTAATCACTTTGCTTTGGATAAAGAGCTGATCATATATAAAACAACAACAGCTGCTGCAAGGGAGTATGGGAAGGCAGACAGAAACATCAGGAGAAGTTCTGCCACTCATGAGATAGGCATTCCCCTCATTCTGGAAGATTCCAAAGTCCCACCTCCTATGCATGGTCTCAGAATGAGGCCCTTGCCATGGGACCCACTCCCTGGGGTAGCGGGGCTTCCTCCTGTTCTCTCCCAACAGTGGAGCTCCCAGTCCACAGGCAGCTGATGCACAGCAGGTGAGCAGAAGAGAGTTAACGAGGTCAAGGTGATTCTGTGGGTAAGAGAAAACCCTTCCAATGACTTAAAGGTGTGTGTACAGCCTGCATCTTTATGAACCAGACTGAAACTCCCATGTAAGACGCCATGTTACTCCATACACCTGCCAGGTCAGGACCCACGTGAGGTTTAGAGCACGTGTCGCTCCCATGTCTATTTAGATAAGAAGTGGTCAGACCTGGAGGGAATAAAATCTGTCATAACAAAAAACCTGATCACACTATTTGCAGGACATAATACGTTGTGGTGAGAAGTTCATGCCACAAGAGACTGATAAAGGATTTAAAAGATCTCCAAGCAAACAGCTCGTACCGTTCAGTAAATTAGAAGGAAAATTACTTTATCGGACATTGTGGTTGTTGAAAGGGAGAGATGACCACACTTTGCCAGATCAATGTTTGCTAAACAAAGGAGCTTGGAATTTCCTTAGAATCAAAACATAGTTCCCTGACCCCGCTATAGTTTATTTTAAAAATGTGAGTGGATTGCAGACTGGGGACTCTTTCTAAGTTTTGCCTTGAGTTACATAAAGCATCTGAGTTAAAATGTAGTGTCCATCATTTCTGAAATCCCCTTGAGCTGAAGTCTCAAAGGCATATTTAATCAGAACCAAAGGCACCTACTCAGCGTCCCACTTAACCAGCACAGAACTGGAGCCAAATCTACTGTAGTATTTCTCCTCCCTTTTTTCTAAATTGAGTATTTTTACAGTATTTTTTTTTACTCAATATGTGTGTTCACACATCCTCTAGCTGATAATAAGGGATTGATACAATGTTGGCATTGGTCTCCTCTCCAGATGCTGACATTGGGGAAGGCCCAAGTCCTTCCCCAAAGCCCACATAGAAATTATATTAATGCTTATGGGCAGTAGCACTATACCTCAAATACCAAGAGCTCATATGTGCTCATAAAAACACTAGCATCTCTTAATTGGTGACAAAGCCAAAGGGGCAGGCTTGCTCCCCACTTCTTCTGATCCTGTTCCTGACTTTACAATGCAATGGGCTTGTCAGGAAAGGGACACAGTAGGGATGGAACAATGAAGTGTTACAGAGCAAAAAGGCTGGGTCTTTTCTTATTCTGCATACTAGAGACCCAGTGCATGAAATTCGTGCATGGATAGGGTCCCTAGTGGCTGCTGGATGCCAACTGGGGTGTCCCTTCCCCTGGCCGCTGGCCAGGGCCGGCCAGGGGGAGAGGCCACAGGTGGTTGGCTGGCCCCACTCCCTGGTTGAACTCCCAGTCGAACTCCAGGTCCAGGGGACAATTTGCTTATTAGGCTTTTATTATATAGGATGTTTGGGTCAGGATGAGCTCACCTTTGAGGCAGTGCAATAAGTGATAAACACTTATTATCAGCCATAGGACCATGTGAACCCAGACAACTCCCAGACACACCTGTTACTTTCCCTAATTTATGGGGAGATTGCATTCCCCTCCTTAATTCTGTGAATATCGGTGCATTCTTTTGCATTACTAAATAGTAATTATATACATTTTTGCTGATTCCAAAGTAGTTGTCCTCTCTGCCCTCTCCTTTACTCAACTCCCACCCCAAATAGATTGCATCATACCACACATATTACGACATTTTGGTCTTTGTAGACATAATAAAAATAGATTTGCTATATCCAGGTATCACTTATATAGCAGATAGCATGTCAGTTTATTTACTCATTAAATGATTAATCTGCCTTGGTTTATTTCTGCTTCCAACCTGACTGGGGCAGCCTCCGAACTACAGAGGTTCAGTAGACAACCTGCAGCAAAGACAGTTCTAGGAGCTCATGTGTACAGAGTCCTCCCTCTCCTTTCAGACCTCCCATCTTGCCTTCATCCCTCCAGCCCAGGAGGTATTAGATAGAGCATGTTCGTTGGGGTTGCGCTGTGACAATAAGCATGTACCAGCATTTATGGCATATTCAAAAAGAGCACCAGGGATTTAATTCCTCAGAGGGGTGTCCTAACTCGGCAAGAAGTAGACTAGCCCAAAACATTCCGTTTCTTTTTGAAAACATGTTTGCTTCCTGAGATATGTAAAGGGCCTCCTGGCATAGAATAGGTACTAAGTAAATATTGATTAAAACTACTGCATCTCTTGGTCTTTTGTTCTCTTTGGCCCTCTGTTTGGACAAAGCACAAACACCAGCATCTTGGGAGCTCTTTATGGGCAAAATATCTGCATCATTCCTGTTTTACCATGCTGGAGAACAGCTGTAGGAAACGAAACTATCTCAGGCTGAAGTAGGAGCCCACCCATAATCACATGCTTGAAGCAGATGCTATACCATGAGGTCTACCACTGACGCACATGAATAATGGAAAAGCAATCGAATATCCTTAAGTATTTTCATTTTCACAGCAGGGACTAGGGTTCAGCTACTGCTTTCATGTGGCAACACTGAAAATCAAGGCATGAGTGAGGTCTTTCTGAAGCTAATAAGTGATAATCCTTCACCAAAGAGATGTGACTAGGGTGCTTGCATAAAGATGTTCTGTAACTGAAAAGTTCATGTGTTTTGTAGCATTGTCTATCTTAACGTCAACTCTTCAATGACTGGCCCATGAGTGTCGTTTCTCCTCTACAGCACCTAGCTCAGTAACATATGCACTTGGTGAGAGCAAACTTTGGTGCCGTTGTTTGATAATGATGCCAACACCGACATCATTTCCAGGTAACTGTCCCAGGTGTGTTGATGGTAGAATACACCTCCCAGAGATCTGGCTAGAGCACTGATAAAGCTACCCAGCTTGCAGTAGCAAATAATGAACTTCCTCCTTTGGATAGAGAGTGAACAACTGATGGCAGATGGTGAGCACAGTCCTATGGGTAGCCCAAGAAAACTAGCAAGGTGGCACAGAAGAACTCACCAAGGATATGAATGAGGCCAGAAGCTAAGGTTGAAATGGCTAGAGTTTACAGGAAGGAACTGGCTCTCTCACACACCACCCATTAGCGAACACCTGGGCCACAGATGTGTCAGAAGAAAGGCACCTGTCTCTGGTTGGGGTTTAGGACATAAATGTCCCCCTTCCGTAGCAGTTTCAGAACCACCCCCTCATTTACTGAAGTGCCTCCAGAAAGGGAAACCCTCTCCCCTCCAGATGGGAAATGCATCTGTGGGAGGAGACTTTTAACCCAGAAGGCCAATGACCAGGAGTTAGCAGAACTGTGAGCTGCTAACTAGAGAATGCCCAGCCTCATTCCTGGAAGTTCAAAGTGAGGTTTCCTGCGCTGGAGGGAGCGCCTCAGCTGAGATCAGTTCTCGAGGGGGTGACAGATGTTCCACCAACCATGAAGGGCCCCACAGACTCAGCTCCACACCCTGTGTTCAGGAAACGCAGTGGCCGCAGAACCCGTGTGTGTTCTGCAAACGTGTTTTTTCCTCTTGTTCCTTTTTTCTTTTCTTTTCTGAATAGACACCATTCTCCCCACTGCTTGAACCTAGCAAAGGGAGGCGTACTAAGCTTCCCTGTGAGGCCGAGCATTCCTGCAGGGCAGAAGCTGTGCATTTGTAATTCGATATCCCCACCAATAATGACATTGTAGGAGCCTAATGAATGTTGAAAAATGCAACCCCAACTCCACAAATAACTTTATAGCCTCATCTAAGCGTTTATCTTCAACATCCTAGGTTTACTAGAGTACTCCAGGGAAAGAAAATACTCTGCTTTCCTCCACAATGAGGAAGTTAATACAGGTAAAACAGCCACAAAGAAATGCAAAAAGGAAAATAAAAATGCCAGGTCTAAAAAATGTGGTGGGACAGGCGGCCTGGAGGGCATGGAGGAAGGGCCCCTCTGAGCCCTGCCTTAGAGCCTGCAGAGGGCCCCTGATTTAATTTCTGGACATCACAGATTTCAGCATCAGAATCTTTGAGGATCTATACACCTTCATTTTTAAACCCATTCCCCTCTTGCTTCCCAAGTTTACAACACACATCTCCAGGCTACAGAGGGAGGCTATACCTCGGAGCAGCTCAAACCATCAGCTCTGGGGATAAAGCCAACCCTTCCCCCAAATTTCCCTACACTCTCCTCACTCCCTGTCCCAAGGAAAGACCTTTTCCTTGGTCTTACCAGGTCATCTCCCTTTTTAGGACAGCTGGCTCCTCATCTCGGCCCTTCACAGGGGTCTGTCTTATGGCCATGTGTAAAGAGGGAGCCCTGTACAAACTACATTCCCAGACTCCCCCTGGTTCTCCTCAGGAGGTGCTGAGCCTTGGGAGAACAGGGAAGGCAGAAGGCAGACTGCACCCCATCCAGGTGTTAAGATTTATCCAGGGCTGGCTACATAATTTGCAGAGTCCAGTACAAAAATAAAAATGCCCTCGTTCAAAAAGCAGGGAGATTTGGAGGTGGGGCCGTTGCGGGGGAGGGAGCGGTAAACAGGTAATGAGGGTGGGGCCCTGTGTTGAGATTAGTGCCTTCATAGGAAGAGGAAGCATCAAGAGCTTTCTCCACCAGGTGAAGACACAATGAAAAGGCTGCTATCTGCAAGCCAGAAAGAGTGAGACTCCAGACACTGAACTTGCTGGCACCTTGACCTTGGACTTCCCAGTTTCCAGAAGCAGGAGAAATAAATGTCTGTGGTACTTACTACAGCAGCCCCAGCTGAAGGCACCGGTATTGCTCACTCCTGCTTAAACAGCAGTCTCTGCTTTCTGCAACAGAATCCTGACCAGTATGCAGTAAGTCCTCACTTAACTTTGTCAGTAGGTTATTGGAAACTGCAACTTTAAGCAATATAAAGCCTATGAATTGTTAACTCATAGGCTGATATAAACAAGAGTTAAGTTCCTACAACGTATTTCTGGTTACAAAACATCACCAAACTTCTAAATAAAGACCTAAAACACTTCTAATATTAAACATTGAAATAAGAGTGAGCTACATATATTTAAGAGAGATGAGCAAAAACAAGTAAGATAATGATTTTCCAACCCGCTGATTCCAGTTCAGAGTTGCAGGTAGTCAGAGCCTATACCATCCTGGCAGCTCAGAGAGCAGGTGGCACTCCTTCCATCACAGGGCCACTCACACACCCCACACTCACTCACACGGAGACACCGAAGACTTGCTGAGTCACCTCATGTGCACATCTCTGGGATGTGGGAGGAAGCTGGAGTCGCCAGAGAAAACCCATGCAGACATGAGGAGAATGTGCCCACTCCACACAGAAGGTGGTCCTGGCCAGAAATCAGCTTTCTTTTTTCTCATTAACATTATAACAAAACACCATTGAATAAAACACCATTATTTGAGGGCCTACTGCACGCTAGTCTCCTCCCACTGCCCTTGTCCCTGGGCCCCTGGGCCCCTGGGCCCCTGGGCCTGGCTGCCATGTGGCTGCGCTAAGTGCAGGTCCTGAGACCCTGGAATACCAGCCGGCTGGAGCAGACAAGAGCCACAGCTTCAACCTTCTGAAAATGAAAGTTTTCCCAGGAAAGCAAGTGGACAAACTACTTATGTCCTGAACTCGCCTTTAACTTCCTGGTCCTGGGAAACATTTCTACATCTGAGACTGTGAGAAATGCCTGAGTGCACCGACTCCCTGAAAATGAGAGGGACACAGAGTGTAGCCTCCACCATCCCTGACTCCGCCGGGGTGGCTCACACCCCCTCCAGCTCCTGCCTCTGTGCACCCTGAGGAGTGCTGCCAGCTCAACTGCAAGGCAGTCATAAGGCAGGAAAAATACAAGTGGATGAGCATGTCCCAAAATGTCACTCAAAATTAGTTGCCTATAAAAATAAGGATCACACCTACGGACTGAAGCATGGTTGAGTAAAACAAACTTGCTTGGTTATAAAAGGAATTACTACATCTTGAAATACTTGGGGTAGAGTTGCTAGGTGGTGGCTGGTGCTTTTCTTTTTCCTTCCCCCAAATCACATTAATGACAATTTGACATGGCCAAGTGATCCTCCCTATAATATGAATGCCATCAGGCTCATAACATGAGTTCATCTCTCATAAAAGCACACACAGAACTCCACTCCCATGTTTTCATTAGAGAATAAGGGACCGCCAATTCCCAGCTGGCACAACAACTATCTGACCAAAATAATTAACAGTTGAGTGGCCCAAGCTTGGAAAGACAAATCCTGGAGGATCTGGATTTGGGGGGGAAATGGAATAAAGGATTTTATTTTAAAGAAATATTCAGAACTAGAAATTAAGAAAAAGTTTTGGCAAAAAGACTGAGGACAGTAGTAGAAGGCAGAAGGCAGACCTCAATGCCTACTGCATTTCTACTTCATTCATTCATTCATTCACTTATTCAATACACTAGAGGCCCAGTGCACAAATTCGTGCATGGGTGAGGTTCCTCTGCCTGGCCCATCTTGCCCACGGGAGGGAGGGGCCATGGGAGGTTGGCCAGCTGGCCTCCCAATTGGGGCCATTGGAGGGGGGCAGCTGGCCAGGGGGAGGGGCCGCGGGATGTTGGCTGTGGGAGTGCACTGACCACCAGGGGGCAGCTCCTGAGTTGAGCATCTGCTCCCTGGGGGTCAGTGCACATCATAGGGACTGGTCGACCAGTCGTGCAGTCATTCAGTCACTTAGGCTTTTATATATATAGATATTTAGTATGTGCCTGCTCGACACCAGTACTATGCTTGTCCTGTAGATGCAGAAATGGACACCACTCAGGCCTTTTATTTAACAAATTTCAATCAAAAGGAAGAGAGATGATAAATAATCACATAATCATATTGTGTAGAAAAACTACACAGTAATCTAAAATGGGTTGGTGCCTGCCTAGTATGGCTCAGTGGTTGAATGTCAACCCATGAACAAGGAGGTCACAGTTCAATTCCCAGTTAGGGCATATACCCAGGCTGTGGGCTTGATCCCTAGTAGGGGGTATGCAGGAGGCAGCCAATTGATGATTCTCTCTCATCATTGATGTTTCTAACTCGTCCTCTCCCTTCCTCTCTCTGAAATCAATAAAAACATATTTTTAAAAATATTTAAAATGGGTTGGTGCCCAGCTGGTGTGGCTCAGTGACTGAGCATCAATCCATGAACCAAGAGGTCCGAGGTTCAATTCCTGGTCAGGGCACATGCCCAGTAGGGGACATGCAGGAGGCAGCCAATTAATGATGTTTCTCTCCCATCAATGTTCTGTCTCTCTATTCCTCTCCCCTCCTCTCTCTCTAAAAAAATCAATAAGACCCTATTTAAAAATAAAATAAAGCCAAAACTGGTTTGGCTCAGTGGATGGAGCGTCGGCCTGCGGACTGAAAGGTCCCAGGTTCGATTCCGGTCAAGGGCATGTACCTGGGTTGCGGGCACATCCCCAGTAGGAGATGTGCAGGAGGCAGCTGATTGATGTTTCTCTCTCATCGATGTTTCTAGCTCTCTGTCTCTCTCCCTTCCTCTCTTTAAAAAATCAATAAAATATATTTTAAAAAATAAATAAATAAATAAAAATAAAATAAAATAAAAATAAAATAAAATGGGTTGGTAAAATGCAGCCAGGGGCCCATCACTTATTTTTGCAAATAAAGTTTTATTGGAACATAGCCCATCCATTCATTTACATATTATCTATGGCTGCCCTTGCATTACAACAGCAGACTTAAGTAGTCACCTGTGTGGCCTGCAGAGTCTGAAACATTTACTAATGGGCACTTAACAGAAAATGTTTATTGACCTCTGGTCTAAGATAATAAAATGAGGGCCCTAATTTAAACTGGAGTTTTAGGAGGTTTCCTGGAGGAAGTGATATTTAACAGGCAACTGAAAGATGAGAAGAAATGAGCCAGGCAGAGAGGGGGGGTGGGGCGGTATCAAGCAGAAGGAACTGTGTGGGTGAATACCAGAGATGGAAAAGAGCTTGGTGTGTTCAAATTCTGTGAGGGTGGAGCAAACATGATGGGGAGTGCAACCCCAGGATTTCCATCTATGACAGCAGCAGAGCTGCAGGAGCAACAGAAGCAGACACTGAGTGACTACTAGGGCCAGGCTATGTTCTACATACCTTACATACATTAACACTTTATTCCTTAAAGGACTTTATGGGTTCAATATGTTTAGAAATGAGGGACTTACAACTACATTTGCATTAACACTTCACTTAATGTTGAGGAAATGTCAACTGGTCACATCAAAAAATTCGGAGCTGGGGCCAGGCTGATACAGACACTTGGGAGGACCTATTCCCTCACCCCATCAAGGTACCACTTTTGCAATGTCACTGTGCAGAGGAATTGACATACATGATGGTCCCTAAAACAAGATACTTTCACCCCCTTAGGTTAATTACATATTGACATTCAAAAGAAAGTACACCTTGGCTGGTAAATTATGAACCTTGTTTGTGATTTCAGACCTTAAATCTACACTGAGAAATACTGCAGAATAAGAAAATCCTGACTTTCAAAATAAGAAAAAAGTATGATATGCCAGAAAAGAAAAGAATAGATGATGCCTGACATTATCCTCCTTGCCAAATTCTGGAGAAATTATTAAATGGAAGTTTTATGAGCATCAAGGTGATGGCCAAGCCACACCAACCTCCTTGGCAGGGTTACTGGGGGACAGGTTAGAAGAATGCACTGATAGAATGTATGTTAATTTCAGCCAAGACTTTTTCATATATTCTTTTGGAAATGGAGAGACAAAGGGGCTTTTAAAAATGCCACAATGCAGCCCTAGTCAGTTTGGACTGAAGGGTTGCAGGTTTGATTCTAGTCAAGGGCACATACTTGGGTCAGGGTGCCTACAAGAGGCAACCCATCAATGTCTCTCTCTCTCACATTGATGTTTCTCTCTCTCTGTCTCTCCCTTTTCCTTCCACTCTCTCTAAAAAAACTCAATGGAAAAACTACCTTTGAGTGAGGATTAACAAAATAAATAAATATATATGCCATAATGCAGATGTATAGCTAGCTGCCTGCACAATCATAACCAGAGAGAATATTGGAAGTCAGCAGGGTTGGTCTTGTGGTTCTTCCTCCATGGGAGTGAAGCCCTCCCCCCTATCCCCCCAACCTCCCATGAGAACAAGCCAAGGCTATTTACACAGAGCTGTCTAGAGCAAAGGAGTCAGGCACCACCACTTGCATTTGGCAGAGACTCAAAGATAGGCAGAGGGGTGGGAAAGCTTTGTAGTAAAAAAGGAGAGGGCCTTAGGGATGCTCTGATTGGAGGCCATTGGCATAGGGAAAGCTATAGGTAGGCTTACTAGAAGCAAGCATCTTCTGTTGGGGAGCATATTGGGCTTTATCAGGCTGCCCCGAAGTTAGAAACAAAGACAAAAATTAGCAAAGTGTCATAAATGATCAAGTCTTGGTCATTTAGGGCCAACTGCCGCAGGAGTTACTGTTTGGCTCCCTGAACTGGCTGCTGAAATTAGGGATCAGAGTTCTGGTGTGATATACAGTCGGGCCATTATCCATCCATAGAATCAGTCTCCTACCCACCCACCACCATTCTGTGTCCAACAAGGGAGAACAGACAGGCTGTTCAGGTCAGTTTCCATGACAGTGGCATGAAGAAATTTTAGAAAGTAGACAGAAAACCAAGCAATTAATTAGTCCTAAATTCAGAGGTGATGACATTACAATTCAATTAAATATCCTCCCCAAAAAAGTTAGGGGCATAAAGATTAATGAAATTTAAATATACTATATAAGTAGATAAAACAATTTTCAGCAATTTCAGTTTATATGTGGCTAATCAGAGTATTAGTAAGGTGTATGACTGATTCATCCACTGCCAGCTCTGGGACTTTGGGCAAGTCACTTGATCTCTATCAGCTGTAATTGTTCACCTGTAAAATAAGCAGGGTGAACTGAAGTCTCTCAGGTCCTTTATGGTTGTAGAATTTTTTGGTTCTATGATTCTGGTCTTTTATTCTCCATGTGGCAGCTTTATGTCTGCCCAGTTAGATGTATTAATTTATTAGGAGCTGAATTTGAGAAACAAAACAAACACACCCATGTTTTGTGGAAGTGTATTCATTCAATAACTATGAATAAAGCACTCTCCTAGTAGAAAAGGCACCCAGAGCTAAAGGACTACACTTAAGAAATAAAAATATGCACATAATTAAATAAGAAACAAAATATTCGCCCTAACCGGTTTGGCTCAGTGGATAGAGCATCGGCCTGCGGACTGAAAGGTCCCAGGTTCGATTCCGGTCAAGGACATGTACCTTGGTTGCGGGCACATCCCCAGTAGGGAGCATGCAGGAGGCAGCCGGTCGATGTTTCTCTCTCATCGATGTTTCTAACTCTCTATTCCTCTCCCTTCCTCTCTGTAAAAAATCAATAAAATATATTTTAAAAAAAAAGAAACAAAATATTCAGTGACCTAAAATGCTATAGAAAGTGCTACAGAAAATGGCAAATACTCTGAATATTCCCTAAAAGTTGTAAAATGAATAATCAGCTAGTGACTGCATTTTTTAGCATATTGTAATTTACAAAGAATTTCATTTGCTTTACATTTCAAGTGCTCCCATTCCTTTTTTCCCTTGGCTTTGGGGTTTAACACATCAGATTTATACTTGTAGGTATCTACTGCAAAAGGCATTGAAAAGGCGGGTTATGCCAGAATACTGGCAACTCTACATTTTACAGGATGTTCTGGCCAGAGAAAACACAGCCTCAGAAATTATTAAATAACTTCAATGATGGGGCCCAAATGTTCCATGAGGCTGATTTTCTTTAAAGTCCCTGTTCCTAGGAAGTGGCAAATGCTGAAAATTGCTATTTCCTGCTGCCCTCCACCCCCATCTGAAGCTACTCACAGCATTGGAGGGGTGGATTTTAAAAGATGTAGTCTCATAATACCAGAATGCTTTATATTTTCACTAGCAATAGGGGGCTAGGGCAGATTCTTCACTTGTCGGGCTTGGCTGAGAAGCCTCATTGTTAATGTTTGCAGCTCTGTGGCCACCATTCAAACATGCTTCCATTTGCTCCAGTTTACGAGAAACATGCAAATGATAAATGCAAAGTGCTTTTGCTGAAGCACAGCCAGTGCCTGCAGTAAACAAGGCAGCCTCTCCTAAAGACCAAACAACTCCGGCCTACATTTTATCTGTTCCCTATGAAAAACACAGACACAGAAAGAGACACTTTAAATTAACACAACTCTCTCAAGTTTAATGCAGAGCTAAAGTCACTTCTTCATCAGCAGTTGAAAATGGTAAATTGGTTGTTTTTGGTGGGGGAGATGCCCAGTTCAGTGAAAATGCTTTCTTTCTCTCTTCCATTCCAGGGTGAGAAAGGGCTGAGCAGGTGCATGGGGGTGGGAGGGTGAGGGAGACATTGTGCAGGAAACAGGAAGTTTTGGGAGATCAATGGCCCCTGGTTTGTTAATTACCAAAAACAAGCACCCCAAAACTGACTCAATATTTATGAACTCTGATGAGAGATTTCGAGGTCCCACCTGATATTAACTATAATTACTGTAAATCCCCAAACAATTAGCAGGCACTTTTTGAGAGCACAGTTTCTCTTTGTTTTTCTGCAAACTCTCATGGGTGTGTCTCCTATTTAAATGCTCTGACTAACAGCCCTTGGGGATGATGCTAAGTATGCAGTCAGGGTGTCTAATCATTATCCTTAACACACTCAGAATCTTCAGGTAGCCAAACCAGCTTTTGGATTCTCCCCACCCAGTCACTATGGCACACATTGGGCAGAGCTCTGGGCCTGGCACGTCGTCACCCATACGTGAGATGTAAAGGGACAAAGGGCAGCTGCTGTCCCCAAATGCCCTGGCAATTGAAATAAGGACTGAACTACCACAGTTTTTTAATCCCCTTGGAATATTCATATACTTTATGCGGCAAACTAACTCATTTCACCCCTACTTAGATGAAAGCCTTTTCTTAATATTCATGTTCTCCTGTAAAACTGCATGTAAATTCAGCCTTTTAAAAACAACTAAGAAAGTAACTGTTTAAAAGAACTTGAAGGCAAAATCTTCAATAACTCAGTACAGTTGACCTTTAAACAACCTGAGTTTGAACTGTGTGGGTCTACTTACACAATCCTATATAATAAAAGCGTAATATGCAAATCAACTGAAAGGCGGAACGACCAGTTGGTGGGGGTGGGGCTGGCGAGCAGGTGGTGCCAGGCCAGCCAATGCGCGTGCCAGTGGGTAGAGGGAGGGAACGGCAATGGGGGGGGTGGGGCATGGCGACCAGCAGAGGTGGAGGGGCGATGAGGGGGGCCGGCACCATCTCCTGATCGGCCCGTCCAGCCGCCTCCCACAGAGGGAGTGGGCCTAAACCATTAGTCCGACATCCCCTAAGGGCTCCCAGAATGAGAGAGGGCACAGGCCAGGCTGAGGGGACCCCCACCCCACCAGTGCACGAATTTTCATGCACCAGGCCTCTAGTTGTTTTATAATAAAGTAAATGTATTTTCTCTTCCTTATGATTTTCTCAACATTTTCTTTTCTCTGGCTAACTTTATTGTAAGAATACAGTATATAATACATATTACACAAAATATGTGTTAATTGACTCTTATGTTATCAGCAAGGCCTGTGGTCAACAGATTATTAGTAATGATGTTGTGCAGGAGTCAAAAGTTACAAGTGAGCCGTAGCTGGCTATGTGCAGTGGTTAGAGCATCGGCCTGTGGACTGAAGGGTTGAGGGTTCAATTCTGGTCAAGGGCATGTATCTCGGTTGCAGGCTTGCAGGCTCAATCCCTGACCCCAGTTGGGGTGGATTCGGGAGGCAACCAACTGATGTGTCTCTTCCCCTCCCTTCTACTCTAAAAATCAATGGAAAAAAAATATCCTGGGAGAAACCAACATGGCGGCATAGGTAAATGGAGGCGCACGCGGAAAGGGCTGGCAACTGAGGACACAGTTGTCTTCTTCAATCGGGGGGAGACACATGCTCCCAACTGCTCTGAACTCCAGTTCCAGGCGAGTCTCTGGGGACCCAGACTCATACAGGGAGAAACTGGACTGTCTGGCAGTGGGCAGAACTCAAGGGAGGCTTTCTCTCAGAGGTGCAGTGATTACTGGGGGACACTGAGACCCGGGGACTCTTAGGGCAGGACTGAGGATCAGCCATAGCTGTTTGCTCCACCCTGTTGATTCCCTGAGACCCCGCCCCACCCAAGCTGTGTGCAGAGGCTTTTGCATATGAATGACCTGGCCCTTTGCAATCTAAAATTACCTAACAAACTGCAGCTGGGTCAGAGAGACCCAGAACATCCAAAAGAAGGCCCAAGGCCCCATAGCAGCTTGCATTGCTTCACAGCTGGGCCTCAGCTGGGCATCTCCAAACCCCAAACAAAGAAGAGGAATCTGCAGATCTCTCCATAGCTCCTGCTGGGTAGCCTCAGGAAGAGGCTAAATTAGCACCTCCTTAGAGATCCAAGAGCCAGTGTACCCAGTGGTCAGAGTGGGATCATCCAGATTACAACCCCTCAGATCCATAAGGGACACACTCAGGGGCAGACTCAGTGAGCACCAAAGCCCCACTGAAGCAAGTCTTGCCCCATAAGGGTGTCTCCAGCACAGAAGTTCTCCCACCATAGACACAGCTGATTCTCACAGCCAATTGGCCTGGAGGTCAATTCCTCCCAGTGATACCAACTACAATCAAGGCTTAACTACAACAAGACTGTGCACAAAGCCCACAAAGGGGTGCACCAAGAGCATCCACCTCAGGTGACTGGGGAGGCTGAGCCGCTGGGCCCTATAGGACACGTAGCACAGAAAGCCACCCTATCAACACAGGGAAGCAGCCAAAATGTGGAGACAAAGAAACAGGCCACAAATGACAGAAATGGAAGATAGCAAACCACTGGATATAGAGTTCAAAACCACGGTTATAAGGTTTTTCAAGAATTTTCTAGAAACTGCCGATAAATTTAGTAAGACCCTCAATAAATCTAGTGAGACCCTCGAGGATATGAAAGGGACCAATTAGAAATTAAGCATACACTGACTGAAATAAAGAATATTATACAAAGTTCCAACAGCAGACTAGAGGATCACAAGAATCAAGTCAAAGATTTGAAATACGAAGAAGCAAAAAACACCCAACCGGAAAAGAAAAAGAAAAAAGAATCCAAAAATATGAAGATAGTGTAAGGAGCCTCTGGGACAACTTCAAGCGTACCAACATCCGAATTATGGGGGTGCCAGAAGAAGAGAGAGAGCAAGATACTGAAAAC
>NW_005368707.1:6337003-6340157 GCF_000412655.1 Myotis brandtii | reverse complement strand
TTATTTATTTATTTATTTATATGGGGGTTTTCAATGGCATGGGGGGCAGTGCCCCTAAGCCCTGTGTTGTTCAAGCACAGCCACTCCTCATTTATCCTGGGTTTACTGACGACAGGGTCTTACAAAAAAATCTACAGAGATGCTAAGGCAAACCCAAACATTCTCTCTTGAGAGTCAAATAAGAAAGATATTTTTCTAAAATAATATGCAGAGATGAATTGCTATATTACAAGAACATAATGAATCTCCAGCATCCTATACAAGGCATTCCACCTGCACATTACTCTGGGGCCTCACCGCTCTCGCCCCTCCCTCTATGGTTGTGAGTCTGGTCCAAGGATTCTCACACCTAGCTCCACATCAGAGCCACCCGGAAGACTATTTTTTTAAATATTCATGTCCAGTCCCAGAGATTCTGATTTCACTGATCTGGAATGGGCCCTGGCAGTTTGTAGCCAGAGTCCAGAACCACAGGCTATAATCCAAGCGAATCTACCACTGCCATCCACCACCTCACCCTGCGCACATGCAGATGACCAGAGAGCCAACATGCCGCTGGCCCCGTCTCCCAGAACCCTGGATACAGGATATTATTAGAGAGGCTCCACGCTGCTGTTTGTTCCTGCTTATTTTGGAAATCAGAGTGTATTTTAGGAAAGTGATTATGGGCTGGCTACTCTTTAGTTGTTGCTTATTAATTTTAGGTTATTTACCATAACAACCTCTCTCAACACTGCGGAGCAATATGTTTCCCTTTAAAAGGAAAGGAAACCATAAAATCAGAGCATGGTTCTCAGAGATAATGTCCAACAAGACAATTTACAGAAAAGGCAACTGAAGCCAAGAGTGAATAAAATGAAAACCACTAATGGTGAGATCTCCAAGCAAGAGGGAGCCAAGAACACTTAACCACAGTCTAGGTTTTCTTGGAATAGATGGGGTTAAGAGCAGCCTCTGCTAGTAGGGAGCTAGCCAGCCAGCAGCCGCCTCATGTTCCCTATCAATAAAACCAGAGAACTGACTGAGAGGAGGACTCTCAGAAGCTGAGCTCCTGCAGTCAGGCAAGTTCTCACCTGCCAGATGCCATCAGAAAAGTAAGCACCACAGAAAAAGGAGGGTTTGGGGACTGTCTTTATTTTTTGACTAAAAGATTGTTCTTTTTCTGAGATTCCATCTTTCCTGTATATTTTAATGATGTGAAGTTTATTTTTTTGTGTGTGAAATGACTTTCACAATAGATTTAGTTGGTTCGGATGGATGTATACAGAATAGCTGCTTCACAAACATTTCTGAACTGAACTGAAAGCTCTTGTGTACATAATTACCTGTGTGAGGCACTGAGTCCAGTTTTTAACCAGGAAGAGCACAGATAATGTCCAGCAATTGATTAGTACTTCTTCAAAGAAGAGGGGTACCTTTGCTTTATCCACAATATACGGGGGGAGAGGGGGCGCAAAAGTAGGTTTACAGTTGTGAGTACACGAAACACAGAGTTTATTCTTATATTATTACTTATTAATTATTGTATTATTTTCCATAGGAATCATTATAAACCTACTTTTACCCCACCCTGTATTTCAATGGTTATGTTGGATCAGTGAAGCAACCTTAGGCTTTTGTGAAGGTGACTGAAGGAGAAAAACCACTTTTCCACTATCTGTGCATATCTTGTTGTCCCCCTTCTGTGTTCCAACACTGATATATCCATTGAAGACTGTGAGGAAAGGTCCAGAGGGAAAGGTGAGATCTTACCTGGTGCCTGGGATGGGCCCCCAGAGACAGGAAGGTGAGTGTGGAAGTGAACGAGGGAAGGCAGGAGAGGAAACTGGACCTTTCTTTCTTGGCCTGGGTGTTTAAGGAGTCTGTGCCAGGCCCTTGGGTTATCAAGAGCAAAATATATCCTTTGAAGAACAGAGATATCTTGACTTACGGAACGCTCTGTGTTTAATTTTTTCTTTGTAATATCTTAGCCTTTGGTATTCTCAGAAGCGCCACAGGTAACCGAAGGGGGTCGTGTTCCTCAGCATGAGACACTGGCCGAGGGTTACTAGTGGGCCTGCTGGGAGGCTGTGCTTGGGCTCCTCTCTTTAGTGGGGTCTTCTCTTGGAACCAGTTTTGGAGAACAGGGGTTGTCTTTAATAAAAGAGTCAGACTTCCTAATCATGTGGAGTGAACTTTCACTGCATCCCTTCTTTTGTAGATTTCATTTGCTATCTTACATAAATATCCCAACTTTTCAAATAAATAGTTGGCCTTACTTTCATCATCTTGGGCTCTTCTCTCTACCTCTTGGAGTCCCTGAAAATGGCACCCACCAGGGGGCTTCAGCTTCCCTGGTCCCGTCCCACCACTTACCCTCCCATGGAACATAGGAACCTAGAGGGTGGCTTTCTCAAATGGAGACCAGTCTCTAGCCTCAAGGAGGCCTCTAGCTCTGAGAACAGCTCTAAGGGGGCTGAGAGTCTAGTGGAAAGAGAGCACTCTGCCACAAGAGGGCAGAAAGGGAGGCTTTCCTGCTGCAGCCCCTGCAAAGCGCAGCATCCGGTAACTCGGGCAGGACCAGGCTTCAGGAGGACGTGTCAAGGCCAGAGTGTTCCAGCCATGCAACTGTCACGTGTTCAAATGTGCAGTTAACTCCATTGCATTCAAAACAATTTGAGCATTTCATAAAGGATTTAAAATGCTTACAAACAAAAGCAAACCTTTCTTGCTAAAAGTCAACCATCAGGATGCTCTGCACCTCTCTGAGGGCTGAGCCCCTCTTTACCAGTTGGGGTAACAGTGAATTGAGAACTTAAACTTTAAGCAGGACAACATCCAAGCATCTCTGCTGTGGTGACATGAATGTTCCTCTTCAGAGGGATAAAACTATGTGTTTTTAACTCCCTGATTTCACTGAAGTGGGAACACACCTTTGAGAACCACATATGGCAGACAACTGTTGGAATGCTGAGTTCACAAGGATGCCCCCTTTCTGGGCCCAGCTCCTGAAACGCCAACATGGTCTCCAAGGGCCATAGTTATTGCATATGAGCCTGACCATATCTACCCAATCCAAGGATAACTCTTGACCCAAGAGAGGTCTATGCTGTTCTAGGAATATGAACCTTGAAAATGGAGGGAAGAAGAAAGGAAGGGAGGGAGGGAGGAAGGG
>NW_005368707.1:6325765-6336962 GCF_000412655.1 Myotis brandtii | reverse complement strand
AGTGAGGCTTGAGGGTGAAAGAAAGATATGAGATGGGGAAAACATAATGTTGAGTTACACTCACAGTTACACCCTAGAAAGAACGTTACGAATTCCTAAGATGATATTCCAGTAACAGACAAGATTGCCTCTCCAGGAATATCTTGGTTGCTCATTTTCCCTTTTGATTAGCTAAGATAAACCAGTATTCTCCCAATAAACATTTTTTGCTTAAACTAACTGGATTCAATTTTGTTTTTAGCTAATACAGCAATGCTATAGGTCTATGATGGACTGCTACTACTAAAAATTGTAGAACAATTTTACAGATATTTAAAATATTTCTCAAAATGTTGTGAAAGACTTCATATAGGTGTGTTGGGGAAAGCCCAGAGTGGGCCTTCCATGAATGCTGGAGTCCATGAGTGCTCATAAGTGCTCATGTTCTGAAGTGCTACATCCAAGACACCACTTGTCAGAGCAATGGACGGGCAGAAGCCCTCATGTCAAAAGGCTGAAAGAAGTGGATGATGTTGGTGGTCCACCTGCCACAACTGCCCTTTAATGAAAACCTGTGCCAGGCCTGGCTCAGAGCACTTGACTCACTGAGGAGGAGATGTCTTTTTGAGCAGGACAGAGGCTGTCCCCTGAAGCCTCCAATAGGCTTCAGAATGACCCAGAGGGCAGGTCACTGAAGACCAGCCACAGTGGCCCAGGCTGGCCTCCAGGGTCCTCACAGGCTCTGCACCTGGTCACCACATTTGAGAAACAACTGTAGAAATTGTTTCTCCTGAAAACTGTGTCCGCATGCTGACAGCTATGTTGCCATCATAATGTTCTGGTTACTCTAAATCGGGTTAGTACAGTTATATTCATGCAGTCCTTGAAAAGACAAAAACTCAAAGGGGAAATGCTACCTGAATGAAAAATCCCAAACCATGGAGTGTGTTAGACATACAGAGATACTCAAATTCATTCTGTTGTTGACAATGTCAGATAAAATTTTAGGGTCCAGATAAAATTGAGAACAACACCTTCTTTGCTATTTGTTTTAAAACATATCTGATTGGAAATGGAATAAGTTATTTTAACAACAGCAATTATCAAACTACTAGAGGTCCGATGCACGAAATTCATGCACTGGGGGGGAGGTTCCCTCAGCCCGGCCTGCACCCTTGCAGTCCAGGACCCCTCGGGGGATGTCCACCTGCCGGCATAGGCCCAAGCCTAAGCCAGCAGTCAGACATCCCTCTCGTGATCTGGGATCCCTCACTCCTTACCACCTGCCTGCTCGCTCCTTACCACTCAGCTCGCTGCTCCTTAGCACTGCTCCTTAGCACTCCCACCACTGCCGCTTTGCTCGCAAGCCGTAAGCCAGCTTCTGGCTGAGCGGCCGCTCCCCCTAAGGGAGCACACCGACCACCATGGGACACCTCCTACATTGAGCATCTGCCCCTGGCAGTCAGTGTGCATCATAGCAACCGGTCATTCCAGTTGTTCTGCCGTAATGGTCGCTTAGGCTTTTATTATATAGATATGCTTGCCAGAACAATTTATCATATATTACATGTGAAGAAAAAAGCAACTCATATAATTGGAGACATCAAATTAAAGAGCCATTGAAAAATAAGCCCATCCATTCTAGGTAGAGCTATAATTGTATGGACTGTATGTTCTAACCTCTCCAGACAAGATACTACAATCATTTGTTCCAATATTAGATAATCTTCCCCTGACAAGAAATTGTTTTTCTCCTACTTAAATTTCAGCTATAACTTCTGTAGGAGTTCAGAACATGGCACCCCCAAATATGCCACTCTATCATACTGAATACTTTGAATTAAAGATATATGAAATACTTCAAGTTAAAAACAACAAATTCAAAAAAAACACTCTAACCTTCTCTCTTTTACTTAAAAGCAAGAATTGAAATTCCCATGTGAAAGAGGTCCTCCCGACACTAGAAAAAAAAAATAGCATTTTATCATTAAGACAAGAAGGTGTGATCAAGGGAATTCTACACAAACAGACCTGTTACCGCTCTTCATTCAACCTAACACAAAAGCAAGTAGATTTCACTATTTCTTTGGGTCTTCATTCCTTATCACATAAAACTTATACTAGTTAAATTTGTATGCTTGTCTCCTGTTGATCTGCCTTACGTCAATTTACTTCTCAGGCCCAGCCCAAACGAATCCTAGGAGGGTAAATGTAAAAGTTAGCCTCCTTCCACTGCTGTGTCCTCAAGCCCCACGTCCTGAGCCTCACCCAGCCAATTACAAGAGGTGAGCTGTGGTTGTTGAATTTCTCCGGGACTCATTATCTTCCCTATAAAATAAAAGAGAGGGATCATGATGTTTTCATGTTATGATTCTATATCTTCATGGACTTAAAAAGAAAAAACACAGTGCCCCCACAGAATGCAGGCCACTCAAATACAATAATAAATATATGTTAACAAATGCCAGTGGTCAAATTTCTCCAGGTAAAATAACACCAGTCACTCTCGCTCTCCTCCCAGAATCTAGTTTCCAACCTATGGCCATCCTGTGGCTCCCGTGGAATCTTCCCCGGGAACTCTCCCATCATTCTCAGGTGGCACCTGACAACAGGACACGGGGTTCCATGACTCGCTGTCTGGTGGAATTCTGGTGGGTCTTAAGTGATACATTTAGTTATGATCTACATTCTATTTTTCACATACAAAGTGAAACCTGAACTGGTTAACAAGCCCAGTTTGAACAGTAAGGCTTCGGCATACAAAGTACAACTCCCCCTGTCATGTGAAACACTGTTCTCAGAGGAGTTCATCTGTAGCTAATTCAGCACTTTCAGAGTCACACCAAATACTGTGGCTGGGAGACAAGCTGCCAGCCCCAGCAAGGTCCAGTCTTTCATTGTTTAAATGTATATTTTAGTTTAGCCTAGATTTCCAATTCGGATATGTCTATTAAATTACTTACAGATCATGTTGACAAGAAAACTGTAGCCATAAGAATTATCTAGAGACAAGAGGTCTGGCTCACACAGCCAGGTTTGGATGACTAAACCTTCAAGATACCCCTCCCTGGGGAATCCTGGCTTTGCCCAAAGACCCAGTGAAGTCTCACAGGTCAATCTTTGTCTCCTCAGAAGAGATGGGTTTATTGAATTTTCTGCTCAGGGAGAAAATGTCCAAAAAGACACAGAGAAAGAACTCAGAGAAGGCACCTTTTGAATGATTCCCCCAGAGCAAGGGGACAAGGAAGGTTTTAGGCCCCTTTGAAACTCAAAGTCATTCCCTGTACTTCTGACTTATTGGTGGGAACTATGGGAATGCATCTGAAGAACAGGACCCAGTCACTGCCTTAAGGAGTATAAACGATGACAAAGGGTGAGGCAGGCCAGGGTTGCGTGATAACGATAGCAATTTAGAGAATGAAGAGAGATTATGTCTGGACTGGTTAGGAAAGGTTTTATGTTTGAGTAACTAGAGATGGCCTTGAAAGATGAATATGATTTTTGACAAGTAGAGAGAGAAAAAGGTGAAGGGGACTATAAAACTACCAAAATGAAGAGATGAACATGGGGAGCAGGGTATATTGAGAGAGCAGACAAGAGTTCTTGTTTGCTCCAATGCGAAGCATTGGACATGTCATGAAAAACACAACAAGAAACAGAATGACACCCAATATGGAGGTTTTGAATGTGAACTAAATGTTTGACCAGTGGAGAGTCATTCTTTAATTGAGAGAGTGAGTTGATCAAAGGACATTATAAGGTTAGTTGGTGTTAGCGACACAGAAGAGGTTAGAAGAGGTAGAGCGCGAAGGCTGCTGCAACTGTCCAGGTGTCAGGCAATGAGGGCCCAACACAGGAATGCACAGAAGAAGAGAAAGATACTATACAGAGACCCAGGAGGCGGGCCCAGGAAAGGAGTGCTTCGGCTTTCCTCATCTTCAGCCACAATGCTGTGCCCTGTTCATACCATCTTCCCAGAACTCCTCACTCTACCATACCCACCTGGTCATCTTATGCTGTTCACAAGATAGTGCCCCAGTGAAAGTCCATTTCCCAGGGTTGGTGCCCCCTTCCTGGCTCTCAGATCATCCAGCACTTATTGAAGGACTATTGTCTTCTGGTCTCAACCAAATGGAAGGCCCATGTCTCATCCGTCTTTGTATCCCCCAAATGCACACTGTGCATATGCATAGCAGAAAGACAACCGTCTATAGAGTGTGGTGGTTTGAATTCTGATCTTTAGAGTTGGACCTAACTAGTTCAAATCCAGTCTTAGCAACTTACCACCTGGGTGGTCTTGGGGAAGTTGCCTAATCTGTGTGACATTTCGGTTCTTCATCTGTTAAATGTGGGTGATCACAATACCTTCCTCAGAGTAGCTGTGAGGATATAAGATAATGAACATATAGGAACTGGCCACAGGAGTTGCTCAATCAGTACTGACTAATACTGCTATTGGCATCCAATAACGACTTGTTAAATGGATGGAGAGATGCATGAACAGATGGACAGATGGAGATTTCATCTTTCTTTCCATCAAAGGGAAACTATACTTTGAAAAGGCTATGATGTCTGGCAAACCAAAATTAACTGATGATCTTTGAGGAAACAGCATTATACCATGGTTGGGCAGAAGCCATTTGTTCAATGAGTCTGTGAGGAAGTACAGCAGTAGATGTAGAAACACCATTTAAAGAAGTTTAGTAGTGAAAGAAGGCAAGAGGGAGAAAAGAAGGGAAGAAAAAGGAAGGAAGGAAGGAAGGAAGGAAGGAAGGAAGGGGAAAACAAGGGCGTTCTGAAATCATCAAAATCTATGGGGTGAAAACCACTGTTCTAAAAGTTGAAAACTTCACAGGATGACTCCTCCCACTAAATATACTGCCTATAATATTAAGTGTTTGCTTTGTTCAGTCCTTCTTAAAAATAAAGGCTATAATTATGACCTACCAGCATTTTGTCCTAATGTGTGTAATGCATCTACCAGGGGTGGGCAAACTTTTTGACTTGAGGGCCACAATGGGTTCTTAAACTGGACCGGAGGGCCGGAACAAAAGCATGGATGGAGTGTTTGTGTGAACTAATATAAATTCAAAGTAAACATCATTACATAAAAGGGTACGGTCTTTTTTTTTTTTTAGTTTTATTCATTTCAAACGGGCCGGATCCGGCCCGCGGGCCGTAGTTTGCCCACGGCTGATCTAGACACTGCTAACCACAATACACCATCACAATGTTCAGCCTCTTCATCTGTGTCCATGTAAATCAGCCTTGCATAGTGGGAAAAACTATCCATTTCCATCATGCCCTCACTCACCTACCTCACCCCACAACAGGGCCCCAGCACATGCTCACCTGCAGGCATCACTAACTACAAGTACTGTACCATCTTCTATTTCAGTGCTACAGGCCTGCAGCCTGATTGTCTTCAGGCCCAGCCTCATTTCTCTCAGGCCTCTGGGGTCATATTAATTAATTCTGTCATTAGATATCCTGTTGGAGGAACGAAAGATATCCACATGTGTGGCACGATGTCCTGCCATGTTCTTTGCCGCTCTATTTCTTAGCCACTTACTTTCTCGTCACTCAGACTTGAAATCTCACTTTCCTCACTTCTTACCTCCCAGAACTTGCAGAGTTTCATTGAGTCGTCTTCTTTAGTGTCCTAAGCAAGGCCCACGGGGTGGTTTAGGGCTCCTCCCCTCTGGGCAGGAATTTCACAATCAGTTGGTCTCTCAGTGTGTATTCTGAATGGTTCTAATCTGCCTTCACCTTGCACCCACCCCAGCAGTCATCCTTATCTTCCCAACATTACTTCCCAACACTCCTCCATACAACATTCTTCACCCAGCTGCCTCACAGATAAAGTGCAAGCCCTTCAGCCTCACAGGTAAGCACCTCTGTGCTCTGACCCATCTTCCCAGCTCCTTCTCACTCACATCTTCTCAAACATTCCAGCCAGGACAAACTCAGCTCCCACTTTTCATCTATTTCTGTCTATCAGTATTCAAGCTGTTCCATCCATGGAGATATTTCCCCTTCCCCTTGCCTCCATCCCAGAAAAGCCGACCTACCCCTCCTTCAAGGTCACTCCAATGGCACCTTCTTCTGACTCACCCAGTGGCCAGGTTTGGCTCCTCTACTGAACCGCTCTGCCAAGCATCTGCACCGTCCTAAAGATGTGCAGGCCACTTTTATGCACGCTTGTTGGGTGTTCTGGGAAGGCCCCCTGCCCTGCCCAGTGATCAACTCCTTAAAGTGTGAACAGGGTTTTATTCACTTTGAAAGTGTGAATACAGTCATCAATAAGGTTCAAGAAATAAACGAATCTATTAATTCAGCTCAAAAGACTGCCAGCTTCTTTCCAGAAGGCAGTTTAGTCCTTGAAGCTTTAGAGCCATTAGTAAATATTGTCTTTTCATATTTAAAATTCTGGAGAAGCTGCAGACAGGAGAGGCAAACCTTAACCAGAATTATTTTAAACAATAGGGGTTTGTGTGCGGTATGCCTTTCACACATTTCCCACTGCAGTCCACATTTTAAAAGAGAGCGTTACATGTCCCATCCAAGAAGAATTGACAACAAAACTGAAAATTCTAGGCCAATTCCGTTTGGGATTTAACATATTATATTGAAACTATTTTTTTTAAAGTTTTTAGTTTTTAGTGCCAATTTCCATCTTTAACATGAGTACAAATTGGCCACTCTCAAAAAACTTTTTGTTAGTAATCATGTACTTCTGTTTTTTTAAATACTTGAATATTCTATTCACTCAGGAAATAAAGTATTCTGATTTTTTTAAGAGGGGGGGAATACATATTATGTTCCTCATTCTTTCCTCCTATGAAACTGGTATAATTCAACTCAACGAAAACATATGAAGCTCCTACTATGTAGCAGGGACTTTGCCAGGCACTAGAAATACCCTGGGAGCTCAGCTATAATCCCTCTCTTCAAGGAGCTTTCAATGCAGTGGGAAAGGAAACAAGTGTGACAAGGGAGCAAAACGCCACATGCTGCTGGAGCACAGAAGGGGCAGTTAAATCAGCTCGGTTTCCAAAGGAAAGTTTCTTAGAACAGTGCTTCTCAGGGGGCACGTGCGCACAGGAGTCACCTGGAGTGATTTGCATATCCTGATTCAGAGGGTCCCAGGTGGGGCCCGAGAGTCTATATGTCTAACATGCTCCTTGGAGATGCTGATGCTGCTGGTTTGAGCAGCAAAGGGTCCAGAAGACTGGACCCCAACGGAGAATAGACCAATGCGGGGGAAGTGCTCTCCAGGCTCAGGAGGCATGAACACAGCCAGAGGAAGACCACAGCAACCACTCCTTTCCTAGTGTATCTTAAGTTGGAGAGAATAAATAAATAAAGGCTAGGAAAATATCAACAATCTTGGAAGTAAGATGCAACCTTCTTAAGCAGATTTAAGAGCTCTCCAATTCAGAGTAATTAGAAAAAGACAAATCTAAATTATTTAGAAGTCTGAGCAATAAAATATTTTTAAACGGAGTTGACTTATTTCAAGTACTTACAGACTGTTGAACCTACAGCAACCTGGATTACCACCACATCTATTTAGATGAAAAGGTAATTACTACTGACATTTAGCACACTGGTTTCAAGAACTTTAAAATATTCATTTTCCTGGTAGGTTTTCGAAGTACCTTCATTCCTGTTTTTTATTCTATCATATGCTCACCATACATTTTCTCAGAGTATTAGAAAAGATAAATTTCAACTCAATCTGAATCCTGAGTAAACCAAGTTCAAAATAACAGAATTTTATATAATAAATATATAGTAGATTATATCATTCAAAAAAGATACAATGAAAAAAATCTAAATGATATATTGATATTATGTGTTATTTCATTTTAAAAATATGCTTTATGCAAGTGAATGCAGCTCATTACTGCAAAAGGAGATTAAATGTCCACACTAATTGAACTCTTGAGTAATACAGGAGCCTGAAATACCATATGCTCTGCAAAGTCTCATTGCCATTTATTCACCTGATCCAGCAACAATACTGTGAATATTTCAGGCATAATTCTTGCATAAATAGTTTATTCAGAACAAAGTTTCACTCAGAAGTTTGTACTATGCTTCTTGACACTGGTCATTATAAAGAAAATAAGCACTCATTCAAAATTTTTTTAATGAAGGATATTATCTTTTTGGGAAAGTTACATTGACTGGATAATAATAAACTTAATAATAACTTAATAAGGATTGTTCCCAAACTGCCTAAATGAGCTATAGCATCCATGTCTGCATAATGAAATACTGTGTCACTTAATTAAATTGTTAGGGGCAGAAATAGAATATTGCAGACTAGCTATTAATTATAAGAAATATTAATCATACTCTGTTAACCATGATTGTTTTGTTCTAATTAAAGAAAGCACATTCTAACCTGGCTGGGAGTTGTACACCAGGAACCTGGATGTGGCCCATCCTCCTCATAGGAGAGCTACCTATTATCATGGAAAGATTAACAACCTTATTGCCCAAACAATGGAGTCCCCACCTGCCCCCAGCCCACATTGCCTGAAATCTGTAACCATCATACCCATTTTTATTCCTTTTGCCTACTCCCCCATGCAATCTTTGTCCTACCCAATATAAGCAGCTGGCTTATGGGAGGGTGAGAGCAGATTTTCTTGGGTAAGTTGCTGCTCTCCCATACTGCCAGTATTATTGGAATAAATGCTCATATATGATTTAACCCTGTCTCTGCTTATCTGGCTCAAGTAGTGACAGGCAGCCCAGACCCATTGGTTGTCCAATTTAAAAATGACTATGTTTTATAAAATAAAAACAACTTGCCATATTTCTCCAGGAAATTATACCAATGAGCAACTTTTTATGTGACAATAGCAACTTATTCATGATACTGTTGGATCAGATTTAGCTTGCTGACCTATTCTTACAATCTTCTACAAGGTTTTAAGAAATAAACAATGCAAGAAAAAAAGAAACTCACTCTGGGCCCAAGAACAAGTCAAAGTTTCAACCAGTCTATTGACACTTTTAAAGAAAACCTGAGTAAAGGCAGGTGGGAAGTTTCCAGGGCCCACCTACAATGTGCTCTGTTCTGAATCCAATGGAAAGTGGGTCCTTTATGCAGTTAAACAAAAAGATGCACCCACAAATGAATTTGCCTCCTAAGTTTTAATGTTATATGAGATGTCACTAACCCTGGACCCAAGACCTGAGGCACTACACTACATCTGGCCTCTGCATCCTTTGGGACCACGTTCCCAGTGGCTGTATCAAGTTGCTTTGTCCTGGAGGGAGTCCTACTAGGATTAAACAAATAAACAAAGGCACACAACACCCCAGGCTTCACAGTTAGGGAATTCAGGTTTGGATTTCCAAAAGAAACCAACTTAACTTGACGCAGGGAAGCGTTCATTTTAAAGAAAGGGTCACATTATCCCTTTGTTCCCCAGCAAGGAAACTCACTAGAAAGACTATCTAATGCTTGAGTGAAAACTTCTTTCTGTAAGTTTACTTTCTGTGGCTTCTTGAACAGGTGGGTTTATTTCGCAAATGGTACATTTTCTGGGCAGTCACCTCAGGATGGCCCAATGTCCCTCAAACCCACCCTGATGTCCCTGGGAGTACGTGAGAAGGTGGCCCTTCCTTTGTTTCTAGAATATCCTGGGAAGGTGCAGAGAATCATACAGAGCCGAGGAGGAACAGGAGCCGCTCGGGGTCCAGCACACCTCCCTGCCAGGAGCAGCTCGGGGTCCAGCACACCTCCCTGCCACAGCTGGGTGCACAGAGTGCACAATGTCTTCCTGGATTATGTCCTCTCGCCAGAGTAGCACTTCCCCATATTTTCCAAATTATCTCACAGTTGGTTGCTGGCTTCTCCCTACTGCACCTCTGAGAAGTGGTATCTCCACTCTATTGCCAAGACACTGGCACAAGGACCAGCATCATCAGAGGCAGCCGAAATGGGAATGAGCACTCCCAGAGTTTGCCTTTAACATGAGCTCTGAGTGAGGCTGGCCTCTGAGTTCCTTTCCAGTGAAGCCAGAGAACCGGAGACATGGTAACAATCACAGCCTGCAGCAATACTACATCCGCAGGACAAAGGGGGGAAAGAACAGCATATCTAATTGAAATCACCAGGGGAATTTCAGAAACCAGACTCGCTATCCCATCCTGGAATCTGGCCAAGCTACCAGGCAGAGTCTTTTCTCCCTGCCACACACGGAAGAGTAATTTTCTTGCATTCTCCTGAGAGAACTGTACAGGCGAGCCAATCTGGTTATGTGGACAGAATCCTGAACTGGGAGGCCAGGAACCATGGTTCTGACCGCATGTCTGCCACAGCTAGTTCTGCGGCTTCGGGCCAGTCACTTAACCTCTCTGCACCTGTTTCTTCATCTGCAAGTCAAGAGAGCTGGACCAAGATCCCTAAGCTCCTGTTCTAATGCTCTGTGACTCTGTTAGGGATGCAGACAGTAAGACAGACCAGAAGAGCAGAAGTTGTCATGGTTTTTTTCAACAAGAAAAACAGTAAAGCTGACAGATTCTTGACAACCCTGCAGCTACACTGGGTATTATCACTGGTTCTCTCGCCACGGGATGAAGGCCAGACACCTCACTGCTGCTGGCACTGTACACTCTGCCAGCAGGGCTTCCTTAGGCCCCAACAGGGCACCCTACAAGGAGGCAATACTTGTGTGACTGACTTCCGGGAAGTCTGACAAGATGCCCCTGGTACACATAATCTACTTATATAAAAACCCTGGGTGGTATTCATCACGACCAGACCAGAACCACGACCAAGCGGAAGGAAGTCAGTCCTGCAGGGGTTGTCTTGGCAATGGCTGCGCCCTCCCCCAAGCTGTTTCCTGGAGCTGTTTCCTGTAAGGGCAGAGTTTGAGGCAGGAACCCACCCTGGGAGTGTGGAGGCATCTCTTTATAAAGTGTGCCGCGCCAGCACAGCCAAGGATGAACCTGAGTGGGGGCAGCTGAAAGGCTTAGAAAAGACAGACAAGAGAATGAAAGCCGAGTCTCGGTGGGATGCTGCTTCTCTGAGAGACAGTGACCATGCCCACAGCCATGCCTTTAGTTTATAGCAGATGCTACGAGGCAAAGGGCATGACCAAGATGTTTACAACATTCTCCTGGGTTTCAATCCTACTCAACTACATGCACCTGAACTCTATCAAGCCCACATCACTCAGGCACGTGGGGCCAG
>NW_005368707.1:6323938-6324650 GCF_000412655.1 Myotis brandtii | reverse complement strand
TTTTAATGTGCACGAATTTCGTGCACTGGGCTACTAGTCTATAATAATAAAAGTGTAATATGCAAATTGACTGAATGACTGAACAGCAGAACCACCCTCCGGATGATCACACGATGACATGCACTGGCGCCAGGCCAGACAAGGTGGGTATTATGTGATTGGGGGGGGCCGCCATGACCTCACAATTGCCCCAAAGAGGGAGTCCCAGGCCACCGACCGGCGGGGCGATTGATTGGGGGGTGGGGGGTTCCACGATTGCCCCAAAGAGGGAGGCCCAGGCTACCCGGCTGGCGGCGCTATGACGGGTGGGCAGGGCCTCTCTCTGCAGAGCCATTGATTGTGGAGCCCCATGATCAATCCCCCCACAGAGGGAGGCCCAGGCCACCTGGCTGGTTGCACTGTGGTGGGTGGGTGAGTCAGATGAAAACTTAGGCAGGCTGGTTCTCAGGTCATCACCACTATTTTACAATGCCTCTCTAAGGGCATCATACAACAGACAATTAGATTGAACTTTTACCATTAATGAGCACCCCGAAGTGCAGTGGGCTTTGCCTGCATCAAGACTACGTGGCCCTGTCTTAATGGGACAACATGGAGTCATCAGAGAGAACACATCATTAGAAAAGACAGGCCTGGCTATGACTTCCTGCTCTACCTGTTACTACTTATGTGGCCTTTGAAGATTTCTTACTTAAGTCACAGTTCCTCATGT
>NW_005368707.1:6306327-6323805 GCF_000412655.1 Myotis brandtii | reverse complement strand
CCCTAATATGCAAATAGACCAAACGGCAGAACAACCGTACATCCAGTTGCTATTACATGCGCTGACCACCAGGGGGCATGCGCAGAACATGGCAGGCGTCAGCTGCAGCGGGATGGTGAAGCAGGTGAGTGGGGGCGCCAGACCAAGGTGGGGTGCTGGTCACTGTCATTGGGGCGAGCCTCTGGTAGTTACTGAAAATTCTTTGCTCCCGCACTCTGTGGTCCCACCCAGCACTCACACCCACTGCTGGTGCCAGAGCTGCCACTTGCACTCACTGCCGGCACTGGGCACTGGCCCCAATTGCTCAGTGCCGTCAGCGGGTGTGAGCGGTGGCTGCTGGCCCCGATCGTCCCTCAGGGCTTCTCCACCTCCCCCTGCTCCTGAGAGACAGTCAGGGCCAGCAGCTGCCTCTTGCACCCACTGCCAGCGACAGCCCCGCTCATACACGCTGCCGGCGCCCGGCACCGGTCCCGATCTCTCGGTGCCATCAGCTGGTGCGAGCGGCAGCTGCTGGCCCCAATCACCCCTGAGGGCTTCTCCACCTCCCCCTGCACCTCAGGGGCAATCGGGGCAGCAGCCGCCACTCACACCTGCTGACAGTGCAGGTCCCACTCGCATCTGTTGCTGGTGCCAGCCCCAATAGCTTCGCACCATCAGCGGGTGCGAGCGGGGCCAATGTGGTCAGCACATGGGAACAGCAGTGGTGGGAGTGGGGCTGCCGGCAGACAGGAGACCAGGGGCTGAAGCGGGAGGGGCCAGGCAGGGGCTTGGAGGATGGGCCGAGACCCACCCCTGTGCCCACTGCAGCCTTGCAGCTCCCAGGTCCTTTCAAGGTGCACAAATTTGTGCACTGGGCCCCTAGTGTGGATAATAATATCCACTCCATAGCTTTACTGTGAAGATTAATAAAATAATGCTTGCAGAAGTCCCAGTGACAGTATCTGTACTTAAAATCTCAAAGGACAGATAAAAATCGCTGTAGGTTTCTGGTGACTAAGTTGGGACAAAAGACTGAATTCTGATTTTAAGGTTATGCCTATCAATTTACCTAATTGGCAGCTATTTCAGCTAATCTATTAATATCTACTGACATCTATCTCTTATTATTCATTGGGAGTCATATGATTTTAGATTCCTATCATTGTTCTAAGATTGTCCAAAGTTCCAACAGTGTTCTGTAATGGAGGGAGGCTGGGCACCCTAATGGGAGGGAGGCTAGGCAGCCTCACAGAAGGGGAGGCTGGCACTCTAACGGAAGGAGAACCCTCTGCAAATGAGAAGCTCTCTGCCCCCTCCCGGCTCCATCACTCACCCAAACAACACATTCTGTGCCTCAGTTTCTCCTTCCATAAAATGGAGACCAGTTTCTGTTCCTACCTCTCCCACAGAGAGAGTATGATGAGAGTAGCAATGGCTAACATTTGCATAGCCCCTACCATGAACACTTTAAAGGTTTTTCATATGCCTTCTTATCTTATTTAGGTAATGAGCAGATTTTTGACAACGTGAGGACATATTTAGTAAATTAAGCAAAAAGAATTTTTTGATCTTCACTGGAAAGATCTAAAAAAAACCTGAAATGTATTTAAAATATGTGTATGTGTATAATATATGCACATATGTACATGTGTGTATTTAGCACATCAGTTCTGTAGCCTTCACAAAAATGAAAACACATCTATCACAAGACTGTATTTGTTTACAAATATCTTTACATGTATTTACATTCCCCAGTGATACCTACCACAGGTCTGAATCACATAGTCAACACCAATTTTAAAGTATTTATGAAAGAAAAATGAAAATGGCTAAAAATAAATCTCATTTATCAAATTCCATACAACTACTATTTTAGAAATGATTCCTTTAATTGTATATTTCCTAAAAACTTCAGACCAGTCACCTAAGATTCTGGCCTCGGAGATTTTAAGCTGACTTGGCGGGTGGGGGGGGGGGGGGGGGGTGGCGGGCAGTTAGTTACACAGCTTAAAAATTGTAACTGTTTGAACCACCCAGCTTTAAAATTGTAACTGTTTGAACCACCCAAATGATAACCCTGGACTTCCGGTTTGTAAAATAAAATTTATTCATCAATTTACATAGTTTAAACTAGATAATGAGCCATAACTAAAATTTCACTGAAATCATTTATCTACCCATATTAGTAATGCCAAAACCATGTAGAAATTAAAATTGACACAACCTAAAGTTTAACAGAGAAGAAGCAGAAACATTTATATTTATTTATTTATTTTAAATATTTATTTCTTTTTCTGTATTTGCCACCTTAGTTGATCTCAGGACTCCCTATACTTAATCTTTCATGTGTGATCCTCCAATCTAAGCTATTCTGATTTTTTAGGAATATTAGGCTATAAGATAGATATAAATTTTTGCTGGAATCATTTAAGTGAAATTTGTATAAATCACTAGCTAAGTAAGTTTATAGAAGGGGAGAACATTTGCCAAGATATATTATTGGAGGAATTTAAACTACCAGCTAATCCACACGACGGCTGAACTCCCAAACACATAGGTAGATTAGGAGACAGAGAGATAGCACATGGAAATAAGCATGCAAATAGCTGGCACTCTTTCTAGAAGTGTGATGAAACACTGTTTCTTCAACTACCCTATCTACAGAGGCATATATATAGCATAAAAGGTGGTAGGAACAGCCAGACTAGACTCAAGTCCGCTCTGTTGCCATGGGAGAATCGTCTTCCCCTCACACATGCCTCCTCTCCTAGAACACCCCACACTGGCGATGAACCCGCCATCCCCTGGGTCCCAGAGAGAATGGGAAGTCAGCATGGATTTCTTCTTTACGCTAACACCTCTTTGCTTAGTTAGTGCCCAAGCCCAGTGCTTCTCACCTCCTTAGGACCGCTTGTTCCCTTCGCCCACCCCACCTCCCCTGGCATCCATCCTCACCACCATGCCTTCAGTGAAGTCAGGACTGGATTCAGGAAATCCATAGGCTCAGGAAGTAGACCTCGCAGCCTAGTCAGGCAGGACAGAGGGAAACTTGCTGCTATGGGGTCTCACCCAGGCAGGGATAATCAAGAGGGGAATCCTGAGAGAGGGGGCATCTCAAACTGAGGCCGAGCCTGTTGAAGCAGGCCTGAATCACCTGCTCAAGAGTCAACTGTTCCTTCTGGGGGGAACAAAACTGAAAATGGGGTCGGGGGGGCAGGGAAGTGAACACTAGACAGCAAAATCACAAAGCAGAGGCTTATTAGAAAGGAATTTGCATTCCATCAAGAAGGTGACTTTTTGCAATGAAGGTCAAGAGGGTCGACATCAGACATGCATTTACATTCTCATTTCTATCGTGTTGTGGGAGGCAGGACTGACACAGGGAGACACACCAACCATTTCACACTCACCACAAGATGCTCCAGAGGTTTGTGGTCGCCAGACAGATAAACCCACATGCCTGCTCAGGATAATCTGAACATCCCCATTTTGTAGGAAGGGATGCCCCCAAGTCTATTTTCCGCCCATTCCTGGAGTTCTGTAAGCAATGCCCAAGCAATTGATTAAGCGAATAAAAATGCACTGATTCTGAGTCTTAAATCAAATTAAAAATATTCCTGGATTATCCGCTATGGACAAAGCACCACATGAAGTCTCCTGGAAGCCCCAAGTGTAGCCTCTCTGGCTGTAAAGCTGGGCTGGCATCAGACCAATTTCACTCCTTACATCATGCGCACCGTTATGGTGAAATAAACAGTACCACCAAACGGTGAGCTGAAAACGTTGAGTGTACCCTTTGCCTGGAAGGGAAAGGCTCCTTACTTGGGAGTCAGATCCACAGGGCTCCCAGAATTAGAGGTAGGGGGCTAACGAGGAGGAAGCACAACAAATAAGGAAGACTCTGAGGTCAGGTCTCCTGGAGGGCGTGTTGGCCCTTCTCTGTGGTTTAAGCTTTCACAGTAGAGCCTGGTTCGAACAGGTTCGCCTATATGCTCCAAGCACAGCAAGACTGACTTTGATCACACACACAATGACAACAGTAACCATGATCAGATAACTTACTGTTTTACTTGAATTGCATGGGTTTTTTCTCAAAAGGAAGGAAACTTGTAGCGAGGGTTCTAGGACCATAAAATATACCTCCCTATTTGTTATTTATGGCCTTTGATCATTATTCTTCACATTTCCTGCCTGTGTCCTTAATTCCAAAACTAGCTTTCAAGACAAAAGTTCTCTGTGTTAGAACACCATCTCCTAGGCAGGGCAGATCGCTCCTTAAAAAGCTGTATTGGTGCCTGAGAAACACGAGTATCCGCTTTACCAGCTCAGCCCTTTTCAGTCTTTGAAAAGTGGTTTTGTTCACCCTGAACTGATGAATTTCTATTGAAACGTTATGTTTCTCTAACACACACAATAAACTGGCACTTGGCAGTGATTTCAACAAGTGAATGGGGCCAGGCTGCCATCAGAACAAAGCTGAGGGAGCTGAAGCAAGCCAGATTTAAATGAGTTCATCTACAGAGAATCCTTTCTCTGAAGGCTGTTAACTTAAAACAAAACGGCTGTCCTCTCCTTTGGGTGCTATAGCTGCCTTCCCTGGTTTGCACTGAGAGAAGCACATCTGGTCTAAGAACCAGAGAACCAAGTTACTACGGCAAGAAATGCTAGGCCTCCGGAGTCCTGCTCTCACCTGGGTAAGGTGCTCGATTCATTCTCCCTCCAGAAGGCCCAGGCCCACCACACTTCCTGCCATCCATGCTGACCCTGGCCACACGCAACCCTGGGCTTGGATTCAGCTACCTTCAGCAGCTCTGACCCCCTTCTGACAGTGGGCTCAGCACCTAGTCATGCTGACTTGACCAACCCCAGCACAGCCTCTGAGAGCCTTGACCCAGCCAACGGCTGGAGCTGCTCCCTCTGATGGGATGGTGGGATCCAGCCAACCCCCTCTATGACTGAAGTTCTCATCTAAAGGAAACATGTGTGGTGCGTTTGTGTGTCCATGTCTTCACACACTCCTGGACACTGAAGAGCAGCTTCAGGCCTGGGAGGTGAGACCAGGGTTGTACAGAGCTATCCAGCACTGATGTGGCCATGTGTTAGAATCACAGGGTGGGGGGTTTGCTTTGCAAAACTTCCTATCAATCTAGGATGGGGCCTGGGCATCAGAATGTTCCAAAAAGCATCCCAGATGGTGTTAATATGCAACTAGGGCTGATGTAGAGAGAAAGAGGCAGTGACCATCAGCTGAGGCTCCCCTGTGCGCCCAGATGGAGGAGAGCACACAATTTAAAAGCAAGCCCCTTTCCTGAGTAAGATCATCTCTGCAGCCTACCAGGTGACCACAAGAACAGTGTGTTGAATTCGGGTGCTATGTTTCATGCAGACAGTGCCTCTTTAACTAGTCTGAGCCTCAGTTACCCCAACTATTAGGGAAACAGCTACTCTAGATTCACTTGTGTTACTTCTCTCATCCCCCATTCTCCAGCTTTATGCATCAGCCTTCTCTCTCCACCTCTCATGTAATGCAGACACAAAAACGCTATATATGTTGCCTTAGATTTGATTTGGATAGTGTCTGCCCTCTAAGTAAATAATAGCACAGAAATGATAAGCTCTATAATTTAACTAGGGAATATGACACTGATAATGTGACAGTCCCTAACGCATAACATACTCCATTCCTGGCACCGGAGCTAACCATTCCACTGGGGAACGCTTGTGTGGAAATGCACAGATCTCGCCCTTGGGTGCCAGCCAGGCAGCAGCTCTCTGCACACAGCACCTGCTCGCCACGATGCTGCCACTCTTGATTCCCTCTGAGCTGGGTTTAGTATCTGCTTATCAAGAAGATTCATTTTAGAACTATTTTCAGAACAAGTCTAAAGACCTCCTTAAGGGATATATTAGCTACATTACTTTAACCCAGTGAAATACATAAATCTCTCATCCTACAATAAATTCAGCACATAGGAGGGCAAGCAGTCTCTCAGATGGGCCTACTTGGATGAAAAATAGCATGTAAATATGCAAATGACCAAGGCATATGGCAGAATGTGCAACAAAGCGGGTCTCTGGAACCCTATTTACAATGATCTAGTTATCCAATCAGAAACCTGGTAGTTATTCTAGAAGCCTACCTCCCGTCAACTGCCTCCCACTCCTTCCAAATCCCTAAGTCCTACAGATTCAATTTTGTGCACACATTCATATTTGTCTCTTCTATCCCAACCCATAGCTCCTATTTAAATGTGCTGCTTCCCAGACTCCTCCAGCGGCCTCCTAACTGCCCCTCTGTATTGAGTCTTGCCCCCTCCAACCCATCCTTCTATGTTCCGCCACAGCAATCTTTATGAAACAATCCTGACCACATTGCCCTCTCATTAAAACCTTTCACTGGCCCTAACCTTTTTGGCTCAGTGGCTAGAGCATCGGCCTGCAGACTGAAGGGTCCCAGGTTTGATTCCAGTCAAGGGCATGTACCTTGGCTGCGGGCACATCCTCAGTAGGGGGTGTGCAGGAGGCAGCCGATTGATGTTTCTCTCTCATCGATGTTTCTAACTCTCTCTCCCTCTCCCTTCCTCTCTGTAAAAAATCAATAAAATATATTAAAAAAAACAACAAAAACCTTTCACTGGCTCCCTACTGTCTACAGAATGACATTCAAGGTCCAAGCAAGGTATACACCCGCCCCCCCCAGTCTCATCTCTCCAACCTCAGGTCTCCTGTGCCTCACCTTAAGCCCTCTGCTCCAGTCTGATGAGCTAGCTACTTGGAGCTCCCAGCACACCAGCCTGCCTCGCATCTCCTTACCTCTGTTTGGGCTGTTTGAATGCCAGCATTCGAACAACTCAGGTTCTTTACAGCTCAGATTCTTTGCTTTCGGCTGTTTACAATATAGAACTGCCTCTTATTCCACGTGTGTGAGTCATTTGTAGAGGCAAAATAAATAAATAAATAAATCAGTCCAGGCAAGATATCACCTTCTTATCCCCTCAGAAATGATGTATGTGTTCTGTATTCCTGAAAGAAGGGTCATGTTTCAAGATATTCCAAAAGCTGATAGTGTGAAACTATCCAAGTGAGTTACTCCCAGACCCGGGTCCTCACTGTTTCAAGCGCCGTCTCCCTGGCAGTGGTGATTATTTGAGTGAGGTATAGGGTGGAGACACTGATTACAGCAGAATGACTGTGGCGTAAACCAACATAACATATGAAGTCTACCTCCACATCCCCTGCCCGTGTAGAAGAAAAATAACACTGGGAATGAATACTGACTTCCCTGGATGTGTGGCTTCTATGCCAATGAAGGAGTCACATAAACATAAAGGCAGCATCCTTGATTCCTCAGCGGGCAGCCCCAGTGCCCAAAACAGAGCTTCTAGAAGGCTCTGGGCCCACCTAGAATTTCCATTAAAATGTCCAATATCTGCAACGTGGCAGCAACTTAATACCTAGCAGATACCCTCTTCTCCAAGTACTGATTTCATATTGGAAAATGAGCAATTTAAATAAATGTTTCATTAACAGAGTGTTCTCCTGCTTGATGCTAATGTTATTTGTTTTCCTCAATTCTCTTCCATGGAGTCATTTCATGCAATCCTCCAAAGGACAATCTGAAACTCTCCCGGTCCCTAATAGACAATCCAGGAAACCTAGAAACCATCCAAACAACCAAAGAAATAAGTGAAAACCCTTAACTAAAGAGCTATTCAGACCCATCTGTTCCGGAACACACATCACACATGATACAGAACAGAACAAACCCTCCTAACCACCTTGGTGGCACTGGGTTTGTACTGATGGCAGCAAAGGATCCTGCAAAGGGCACTGCTGGTCCCTGAGACAGAAGTGGAGGGGCGGCTTATTCAGGAAGAATGTGTGGGTGTGACATTTGTTTTAAGGCCCTACAAGGCTTGTTCCCATTCTGTTTTGCCTATCTGGACAGGATTCTTGCTTGATGCTGGTTCCAAACCCAAAAAATTTCAAGGATATTTCTAACATCTTTTATTAATAGAAGTTATTTAAAAATTTCATAGCACAGGGCTCAGATACACTCCAAACAGGCAAATGCAAATAAGGGTTTGTTCCCCCAAACTTTGTGAGACACAGAATGGCTTGATCATGATGGACACCACATTAGTGAAAGGTCATCTTTTGGGCGGGTCCAGTCACTTTGGGATGGTTCTGTGTGTGCCGTTCTACTAAAGGTGAGATCTTGATTTGGTTCTATTCCACATGGGGAGCAAAAGTAAAACTCAATGAAGAGGTGAAGCACTTCAATAGTAAATTGTATGGAACTTTCTGGGTGCCGTGTGTGTGACGGAAAGTGCAAGACCCGTGAAAGAGTATGGAAATAACACTGGTGGGGCTGGCACTCCAGGCTCTGCAAGGCACTGAACAAATTAATCTCTGAGCTTCATCTCCTTATTATAAAATAAAGCAACAATGATAACACTGGCGGCAGTGGTGGTGGCAGCTACCCTTACTGAGGACTTACTATAGCAGGTGTTATTGGAAGCGCTTTACAAACACTTGTGAAGCACCATCTCACTTCATCCTGAACCACATGTAGGGAGATGTTATCAACTTCATTTCACAGAAGAGGCTCAGAGCTCAGTAACTGGCCCAAGGTCACCTGCTAGAGCAGTGGTTCTCAACCTTGGCTGCACATTAGAATCACCTGGGAATCTTTTTAAAATCCTGATTTCTGGGCCTCATCCTCCGGAAATTCTGTTTCTTTGTTATGGGGTGGGGCCACAACATTAGTAACAAAGAAACAGAATTTCCGGAGGATGAGGCCCAGAAATCAGGATTTTAAAAAGATTCCCAGGTGATTCTAATGTGCAGCCAAGGTTGAGAACCACTGCGCTAGAGTGAGTGTCAGGGTCTCAGTTCAAAACCAAGTCTACTTGACTGCTGTGATCTTAGGGAAAAAATAACCACCGCAAATGACTGCTGCAAATGATATAATACATACAATGCATAGTTGAAAATGTCCCTGAAAGAAAGCACTACGTCAGCCTCAGTCGTCACTGACAGAGCCCACCTCTCCCTGCAGCCAGGTCTGTCGCCCTCTTTGAACTCTGGGAGGCCAGTGCCCACAGCCTCCTCCCTCCTTGAATTAGGGATGGATAATCCCAAGGCAGCCGGAGAAGAAGGCGTGCCTCTTGGACTTACTTTCTGAGCACGGCTATCTCATTCTCTATGCTGCTTTCTTTGCCCTTCAGCGCCTTCTTAGGAATGCACTTCACCGCAAAGAGCTTTCCAGTTGCTTTCTCTTCGGCTAAAACCACTTCAGAAAATGCCCCACTGTGAAGAAAAAGGGAGAAAAAGAGTGGTTTAGTTCAGGATTTAGGAGTTCCAAAGGCTCCTCTAATCCCACTGCCAAAGTTTGAGCAATAACAGCGACGCAAATGACCACCAGCATTGCTATACTTTATTACCCAGCATCACTCCCGACCAAACTTCTATGCAAGGAAGTACACACACAAATGTGCCCTCATGCAGAGGGACACATGGATGTCCACATGGGTTTGGCTGCCTCCCAGTGCCACTTGCTACCCTGCAGACCATCATGTAGCAGCGACTTGGGAGCAAACAGAGAAGCTTCCAGCAAGATTCCTACCGAGAAAGATGGTGTCCATCTGAAGCTGTCGGCACCCCCACACCCAAGTAGACCAGTATGACCATACTAAAATTTCTAGATTCCTCTCAGGCCCTTCCATCCCAAGAAAATTTCAGAGTACTTCACAAACACTTAACAAATTTTTGCAGACAGGTAAGGATGTGACTAAAGTGTGAGTTAGTGCCACACGTGTTATCGCCATGGGGTTAATTAATTGGTAGGGCGTGGCATGCAAGTCTTCAATAAGCATCTTGTTTCTTTATTAAACCAACCAAACAAAGACACAAATGATGCCCTGAGTGAGATAGACTTTCCTGCCTGAAAATATAAATTTAACTCTGTAAGGGCAGAGCAACAAGCTGAAAACATAACCAAGACTTGAGGCCAGACAGCCCATTTCTCCGGAGAGGTCCCCTGTGGTCAGTGAACCCCAGAGCCAGTGCCTCCCTGGCTGCCTTGCCCCCTCCCTGTATTTGCCAGCAGCAGTCTGGATGATGCGCTTAGGTTGGGGGGCAGAACACCCCCAATGAGTCCTCCAGTGTTCATTCCAGATCTCAGTAACGTGGACCTGTGCACACGGGTCAAGGAAAACCACAAGCCTCTGAGTCATTCTCCATGCCTAGACTTCCTTTTATATCCTCAGAGAGAGAACAAATGCGGTTTCTACACAGTTATGATGAGGGACAACCCCTCCTACATAAAAAGAAACCCCTGGAAGGACCAATGTCATCCCAACAGCCATGCCTAGGGGGCCTTTGTTCTTCAGTCAACATCAAAGAGATGCCTAAGCAAGGACAACATACTTTTGCCTCCCTCTCCTTCCCCATCTGAAGGGATATGCATCTGTCAAAGGAAGATAAGTAGATATTTTAAAAATCCTTTCCAATGAGAGGAATTCACTCCACTTAGTACAATTAACTGTTTGGAACAGCGTTCCTACTGGAACATTAACTCCCACGAGAGAAGTCCGTCCATCTCCAAGGTCTGTATCTAATTACATAAACCTGAGGGGCAGAAGATAGGCATTCCACAACAGAACCAAGTGGAAAATGCCAGAACTGAGGCATTCCACCCAAATCCACAAATAATCGGCAAAGAAGGATTCTCCCCTCACAGTACCGTAGGCCTCACATGGAACCAGGCAGAAGAGCAATTATGAAATAATAAATACATGAAAACCCACAATAGATTTATCATAAAGTAATATATGGAATAGGACATTCCCAGTAACATTTAGTCACTGCCAACGACTTTTGCCCCAAAAGACCAATTCATACAATTTCAGGCACCTCCCCCCCCCACCCCCATCTCCTCCGCAACCCAGGGGTTGTCTCTCCCCTGGCTTCTGTCTCAGGGACAGACCCAGATGGATTCATCTCAAAGTGAGTGTGGTTTCTAAGCTGGAAGAAACTGTGGACAACTACATACATGCTGCCTCTTGCTATCCTCCAGGAGGCAGAACAAGAACTATGCTGGAGAAAAGAAAGATCAGTGATGACAGACCTAAAACCATGTGAGGATCCTAAAACCATGGGCGAGGAATCCATGCATTCATTCTGTTTCCCTATTGGCTACTTGGGTCCCTGATGCCGCTGATACCATAATGGTTTCTCTCCTGAGTCTGCTGGACTTACTACGTCCATTTTCCAGAAGGTGGCGAACCCTTCAGCAGTGGCAACCAAGCTGCCAGAGCTCTGACGGACCACTGCTGGCAGACCCCACTCTGCACCCACCCACGCTCTGCCTCCTCAGGATCTGTGTGAGTGGTAATGTTAGCTAGGTGGTGAAATATTAATAAAGAAAGGTAGCAAAGGGAACTAGACATTATTAAGCATAATCAACCAGGGAGAATAAGCCTGTTTAATCAGGAAGCTACAGCTTGACACTCCAGGGGATAGCAGCATTGCCCCATCACAGGGATTAATATCCCTCCCTTTCCCCATGCAGGGAGCAGCCCACCCTCCAGTGCAGGTGTCAGGGGGGCAGGGGGAGGTAAGCACATGTGCAGTACAAGTCAAGGTGGCGCACGGGGGTGGGGGTGGGGGTCTTCCTATGAGGCATGAGCAACAGGAGCCAAGATAGTGACCATAAAGGCTGTCAGCCCAACCTGGGAAAGAGGAGGTTGGTTAGGAGGCAGATCCACCAGAAGCCCACGAAAGCTTGGGAGTTGATGACTGGTTAGTTTGAAGAGAGCCTTGTCCTTCCCAAGCCCAAGATAATATAATCCCAGCTAACAAAGCCTTCCTTCCTCTCCCTCTCTCCCTTCTTCCCCTCTGTCCCTCTCTCCCTCTCCCTCTCCTTCTCCCTCCCAGTAACACTCGCTTGCCCTGTTCCTTTCTGAGTTCTCTCTGTAGCAGTCATGCAGTTTTAGCAGCCACCTGGGGCCCATGGCTGACCACACAGGCTCCAAAGGACTAACCTTTCACATAACACATAAACTGTGGACACTGGTCTTTGTTTGGGGCTTGATGAAGACAAGATTGGAATTTTTTCTACAGTGGGATGGATGCAGATGGGACATTGGAAACCCAGGGACAGCCAGCCTTCTATTTCCACCTAAATAAATCCTACCATGTCACAATCTTCCAGATGTGGGTCTGTGGAATGCTTTTCTCATGAAAGAACATGATTTCCACCAGCAGCAGTAACAGACTACGGCCAACAGAGGAGTCCTGTGCTTAGCTGTAGCTATCAGGGGCGCAAAGGGGAAAGTTCCTTGTTCCGTGGATCATTCTTTCCCTGAGCAGGAGGTGAGGTTTCTATGTGAATCTACTCCTTGACCATGACATTATGGGAGGGGACTAGAGATAGCCATCAGGTCCACTGCTGGTGGCTGCTGCAGGAAGCTGAGGTCAAGGTAAGGCAGCTCCTGGATCACAAATTTCTCTACCTTTGTCCCTTACTTCAGGAGGGATGTACCATCTGTGACCCCATGCTGAGGGTTGGACAATGGGCATAGACCCATAAAGGGCTTCATGAGCTAAGCATCTGGGGGCTTGACAATGAGGCACCTGTGAAAGGGCACAGGGCATGCCCCAGAAGGCCGGGGTGCCCCCTCGTGACTCTGGTAGTCTCTATCAACAGGTACTGAGTAGGGTCACAAAGCCAAGATTATACAGTCCCTCAGCTCAGACTGAAAGTCAGCTTGAAAATTTCACTTTTGGGTATAACCCACCAAAATTGAAAGCTGGGGCTCAAACGTATGTGGTACAGACATGCCATGGAATACTCAGCCATCAAAAGGAATGAAATTCTGACACAGGTTACAACATGAATGTACCTTGAAGGCCTTATTCTTTTTATTTTTTTTAAATATATATTTCACCGATCTTTTACTGAGAGGAAACTGAAAGTCAGCTTGAAAATTTCACTTTTGGGTATAACCCACCAAAATTGAAAGCTGGGGCTCAAACGTATGTGGTATAGACATGCCATGGAATACTCAGCCACCAAAAGGAATGAAATTCTGACACAGGTTACAACATGAATGAACCTTGAAGGCCTTATTCTAAGTTAAATATAAGGCCAGAATTGAAAGGACAAATAGTGTATAACCCCACATATATGAAGTACCTAGAGTACTCAAATTCATAGACAGAAAGTAGAATGGTGGTTTCCAGGGGCTGGAGAAAGGGAAAAGGCGGGGGGAGGGGGGGTGGTATTGTTTAATGGGTACAGAGTCTCTGTTTGAGAAGATAAAAAGTTTTAGAGGTAATGGTGGTGATGGTTTTATAACAATGTGAATGTATTCAATGTCACTAAACTGTACACTCAAAAATGGCTAAAATGGTACATTTTATGTTATTTATACATATTTTAACACAATCTATATATATAAAAGCCTAAGCAACCAGACGACTGACCAGTAGCTATAACAACCACGGACCACCAGGGGGAAGATGCTCAACGCAGGAGCTGCCCCCTGGTGGTCAGTGTGCTCCCACAGCGGGAGCACCGCTCAGCTGATTTGTTACAATGTTCAAACTGCAGGCTCAGAGGCCTGCAAGGCAGGCGGGGAACGTTGGTTTCCTCCCCGTCACTGAAGGAAGCAAGCCTCATGTTAGTTTCAAGCTGCCTGGCTGCCGGCCGCCATCTTGGCTGTCAGTTAATTTGCATATCTCCCTGATTAGCCAATGGGAAGGGTAGCAGTCGTACGCCAATTACCATGTTTCTCTTTTATTAGTGTAGATGTGAATGTATTCAATGTCACTAAACACTCAAAAATGGCTAAAATGGTACATTTTATGTTATTTATACATATTTTAACACAATCTATATATATAAAAGCCTAAGCAACCAGACGACTGACCAGTAGCTATAACAACCACGGACCACCAGGGGGAAGATGCTCAACGCAGGAGCTGCCCCCTGGTGGTCAGTGTGCTCCCACAGCGGGAGCACCGCTCAGCTGACAGACAGGCACCAGATGCCGGGCTCATGGCTGGCGCCTGATGAGCGCAGCTGCACCAGCCTCTCCCACAGACACTCCCCCTGAGTGCCCAAGCTGCGGCAGCAGCAGGCGCAGTGAGGCCAGGATGAAGAGTGCAGCGCGATGCCCAGCCAGGGCTCAGGCTTCTCCCCGGCCTCCTGCTGCTTCATGCACTACTTCATGCTGCGGGATCACAACACAGACTGTGGGCTGGAGCCCGATGAGCTGTAGGGTAAGGCTGGGCTGCAGCGGGCGCGGAGGTCCATCCAGCCCGAGCACCCCCCCCCCACCAGTCCACGAATCCGTGCACTGGGCCTCTAGTAAAAAATAAAAATAAATAAAAAGTCTGCCTGGTTCTACTAAATGGCATTACCTGAGATAGACACATTGGAAAAATCTGATAAAACCTTTTACTCATTACCTCCCTACAGGAGAAAGAAAATCTATGAATAACTGTGGGGCACCAGATGTTGTGCACCACTAGATATTTACAAAGAGCCTTGGCATATATCAACTAATTCAATTCAACAACCTCAAGAAGTGCACAGAAGTTACCATCACCTCCATTACACAGATGCAGACGCTGAGGCTCAGTAGCACAGGTAGTAATGGACAGAAAAGAATATTGAGGTTTCATAACCCCTGAGGTCCTTTTCAATACACTGAGCTGGACTGATGCACACTGCTGGCTGGGAGTCTGCCTCACATGCCTAGAAGGTAACAGCATTTGGGGGACCCTGCATTTGGGGGAACTGCCATCCTCCCTGAGTGTGCAAATCCACCTGCTCCTTTAGCCAAACCCATTGTTCATTTACCTTCTTCAGGCATTCCAAAGACAAAGCTCTCTGGTCTGCCTAGGCCAGGGGTGGGCAAACTCATTAGTCAACAGAGCCAAATATCAACAGTACAACAATTGAAATTTCTTTTGAGAGCCAAATTTTTTAAACTTAAACTATATAGGTAGGTACATTGTTATTAACTTAATTAGGGTACTCCTAAGGCTTAGGAAGAGCCACCCTCAAGGGGCCAAAGAGCCACATGTGGCTCGAGAGCCGCAGTTTGCTGACCATGGGCCTAGGGGATATAGATTAGCATAAATTCTTATTGTTCTCTCAATACATAGAAACCACTAGAAGATAGTTCCCTGTTCCAGAAAGCTAATTAAAAATACCAGAAACAGAAACTCATGAATGAAGAATTTGGGCACTTTCAATGTTATTACATAATAAAATGATGTCGTCGGCGTGTTTCTGTGGGCGGTGGGAAGAGATAGGGAGCTGGAGGCAGGCTGAGAGAGGACTGGTGGCAAGAAGGAAGACAACAAGAAAAATGATTTGAGAGCCCATAAAACCTTCAGACAACCCAAAGAAATAAATTCCCTGGGTACATAAACTGGGACAGAGAATTACAAAGTTTTAAAATACAAAGAGGTCAAAGCAAGTTGCACTCTATCATCTGAAATACAAGCACTGTGTGTCTAAAACTCAATACTAGGAGCCTCCAGCCAGACTGAATTGCATTTGTATATTGAAATGGCAGCCTGTGGGTGGCTGGCTCCACCGGCCCAGGCCCCCTGCTCTCTGCAGTCTGACTTCTCCCCACCACCACTTGACAGGAATCGGGAAATCTGGGCCCCTATGAGGTGGGATTTCCCAGCTGCTCATTCCAATGGCTTTTTCTTGTGCTCATCCTATTGGTCTTTTGTGTGGCATCTGAAAGTCTTGGCCTCCTTCCTAAAACTCTCTCTTCTTCTTGGTTCTATGACATAGTTCTCTCTTTCCACCATTTTCTCTCCATTGCCACCCGCTCCTCTTCCTTCAAACGTCAGTGATCCCCAAGGTTGCACCCTCAGCTCTCCATTCATCCTATTCCACACCCTCCCGCTGGAAAATCAGTTGTTTTCAGTTTCCACCTACCTCATCATGGCCCCCTAACCTTTATCAAAGTTTTAATCTCTCTCATGTGCAAATCTCCTCTTTCCAGCTGCCTACTGGGTCTTTCTAGGTAAATCTCCTGACCAGCCTCTCAAGAGCACCATCACCAAAGTAAAACACAGTATCTTCATCTCAAAGCTTCTCTCTCCTCTATTCTCTCTCATTTCTACTGATCCAGAAACACACCCTATTTCACTCCTCTCTCTCATTTCCATCATCAAGTATATTCAGGTTTTCTGTTAAAAAGTCTCTCAAATGCCTGTCTGTTCCATCCCTACACCACTGTTCTGGTTTAAGTTCCAGTTATTGCACTGTGGACTCCTTCCAGGACTCTCTCCTGACTCCTCTGCCCCAGAAAGCCCACCTCCCACCTTCTCTCTCCTACCTGCTACTGCAAAGATCTGATTATGTTACTACCCTACTTAAAATTTTTTGGTTTCACACCTACACAGGATAAAGTTTTAACTCCTTTGCATGTTACCCAGGGCATTCAAAGTTCTTCCCAACCTGACTCCAACTTTGAGAGCTCCTCTACCACTGGACCCATCTTCCCAACACAAACACACCCCACCATACAGACATCTCCCTCACGCAACCACATTAGTCAGTTGGCAGGTAAGTCCTGCCTGCCTGCCTCCCGCTTCCTGGGACACTATTCCCAATTCTTTCTCTTTGGCAAAATTCCATTTATATTTTGAAGGGCCTACTTGGTATATTTCCTTCTCTTTGAAGGCTTTCTCAACTGCCTCCCAAACAGACAGAATGACACCCTGGTTCTGAGGCTCACACAGTTGGCTTACACCTACCAGAACCCACTTACATGTTCCATTGTGGTCCCTTATGTGCTTGTCTGTGTGAGAGCGGGAGTCCTAAATCATTTTTTCTGTATTTCCATACCCAACAATACTTGTACCACCTGGTGCCCAAGGCAGTTTTGATGATCACCATTATTTGGGGCTCTCCTCTGATTCTCCATCTAGCATTCCACATTTTGTATGTGTTGCAGATCCATACAAAAAAATGATATATAGTGGTATCCCTTCCCCCTGGTTTTGCTTTCCACAGTTTCAGTTACCCACTTTCAACTGGTCTTGATGGTAAAAATGTTAAATTTATGAATTTATGATATGACATTTATCCTCATAAACCTTCACCCTTGTTAAATAAGTAAATTCACTGGGAAAGAAGAGAGGTCAGATTTTGATAAAGACTTTAGAAAATACATAATGATCTATATATATAAAAGCCTAAGCAACCATTACCACCAAACTACTGAAACAACCAGTCGCTATGACGCACACTGATCACCAGGGGGCAGACTCTCAACTCAGGAGCTGCCCCCTAGTGGTCAGTGTGCTCTCATAGCCAACTGCCCGCAGCTGGCCAACCTCCCATGGCCCCTCCCCCTGGCCAGCCAGCCCCACCCTAGATAGGCCCCAATTAGGGGGCTGACTGGCCAACCTCCCTGGGTCCCTCCCCCCTCCCCCGCCTGCCAGCCCCCCCATAGG
>NW_005368707.1:6240286-6306175 GCF_000412655.1 Myotis brandtii | reverse complement strand
GGCTTAGATTGCCGGCCAGGCCAAGGGACCCCACCCATGCACAAATTCATGCACTGAGTCTCTAGTGAGAGAAATAAAATCCCAGTGTTTTGAAAATTGCATTTCTTTCAAGTTGTGACATGATACTTAATTTTAAAAAAATATTATTCTATTTTTAAAAACACACCGTTTCTATCTAAATTAAATCTCTATGACAAATTACTGAAAAGGTCAAACAAAAAGTTATTCTTGAAATGCTAAATATGTATTTTTAGCTCCTGAAAATAAGCTTCACAAATTACAAAAGTTGAAGCCTTCTCCTTTTTCTTCCACATTTCAAAGAAAATCAGATCAGCACCTGGAGGCAGCTCAGTCTGAGGCTGCTTCCTCCAGGTACCCAGGGAAATAAACACACTTTTGAGAGCTGAATTTTCAAAACTCGAGGAAAATAGTCACATTTGCTATATTGACTAAAGAATTCTAGACAGCTACTTTGTATTTTAACTTCACAAATTATGGCTCTTTTTAAAAGCTGTTTTGTTTTATTGTGCTTTTATCTAGTTGGTTTTAAGAATGGAATCCTTAGGATGCAATGGTAGGCCGACCATGCCATAAAGCCCACCTGAGGGTATGCACCCAGTCCCCTGGGTGATATGATCCAGCTCCAACTGACCAGTGGGAGACAAAGAAGAGAAGTGGGGCTAAGCTCTGGGAATTGCTTATATTCCCAAGTTCCTTGAGCAAGCAGCACAAAACACAGGTGCCCTGAGGATGCCTTGGCTGAAAAGAGACATTTAAGGGTTTTGGAACTAAAGATAGGCATTTGCCTTCTAGTTGTTAAAAAATCCTAGAGCTATTCTGAGTACCTTGCCTCTAAATCTGCTGCTATATATTGAGATCAAAACTCAGAGCCAGGCCGAGCCAGGGATGTGCTGGGTAACCACCTACACACTACCCATTATTATAAAACGCAAAAACAAGAATCTATGGATCCCACTTTCCTGATTTCTAATGATATTTAACCTGAAGTTAAGAAAAATATCAGATAGCATCTAAAATGAGTTCATGGGCTGCCACCTCTAAGTGCACATAATTCAAAAATAAAGTATTTTCTCATACAAGAACAATTTATTCACAAAATGGGCAAACATTTAGCCTCTGACAACCTACTGTGATGTGTACAAATGTCCATCCAATTGCACTGGTAAATCCTTAAAAAGATGCCTCTGATTTTCAACAAGAACTAGGAATTCTAGAGTTGTCTGATTCACTACAGTGCACTAAACCGATAGTTCAGTAAAATTATATCCATCCCAAATTAGACCAAGAAATTATCAGATGGTGCTGACATGATCTGCCCTATTAGCCTAGAGTAAGCTATTATTGAATCATTGCCTTTTTGAGCTTTTTAGTCATTCTACATACAAATCAGATTGATTGTGTTATTAACTTTATTAATGACATTACCTCTAGCTTATTACCATTACTGTGCTGGGCAATTGGGCTGACAAACGTTACCCCCAGTTCTTGGACTGTAAATTAAAATGTTTTTTTCCTCTAAGCATACTATTTTCCCCAGTGGCATGCCAGGACTGGTGGGGGGCGGGGAGGGAAAAAAACACACACACAAAAGAATAAAAAATGAAGTTGGGCTCAGCCAGTGTGGCTCAGTGGTTGAGTGTCAACCTATCAACCAGGAGGGCACAGTTCAATTCCCAGTCAGGGACATGCCCGAGATACAGACACCATCCACAGTGTGGGGCATGCAGGAGGCAGCCAATCAATGATTCTCTCTCATCATTAATGTTTCTATCTTTCACCCCCTCTCCCTTCCTCTCTGAAATCAATAAAAAAAATATTAAAAAAATAAAGTTGGTGACATTTGTCTTTAGACAATAAAAAAATAAACAAGTAGGTGTCTTTTAGACCTATTGCTCCAGAGCAGAATCAATTCTTAAAATAGGAGAGCCTGTCTACTAACCCAAGCAATAGTCTTACTGATCCCAGAAAATCCAAACAGATAACAGGTGTGAAGTTGGGTGGTCTTAGTGTCTAAGCAACTCACCATGGAAGAAATTAGGCAATTTTAGAAGTGACATCAAACTCTTTCTGGTGGAATCTTCAGTTTAAAGTTTTCACTAGTTCACATACCACTAATGCATCTTGTAGTGCTAATTCAACCTACTGACCTAAAAAAGCCATACCCAATCTGAAAAATAATGTTCTGCCAAGCAAACAAAGGAAAGCAAAGCAAAGTCTTGCTTTCACATGCTTCAAAAACAAATATGTGTGCATGAAAATTGGTGTCCTATCTACACTAATAAAAGAGAAACATGCAAATTGGTGTCACTCCGCTATGCCCACCAGCCAATCAGAGTGACTATGCAAATTAACCCAACAAAGATGGCGGTTAATTTGCATATGCAGGCACAGAGCGAAGACTGAAGGCTCCGGCCGGAGTGAAGACTGAAGAGGGGAGAAGCCAAGCCTCACTGCAGCTGGAGGGGAGAAGCCAAGCCTTGCTGCAACCGGACCAAAGGCCTGGGTCCCGGGTGCCGGAGGAAAACCAGTGCCAGCAGCCAGGGGAAGGAAGGCCTATTGCTCGAATCTTCGTGCAATGGGCTTCTAGTTTAAATATAACACCTATTCATTAGAGTGCATCTTCTAAAACCCTCTACTTGGCAATTATATAGTAAGCCATATGTTCACTAAAAATATTAAAACTTCATTTCTTAAAAATAACCTATAACTCAGGCTCTCATTAATTTGGACCCATGCCTCACCAACCAGTTCAAATTAGAGACATATCCTTAACTTCAATAAGTTACACCTTAGAATAGGGAGAGTCCTACTAAAAATAGCTATTCTTTTTCACTCAAAAAAATCCCATCTTCCTCTTCAATTGGTAAATTCCACAATTAACAGCAACCTTTGATAATTATCAGTAAGCTTTAAGAACCATGATGAGATGTTCTTAAATATTTACACCATTAGCCTGAGTTCTGCCCAGATCAGTTTTCATTCCGCATGCATCCCTGTGTCTGAAGCCACTGGGGAATTGGGTATGACAATGCTTGTCACAGGGGAAGGCTTCAAAACACCAGCATAGTCACCATGTGTGACATCTTTGGTTTCTTAAAAAAAAAATTTGTGGTGCTGAATCGTTATTGTTAATTGCTTCACTGATCCAAACACAGAAAACAAATTCCAAATGAGTGCATACCTTTTAAAGAACATTCTTCATTTAATAGCACAACTTCCCCCCCTTCACTTCTCTGACAGAGTCCTATATTTTATTTCTGCTCTCCACCAGTCACTTGTGAAAGGTTGATATGGAAACCGAGTCAGTCATATTTTTAAAATATTTTTTTTTATTTCAGAGAGGAAGGGAGTAGGAGAGAAAGACAGAAACATCAATGATGAGAGAGAATCACTGATTGGCTGCCTCCTGCACACCCCACACTGGAGATCGAGCCCAAAACCCAGACATGTGCCCTGACTAGGAATCAAACTGTGACCTCCTGGTTGATAGGTTGACGTTCAACCCCTGAACCACACCAGCCAGGCTAGTCATTTTTTCTTAGCACACCAGTAGGGAGCATTAATAAAAGTCTCGTTTGGGGAGGTGGTGGCAGAATCAAAAATTCAGTTCTCTTGGGATTACAAAGTCTCCTTGTAGCTGCAACTAAAAGACTAGTAACACTAAAGGTTCGTAAAGTGTCTGTGTTGGTTGTGTATGCATTTGTGCAAAGGTATAGTTGACCTGGATGATAGGGATAGTGACCTGGATGAAACTGGAGCTCCAGCTTTCTTTGTCAATTGTGCAGACCTCCTCGGTGATTCTTCTCATTGTGCCTTCACAGATCTCCTGTTTGACAAAGATTCTCCCTACATGGGTGGCTCTTCAGAATGACCCTCCCCTTTCTCACTCCCATCCCTCATGGAAGGGACCAGACCTAAGATCCTCACGTCCCTTTCTCCTATGACTGCTACGAAGATCCAATGTCCTCCTAAGGCCAAGCACACAGTCTTTGGAGTGGCTAGTGTACATCACGGCCAAATGGTGAATAAATCCATAATCCTGAAGCTGGGTGAATGTGTCTGATTAATCCCAGCTGGCCATCCCTCACATGGCTATGCCCACTCACCGGGAGCCTCTCTGGAAGGCTCTTATTTTAAACACTCTTTTAAGCTTATTCTAACTCTTGTTCAGGGAAGATATATGAACAGGTAACTTGAAAGAAAATGCTTTTGAGCTCCACACCAACATCAGTGTACTCTAATTAGTCTTTCAAGTTCCCTCATCAAAAAACAAACAAAATACAACCCGAGTCATTATGGTTATAATAATTACTACATTAAAGGGACATTTGGCTGTATCTACATAAAGAAAATAGAAGGCCTATTATAATCAGGTTAAAAAAATCACTCAAAGTTTGAAATAGTAAACATTGAAAATATCCTACACATCCATCAATAGGGAACGAGTTAAGTAAATTACAATCTAAAATTGCAATGAAGAACTATGCAGTCATTTAAAATAATCAAGTAGATTTATGTGTGCTAATGTGGAATTATCGCCAAGATATACTGTTAAGTGAAAAATAACAGTGCAGAGCCAAGTGCCTATTATGTTCCCACTTGCATAACAGGGAGAGAGAATGAGAGAGAGAGAGAGAGAGAGACTGACTGGTTGGGAGACTTAATTTTGACCCATTTTACTATGAACATGTACTGTTTTTCCATTAAGTTATTTAATGAAGTGGAGAATCTTTGGGAAAAATAAAGAGAGAATGATCAATACACATCTATGCAAAATCACTCTCTGGCTAATTTAAGCTTTGTACTAGCTGTTCTAGCTGGACTAATATCCTATTGATGAAATTTCAGTAACTCTCTACTGTGCAGCCAAGGTCACCCCTTGTGTTGTCCAGAATACCCATCTAAATAGGATTGGTGTGCTCTGGTGACCAAGCCCTCTCAACTTGGTTCCCAATGAGCCTGGACACCTTCCCCATTGAGGAAATTCAAATGTGTTTTGAAGAAAAGCTTTTCTTCAGAGATCATTCCTAAATAACACCATTCAGGGAGAAGTGGGAACTTGAAATGGAAGGATGAGTAGGTGTCAACAGACAAAAACAACAGGGAAGGTAGAGGGAAGTCAAGAAAGGCAAGCTGACCAAAGCAGAATGCATTCCAGAGCCAGGCCCTGTCTGAGTCTATACACATAATGGGAGTGTGGGAGGATGGCCATGGTTTATTGTGTACAACACAATGCTAAGGATAGTGTGTGTGTGTGTGTGTGTGTGTGTGTGTGTGTGTGTGTGTGTAAAACACATCGTTTATATTTACAACACTACAGAATACTATGGCAAACAAAATAGCAGCCCTCTAAAGATATCTGTGTCTTAATCCCTGGAACCTGTGAAATAGGATTGGTGTGCTCTGGTGACCAAGCCCTCTCAACTTGGTTCCCAATGAGCCTGGACACCTTCCCCATTGAGGAAATTCAAATGTGTTTTGAAGAAAAGCTTTTCTTCAGAGATCATTCCTAAATAACACCATTCAGGGAGAAGTGGGAACTTGAAATGGAAGGATGAGTAGGTGTCAACAGACAAAAACAACAGGGAAGGTAGAGGGAAGTCAAGAAAGGCAAGCTGACCAAAGCAGAATGCATTCCAGAGCCAGGCCCTGTCTGAGTCTATACACATAATGGGAGTGTGGGAGGATGGCCATGGTTTATTGTGTACAACACAATGCTAAGGATAGTGTGTGTGTGTGTGTGTGTGTGTGTGTGTGTGTGTGTGTGTGTGTAAAACACACCGTTTATATTTACAACACTACAGAATACTATGGCAGACAAAATAGCAGCCCTCTAAAGATATCTATGTCTTAATCCCTGGAACCTGTGAGTGTTATTTTGCAAGGCCTCCTCCTTCTCATTGCCTTTATATCTTGCAGCTATAAATAGGTTAAGGGTTTTAGTACAGGGGTAGTAGAGTGCCCTTGATTATTCAAGCGGGACCATAGTTAGAGGAGACGGGTTGCAGAAGCAGCCAGAGTGATGCCATTGCCAGAAGGGGGCATAAGCTAAGGAAGGCAGGCAGTCCTAGAAGCTTGCAAAGGCCAAAAACAGGTTCTACCCTGGAACCTCCAAAAGGAACACAGCCCTAAACCTCGTGATTTTAGCCCTGTAAGACCCACTTTTGAACTTCTGACCAGAGCAGTAAGAAAATAAATCTGTGCTGTCTTAATCCACCAAGTGTGTGGTAATTTGTTACCATAGCAATAGGAAACTAATACAAATGTGTATTAGTATTTACCCCTATCTTAAAGATGAGAAAAACTGACCTCATTAAGTTTCCAGAACTTGTTTAAATCTCAAAGCCAGTGCCTGGAGGCACTTGGATCCAAACCCAGAAATGAGTGGTTGATGGAATTTGCCACTGGAAAGGTAGCCTGGGATCATAGTGGCCATTGAACACAGCAGATGAAGGACTGTCACTTAATGTAGCAGCAGTGAGAAGGGATGAGGTTTTGAACATATGAGGGAAATGAACAAAGCTGACTACTACGTGGGATTCTCAATTCTGTCAAATATGTGGTAGGTTCTACATCATTTTGAACAGAAACAGGTAAGTGTGCTCCCTGACGAAGTGATGCAGCTTTGCCATGCAGGAAACTCATTTATTGCAAATTTTTTTCCTACTGAGTGATAAAAAAGATACTTTCTATATTTTCACCTTTAAAATTCCCCACTTTCTTTTTACATGATTTCTTTGTAACTGGCTGAATCTCCCAACACTTAAAGGATGGAATGACCTGAACTTCTCTTCCTCACTGAGCTGCATTCTGAAGTTCCATACACAAGACTGTATACAGAAGTCAAGATGCAATTACTCTGTGTTTCCTTGTATGTACAGAGAACAATAACCAGGAAGACAGATTACTGGCAAAGAATAGTTTCCCTAACCTAGATAATCATCACCACCATAATCTAAACTGCTTAATAAAGCCTTATTATAAGCTTATTTTTAGAATATTTGCCAACCATTTTCTAGTTTTACCAATAACCCTCATAATAACATCATTCCCGTTTTACAACTGAGAAAACTGAAATTCAAAGAGATTAAAAATTTTGCTAACAAGATAATAAACTGACAATTGTAACCCTAGTTTGATGCCAAACTCATGCCTTTTTATTTTTAAACTAGAGGCCCAGTGCACAAAATTTGTGCACCGGGGGCGGGGCCTGTGTGTCCCTCAGCCCAGCCTGCACCCTCTCCAATCTGGGACCCCTCGAGGGATGTTCTACTGGCCATTTAGGGCAGTCAGACATCCCTCTCACAATCCAGGACTGCTGGCTCCTAACCGCTCACCTGCCTGACTGCCTGATTGCCCCTAACCACTCCCCTGCCAGCCTGATTGATGCCTAACTGCTCCCCTGCTGGCCCAATTGCCCCTAACTGCCCTCCCCTGCTGGCCTGGTCACCCCAACTGCCCTCCCCTGCCGGCCATCTAGTGTCCACATGGGGGTGGCCATCGTGTGTGTTGGAGTGATGGTCAATTTGCATATTACTCTTTTATTAGATAGGATGATGCCACCTCTCCCGTGTTGTTAATTCTATAATTCAGGCAAAGTAAGAAGAGTGGGTGGGGTGCATAAGTTTGTTTGTTTTTTCACTTTATCCCCTGCTCCTCAAAAAGCCCAAATCCTCGCCCATACTTTGTCAATGGCAATCTGGGCTGTGATGGGTAAATTTAGGGACACTTTCTTAACCAGAAAACCCACAAATGGATCCCGATGATTTGGGCTTGCTTCTAAGTCTCTGAGAGTGCCTGCCCACCTCAACCACAAGGACTGAAGGCAGAAGCTTCTCATCCCTCCTACTTCAAGAGCCCACACCCTCTGTTCAAGGAGAGTGAAGACTTTTTAATTTGGACCTCTGTTCGTGTTCCTAAGGCACTCCTATAATGCATTCCAATTAGACCCGCTCCTCACTGCCTTTTAATCTTAAATTTCTACATAATAATTTTCATTTATAAAAACTCAGTGGACTCAAGATTGACCCTTCTGTTCCCCCACCTGCTAATTGCTTCTTGTTCTAAACTGCCCACATGTCTCATTATTCATTTCCTAATTAATAGAGGTGACATAATCCTCCAGCACAATTGACAGTTCTCCCATTTCCTACAGCATAATCACATTAACATTGTCTCTGCTGAAAGAAAGGACAGTTCACTGTCTCTGGGCATTAGTGCCTTGGTGTAGGTATAAAGCCTTATGCACCATTCAAATCACACACACACAAACTACTAATCAATTTGTTGTGAGATAGTGATTACAACATTATTTCTGGCCAAAAATAAGAATAGCTAGTGGCTACCCACAAGCACAAAAGCTCATTTCCCGAGATACCACTGCATGCAAAATGAAGGCCAGGAACACAGGGATATTGTTCATTGAGCTTCTCTCAATTACTTGGCCATGAAAGTTATGACCCATCCCAGAGAAGATGGAAATGAATGCAGGGGCTACTCTGCCTCTGCCAGCCCTGGACAGTCTCAAATGATAGGGATGGTGACCTGAGGCTCTGATCCCCACAGTGGCCACTATGCACAGGCACTTGGCTTCTCCCATCAGGGCAGGGAAACACACTGTTGGCTCAGCAGCTCATCTGGTTTTCTCCCCGTGCAAGGCAGATTGCATCCACTAGAAACTCCATGGTTCTCTTTCCTTGACCCTGCAGTATTCAGGGACAGGCTGCTGAGATTTACGAAAAGTAAAGCAAGGTCAACCACCAAAACAGTGGGATTTCCCAAGGTGGGGTGATTGAAGAAGTTCCAAAAAGCCTGCCTGCCGAGAAATATCTCCCAGATCAGCCCACTCAGGTGCTTGTGCCACATCTCCTCTAAAATCTAGGTGTATTTCCTGGGAGCACACCACGCGGTAACATGAGCACCTGCTCAACAGGAAGTCCTTAATGACACTGGAAATGAATGATCCATTTTTAAACCTCAGCCCTGGCCCTGTGAAGATGGACTTCTCTTTCAAAGAAAGCTGTCCTTGTTACATTCACTTTGCACTGCTTCCTGGAGGTGGCGAGGGACAGTGGCCAATGCCCCCTGTCTTGCTGCTGCCTCGGTGAGCAGGTCACACATCCGCGAGCTGGCAGTGGGAAAAGAACTCAGGCTGCTCAGTCAGCAAAGGAGCAGTGAGCACGCTCACGTGCCAGGTTCTGAGGATGCCAAGGTGAAGGGAACAAGCTTTCTGCCCAGCAAGCTCCCATGCCATAAACAAATACATATACAGGGGTCGGCAAACACGAATAAGGCAAGGAAGAAATGGCATATGCATTTGCAGATGGGTGGCCAGGCCAGGCCTCTTTTCTAACAACTGAATGGGACAAGGAAGAAAGCCATAAGCATGTCTGGAAGACTTTTCCAGGAGGAAAAGAACCATAAACGGCAGGCCCTGGGCTGGTGAAGGCCCTGGCTTGTAAGAGAAAGATGGGCAGCCAGGGTGCCTGGAGCTATGAGAAGGAAAAGATGAAGCCCAGGAAATCCAGAGAGAACATTAGTGCCCCTCAGCTGTGGCAAGAGTCTGGCAGGTTTGGGGGGAGAGGAGGGGCTTCTGAGAGATGTGAGAATACACTAGTTGTAGAACACTTTTTTCTTCTGTGTGAGAGCTTAAAAACAACGCATAAAAAATCAAGCCCAGCATTGGCTTCACAAATGCCATCATTCTGGCTAAATAACTAATTACTCTCATACCCCTGAAAAGCAGCACTGATGCCAATTTAGTCAAAGTTCCTCACAAGGAGTAAGAGGGCCTTTCATTCTCCCTGAATGAGCTCATGGCCCTGCAGAGACTCAGCCTCCTTTGCCTTAGTTTTGCCACCTGCAGGATGGACGTGATGCTCCAGCTCCTGCCTCAGGTGAGAGGCGCAGAGGTGAGAGCTCCAGGCCTGCTCTCAGACACCCTGAGGACAGACTCAAAGTCTCGCATCAGGCAGCTCCATTCCCCTCGCTCTGTCACAGGCGTGTCTTCTGCAGCTCGTCACTAATCTGCTGGACACCTAGCAACTGGTCTGCACCTCCTCAGAGCCAGCCTGGAACTGGCACCTCGTCCTCATAATGGCAAAAGTCAGTCATAGAACAACAAAAGGCGGTTATGGAAATTTATCTAAACCACACACATACAAAAAATGTAACATTAAAATGATTTAACTTTTTTTTTCATTTGCCACATACTTTGATGCTTCTGAAAAGTACACTTAAAAATAGCAACTGAATCCACAAACTGTTTTCACCATTAAGTCAGATCTACCTCACAAGCAGCAGCAAATGAACTCCCTTTTCTCATCACTGCCGTCTTCCTTTCTGCCCCAGGAACAAATCACTTTGTCTCAACCTCATACATGGCAGCACCGTGGAGCTAAACACAACAGCTGTCAGTCCGCAGGAGGCTTCAGGGCTGGCATCCTTCCTGAGGATATACATCAGGGACAATCATAATGACCTTGTTTCTTCACTTGATTCTAAAACAGAAACACTAGTCCAGGTCTTCCTTCCAAGTGTGAGCAGCCATCAGCTGCATGCCTTTTTTATTCTGTAAGCTTCATATTATTTGAACAGAAAAGATCGAAGTGTAAATCTTTAAAAAAGGAAAAGATGGGGATACATGTCACATCACTGTATGTCAGTAGAGCATCTGATACAGCATCCAAGCAAACAATATTTGGTAACTGCGCTCCAATGCCTTAGCCATGCTGTAATGACAATATTAAGAAAATCTGGGTTCTTTAAAGAGCTTGCTTGAATTTCCTGGTACAAAAGACAATACAAGTGCTGGAAACATTTTATGAAGAAAAGAATTAGAAGGCATGCATAAGTTAAGCATCTTAAACAAGACAGAAAACCCTAGTTCATATTGGAAAAGAGAAAATTTTCAAGTCTAACGAATAAAATAACTGAGACATAGTAAAAGATACTGTAAGCAAAGAAAGAAAGAAAAGAAGAGTGGGGGTGAGAAATGACTGCAATGCATAAGACAAAGAGTTACTACCCTATGACACCGAGGCTGCCACGTGCACAACTGCAAGTGTTCCCTTCACAGCAGCCTTACCCAAGGAGATGCTCCAATCCTGCAAGTCAGTGTGGGCAAGGATACAAACACACAGTTCACACAATGGCCAATGAACGTAGTAACTGATACTCCACCTTACTGGTTATCCAGAGAATGCAAAGTAAAACCTCAACAGGACAGCTCTCTTCTCATCATATTGGGAAAAGGTCAATTTATGAGGGAAAGTTGCTGCCTATAAATTGCCACAATATTTTTGGAAATGAATCTGGTTATCTCTGTTAAATTTCATTTTAAGACAGGTATGTGTACACAGACACTTACTGAGGCACTATAAAATGGAAAATAATGAATTTCCAGTAATGATGGAATGGTACATCAAGACTACTGCATGGCTATTGAAAAGAATGAGTTAAGTAGAATGAGTTAAAGATAAGTAGAAGAATGTAATATTCCAGCTTATCTAGAGGGATATAAATATCCCAAACAAGAAAAGTAAGCTAAGATAGAGTCACTCAGTGGAATACTCTGCAGTAAATTTAATGATGAGATGTACATGTATTAACAGGGATAAATCTTGAAAATATAAGAATGGGTGAGAAAAAGCAGGTTACTAAAAGATACTTACAGAATTGATCCCATTGATGTCACTCTATAAAACACTTACATGCCAATAACAACACTAAGCTCTACGTTGTTGGGACCTGCAGTATATACATCTGTAATAATAAAAGGGTAATATCCTAATTAGACCAGACATCCTTCCGGACGTTTTTCCCGACGACCTTCGGGACATGGCTGCGAGGGAGGGATCCAGGCAGCCGCCATGGCTGTGAAGGCCTACTCTTGCATGAATTTCGTGCATTGGGCCTCTAGTATGCAATAAAATTATATAGACAAACTAAAAGAATGCATACCAGCTCCAGGCTGGTTGACTCCTGGAAGGGAAAGGAAATGGGATGTGTATCCACAACGGTGTCCTGTATCCATAACATTTTTTGGAGCAATCTGAAGCAAATATGGCAAAATGTGATCTGACATTTAGTCAATCTGGGTGGTGGGTACATAATAGTCTGTTCATGTACTTTTCTGTACTTTTTGGTAAAGTTGAAATATTTTATGATTTAAAAAAATTAAACCAAAGGCAGAACAGATAATGGTGCCTCCAGGAAACTGCAAAGTTGGGGGTATATAAGGAAGGAGACCCTAGGTCCCTGTTTTTCTAGGACATGCATGCTATCCAGCATAATTAACAGACCCAACTTTCACTCCCAATAGCATCTGGGGCACATTGCTTAACCTCTATGAGCCTGTGTCCTCATCAGTACAATGGTAACAGTGACACTGTTGTTGTGAGGATTAAAAGAAAAAATGAAAATTATACACCCACTCCTTAATGTGATCGGTAAACCATTATTTTAATGAGACGATAGACACCAAACAAAACAAAACATTCACAGAACACTACAAGAATTAAGAGGAAATAGAACAAAATTTGCCTGGCCAAAATTGAGCACTGGATCTTTGCAAAGCAGAGGTATTTGAGTAACCTTTGCGAAATGGGAATTTTCTAGAGTAAATGTGGGCCCAGGGAAGGGAGGATCTTATCACAGTTCAGCCTACCTGACCAACAGTGTTAGAATATAAGTAAAGAGGCCTGGCAGCCCTCAGAAGGACCTCTGGATGTTGGTCAAACATTTTTAACTTTAACTCCTGGCCTCATTATGTCTTTGAACTTATTTCACAGAGGACTTTTTGGCCACTCTCATGAGGAGGATACATCACTTACCAGGGTACAGCCAACCACTAAGGATGGAAGAAGAGAATAAAGTCTCTGCTTTAATGTACATAGAAAAACTGTGTCTAAAAATTATTATATCCACAAAAAACGAGAACCAAGAAATACTGCACAAATGAAAAAAAGTCCTTGTAGAATTAAGAGCTAAATTGGGTGGTTTGGACAAGAAGTTTGAGATTGGAGAAAACAAGGGTGTCATCAGACAGACCCAGAAGGGACAAGGCCTGACCTGCATGACCTGCACAGGAAGAATCTCCATGGAAAAATGAGCAGGAGCTTATGTCAGGCTGTAGCTGAGAGTCTTATTGGTTTCATGTGTCCTGGTGTGTCTTAACACCTCTCCAAGTAACAGAAGCCTGACATTATGGGGGCAGCAATATGTCCAGTGGCTAGCTGTCCACTGAACCCAGCTAGACTCCAGTTCCCAGCCTTATAGGTACATGTGGCTATTTGAGTTCTGGCCAATGGAGAATAAGCATATCATGTGGGCCCCCTTCACATTGGCCTGGAAACACCTTCCACATGACTCCATTCTTGTTTGCCATGTGCTTACTCAATGCAGAGGACTCCAAGGTCCTAGAGGTCTCTAAGTACCCTGTGGAAGATGTACTATAACCAGGAACATTTGTATTAGATTGTGATGAGAGAAAAATAAAAGCCACTGTGTTAAGCCACTATAATTTGGAGATTTATTTGCTAGCAAAGCTAACATTAGTATACCAAGCTGTGAAGTTATAATTCCCAACTTCCTTTTCAGCTGGAAGTGGCCAACGAGATTTAAGACAAAGTCACTGTGTGACATTTAAAGAGGAGCTCTTTAAAGGGGGTTGAGAAAAAGAATCAAGATGGTGGCGTAGGTAAATGCAGTATTCACTGCTCCCCCCCTCCCCCCACAACTACAACTAAACTACATCAAAACTACAACTAAAATACAGAACAACTATCATTTAAAACTGCCTGAAATCTGATTGAATGGAATTCCTACAACTAGAGAAGTGAAGAAGAAAGCACACTGACACTGGTAGGAGGGGTGGAGGTGCAGAATGGCTGATCTGACACCCACATATGGTGTGTTTTTTAATCAGGAGGGATATCTCAGCTGTGGAGGCCTCCCTTGAGGAGCAAGGGGTCCCAGCCCCACACCTCAGATGCCTCAGCCCAGGCTTCTAGTGCCAAGAAGAGAAGTCCTCATAACTTTGGGCTGTAAAAATCAGCAGGGATTGTGGCTAGGTGGAGGTGCAGAATGGCTGATCTGACACCCACATATGGTGTGTTTTTTAATCAGGAGGGATATCTCAGCTGTGGAGGCCTCCCTTGAGGAGCAAGGGGTCCCAGCCCCACACCTCAGATGCCTCAGCCCAGGCTTCTAGTGCCAGGAAGAGAAGTCCTCATAACTTTGGGCTGTAAAAACCAGCAGGGATTGTGGCTAAGTGACACGGAGGCTGCTGGTGACCCAGGCAGTTCCTCTTAAAGGGCTGGCACATGGACTTACTCGGACTTGCTCCCTCTGAACTCCAGCTCTAGGACAGTGGCTTGGGGGGATCCAGGGACATATGGGGAAGAATTGGATTATCTGGCTTTGGGGCAAGAACTTGGGGGAGGCTTTCTGCCAGACAAGGGTGCTCACAGGGTTCATTGTTCTTATGCTGAGACTTCCCCCATTCAGAGTCCCAGAGTTGACTGGCAGGAGCCATATCTGAGTTTCCATCAACCTGACTTACACTGTTGGCTCTGCCATAGTGATTTCCTAAGACTTCACCCCACCCAATTTGCAGCTCCACCCAAGCTGTTTGCAGCAGCCTTTCCATGTGAATGGCCTGTCCTGGCTCAGGCTTCAGACTTTCCTAAAATCTCTTAAATAAGCAGCAACTGGCATCAGCGTGCCTCATACCTATCAATAAGAGGCCTGGGAGTAGCAGCAGTCAGCCTTGCTTCACAGCTTGGCCCTCTCTTGGGCACTTCAAAGCCCAACAGAAATAGCAGCCATCTGTAGATCACTCTGTAGCTCCTGTCAGGTGGCTGCAGGCAGTGGCTAACTTTGCACTTCCCAAGAGGGCCCAGAGGCAGTACATCTGGTGGGCAGTTTCAGACCACACCAGATTGCAACTCTACACATCCACGAGTGACACATTCACGGGTCAAGCTAAGTGAGCACCAAAACCCCACTAAAGCAAGTCATACTCCATGTGGGTAACCCCTGCACAGCAACTCTTCCACTGTAGTTGCAGCTGGTTCTCACAGCCAATTGGTGTGGAGGTCAATTCCTTCAAGTGATTCCAAAAGCAACCAAGGCTCAACTACAAGACAGTGCACACAGTCCACACAGGGGCACACCTAGAGAGCCCAGCTCAAGTGACTGGGGAGGCTAAGCCATTTGGCCCTACAGCCACCTACTACACAAGGCCAATCCAACAATTCCAGGAGACATAGCAGCTCTACCTAATACATAGAAACAAACACAGGAAAGCAGCCAAAATGCAGAGACAAAGAAACATGTCACAAATGAAAGAACAAAAGAAATCTCCAGAAAAAAAGGACTAAACGAAATGGAAGCAAACAAACTATTAGATACAGGGTTCAAAATAATGGCTATAAGAATGCTCAAGGATCTTAATGAGAGCTTCAAGGGGCTTAGTGAGAATTTCAAGAATCTTAGTGAAAACATCAAAAACATGAAAAAGGACCAGTCAGAAATTAAACACACACTAACTGAAATAAAGAATAAGTTATAGGGATTCAACAACATAGTAGAGAATGCCATGAATCAAATCAGCAATTTGGAATATGAGGAAGCAAAAAACACCCAATCAGAAGAGCAAAAAGAAAAAAGAATTTAAAAAATGAAGGAGCCTCTGAGTCAACGTCAAGGGTAACAACATTCGCATTATGGGAGTGCCAGAAGGAAAAGAGAAAAGAGAGAGAGCAAAATACGAAAACCTATTTAAAGAAATAATGACAGAAAACCTCCCCTATCTGGTGAGAGAAAGAGACTTACAAGTCCAGGAAGCTCTTAGAGTCCCACACAAGAGAAACACAAAACACATCATAATTAAAATGTCAAAGGTTAAAGACAGAGAATCTTAACAGCAGCAAGAGAAAAGTGGTTAGTTACCTACAAGGGAGCACCCATACAACTATCAGCTGATTTCTCAACAGAAACTTTGCAGGCCAGAAGGCAGTGGCAAGAAATATTCAAAGTGATGAATAGCAAGGACCTACAACCAAGATTACTCTACCAAGCAAAGCTATCATTTACAATTGAAGGTCAGATAAAGAGCTTCACAGACAAGAAAAGCTAAAGGAGTTCACTACCATCAAACCATTATTACATAAAATACTGAAGGGTATTCTTTAAGAAGAAGAAAAAATATATAAAAATATGAACAGTAAAATGGCAATAAAAACATATTTATTAATAATTGAATCTAAAAATAAACAAACAAGAAATATAATGAAAAAAATAAACTGATGAGTAAAATAGAACCAGAAGCATGGAAATATGGAACAGACTGAGGAAAGGGAGAAGAGGGCGGGAAGAGATTAACTAAAGAACTTAATGCATATAAGCATTACCTATGGACAGAGACAATAGGGTGGTGAAGGCCTGGGGTGGGAAAGGAATCCAGTGGAGGGGGGCAATGGAAGGAACAAGGGGGGCATCTGTAATACTCTCAATAAAGATTTTTAAAAATAAAAAATAAAGGGGGTAATTTGGCATTAGGCATATTCTTTTGTCCCCTGCCCTCCCTTTTCTTCTAGTATAAGGACTTGTAGTCGATGTATAAGGCAACCAGTCAATGTGTTCTCTCACATCGATGTTTCTCTCTCTTTCTCCACCCCCCCCTTCTTCCCTTTCCCACTCTCTCTAAAAAGCAATATCATAGGTAAGGATTAACAAAAAGAAAAAAGAAACCCAATTACGAATGGAAAAATTAAGATTTTTTTAAATTCTAGGAATGATTTAATTGTTTAATAAACTACCCAAGAAGGGTGTTATCATGTGAAAATAATGGGCTAGCCTATCCAAAGCTCCCCACTATGTAATGTTTGGAATAGCCTTTTTGAGAAGAGCTGGATTAGGGACCTGCTAGAAATGAACTATGAGAGAGTTCCCTGAGTCCTAGATTATAAATCTTTGTAATTAGAGATAAGCAATCTTCTTTGCCTTTATTATCAATTCCCTGGCCTCAATTACTATACCCAAACTCATCATTTAGCAGCTATTTGCCACATCAACCACTCTATGAGGAAAGCCAGCAAAGTCACTTTTAAATTTGTGACTGACCCAGGTAGGCCATTATGAGAATGCTACTTCTAGGAGCCAAAAAAGAGAGAAAGCAATGCCAAGTGACAGACATTTTAAATCTTATTTCTGAATTCTATACTGTATCATTTGAACATGGAAAAATATGTCTTGAAAGAATGCCCCACTGTGCTATATTGTGCAAAATGTGTTTAGTTTTGTTTTGTTCATCCAATTCTGAATATTCCATGTAGTCTCCCCTGCTCCACAGCAGTTCACAATGGTAGACACTGTAGTCATTATAATTATCATTAGTAACTTGGTTCCAGACAATTGGACTTTGCCCACAGACAATATGTTTAAGAAAATGTGATGTATACAGATGAGGCAGGGCCACGGCACAGGCACCCTCTGATGTTGGTAATCTTCATGCATCACTAGCAAAACTGTTATCTCGCTTCAGCACAAGGCAGAAAGGAGAATGAATGCACTCTGGGTGTGTTGCTGAGGGGAGCCAGCGTTTGGCTTGTCTGGGTCCGTAACTAATATACTACATACTTCTGAAGAAAAAACAGTATCAGCGGTTCATCAAATTGCGATGGTCTCACCACTAATGTCCAAGGCAAGAACACTGCCCAGCCAGTGTTGCTCAGTGGTTGAGCATCAGCCCATGAACCAAGATGTCACAGGTTTGATTCCCAGTCAGGATACATGTCCAGGTTGCAGGACTGATCCTCAGTGGGGGGTGTGCAAGAGGCACCCGATTGATGCTTCTCTCTCATCAATGTTTCTATCTCTCTCCCCCTCTCCCTCCCTCTCTCTCTAAAAACAAACAAACCAACAAAGCAAGAATACTGATGCTAATGTAAACTTCATGTAGCTTCTACACTCTGTTTTGTTTGTCACAGGGGAAGCCTCACATCTAGGGCCCTATGACCTAGTACTCTATTTATGTTATCTTGGACAATCTCAGGCTTCTGATCACCTCAGTCTCCAGACTAATGATGGAATTACAAAGCAGAAAGGTGGAAGGGTCCACAAAAGTAATATACAAAAGTGGTTCTTGGCAGAAAGTGCATGAGGACCTGGGTAATAAACTACCCAAGAAGGGTGTTATCAAGTGAAAATAATGGGCTTGCCTAACCACGAGTAAGCTCTCCCAAGTCCTGGAAAAATCACAATAGGATTTTTGTGCTTCTCCATTTGTTAAACCTAAACTATAAGTGTACAAATTAGTGAGCAGTATTTTCCCACCAGAATGTAAACCATGCTGAATGGGGCCCACAATTAATTTTGGATCACAAACTGTTAGACCTGGATGGGCCATAGAGATCATCAAATTCAATCCCCTCATTTCACAGAAAAGGAAAATGAGCTCAAGAAAGGTAAAGCACACTATTGTCTCTGTCCATGAGTTATGCATATAATAAATTTAAATAAATAAATAAATAATAAAATAGCTGAGCAGTTGCAAAAGAAAAAGAAAAGTAGGGCGACTTGCTCAAGATCCAGACATTTACAACAATGGAATGACATTCAGTCCAGCGCTTTCCCCAAACAAGATACTCACATTCACCTGGGAGCATGAGGGGAGCAGCTTAACCTTGTTCCTTGTGCTGATGTCAACAGCCTCTCAGTTCATTATGCAGCAGTGCTCAGGAGCAGCCTACCCCTGGAGCCAGCTAGACCTGGATCTAAGTCCCTACTCCCGCACTAATCACCTGGGAAAGCTTGGTGCAGTAACTTAATCACCCTGAGCCTCGGTTCCCCCATACACAGAAGTGGGATACAATTCCCTTCCATATAATTGCAAGAAGCATTATTTTTTTATATATTTGGGGCACATTATCCACCTTGATACATCATGAGCAGTTGGCTAAATATCTTTTTCTTGAGTATGTAAGAGAAAATTCACATTTAAGTTGTTTGCATTTTCAAAGCTTAGCTCCCTGAAACACAGGACAATGGCTGTCCCATCATCTCAGTGGAATACAGGGGAACAGATAGCTTATCTCTTCTCTTCCATATGTAATCATATTCCTCCTGAAAGTCTCATGAGTACCTAGCTCTAGAGAAAAATTATTAATATATATATTGGTTTAAGGGCATTCTTCATGACTTCACAACACTCCCATTTTAAAATTGTATTTCCTTAAAAGGTGGCCTTTCATGCTCAATGAACAAACAGTGAGAAAAATCTGTAAGTGAGCTATGTCCACTGCATAAAAGAATACTCAGCTCTGTGTGGTTCACCAATAAATACCGTGGAAAACAGACCAACAGATCCACTAATACACAGTCATGAACCCTGGTCCTCTACTGCATTTTATATCATCTAAATCAAACAAACTATGGAAAACATAAATTATGCAATCTTGGAATAAAGCTCATATATGGGGTGACCCTTTGTCCATATTTGTCTAGGACAGTATAATTACTGCTAATGGCCCCTTTCACTCAGAAAAAGCATCCCAATTGGGGCAACACATTACATGGTAATTACACACATGATTGATATCAGGCAAATACTCAAAGGTAGAAAGTACTCAGTAAAGAGGTGTGAAAGAATCTTGACATAAGTATGTCACCTTGGTTGGGAAAGTGACCTATCATCTCTGAGCATTTATTTCCTCACTAGTGGCCCGGTGCACAAAATTCGTGCACTCAGGGTGGGGTGGGGGATCCCCCAGCCTGGCCTGTGCCCCGTCACAGAGCAGGAGCCCCTCGATCCATCGCCCCAAACAGGTAGGCCCCACCCACCCATCCGGGGCTCCTTGATGGATTGCCCCAAAGAGGTAGGCTGGAGCCAGCGGAGGCCTGCGGACCCCCGGGCTGGCCCACGGCGGAGGCCTGCGGACCTCCACACTCCTGCAGACCCCCGGCCGGGCCCACAGCAGAGGGGCCTCTCAGTGCGCCTGCAGACCCCCAGTCGGGCCTGCGGTGTAGAGGTCTCTCCACTGCGGCCCCCCACCCCCAGTCCCTGACACTGCAAGTCCCCACCCACCTGCGCCTGCTGTGCACGCAGCCTGCTGATCAGCTGTTACTGTGACAGCATCCTGACCAATTTGCATATTACCCTATTATTAGTATAGATATGAAAAATATGGGGACTGTAATACCTATTTTATGGGTTATTTAAAACATCAGAGATGTGTCCTGCAAAGTGTCTGGAACACTGATGTCCTACAAAAATGCAGCTATGATGATAATGAAGACAAGAATGTCATCCCTTTAGTTCTCTAGAACTGTTTCGTGATCTGTAACTGACATTCACATAGCACTTTAACTTTTTCATGATGTTTTCTGATACATCATTATGTGTGATTTGTAAAATCAGGAGATGAACTTAGACCTTGTGAGTCTCTTCCAGCTCTATCTAACCTCCTTTGATTCTATTATTACAAGATTCACTGGCTAGAAAAATACTATACCTTCAAGAGGGGGCAGCAATAGTCACACCTCATGTCTGTACTAGAGAAGCCTATTGCCTCCTCTCTACCAAGTCACCTGAATTTTCTCAGGTTCCCTACATGCAGAATGAATATACTTGTTACCTTAGAATATGAATGTGCTAACAAAGGTACCTCATTCTGAAGGTGATGTGTGTTTTCTAGCTGGCATGTGCTAGTTTGTGACAGTGCTGGGTATTATTATCATTGTCATTATTATGTAACTAGAGGCCCAGTGCACAAAATTTATGCACAGGTGGGGTCCCTAGGCCTGGCTGGTTATCAGGCCTAATCAGGTTCCCCGCCTCCCCACCGCCTCCTTCCCTTGCTGCTTGCATGCTGCCACTATGCAGTTCCCTGCCTCCCCACCTCCCTCCCTCCTCCTTCCCTCGCTGCCCACATCCACCGCCACCCACCCCTGGTTCCCTGTTCCAGCCTGGGGTCTGGCCAAGGGGAGGGATTGGAGGTTGGCCAGCAGGCCCCATCGGGTGATCAGGGCCTGCGGGCTGGGGGCAGCTCCTGTGTTGAGCATCTGCCCCCTGGTGGTAAGTGCACGTCCTAGCGACTGGTTGCTCCAATCATTCCGTCATAATGGTTGCTTAGGTTTTTATATATATAGATAATAGTTATATGTAAGAACTTTTGAACCAGACAACCTAGGTAGCGCCTCCACTGACTAACTATGTTACCTTGGGTGAGTTACTTAATATCTCCAACGATGTACCATCACCTGTAAAATGTGAATGATACTACCTATCTAATAGGCTTGCTGCATGGATTACATGGGTTGTTATATGAATGGTGCTTAGAACAGCACCTGGCACTTAAAGCATTCAATAACGATTGTTTTCATGTCACCATTAATAGCATTTCTATTATCTCCAAAATATATTATTGAGTAAAAAAAAAAAAGTCAAGTGTCAAATAAATAGTGTGCTACTGTTTGTTTTTGCAAAAAGGAGATGATATGCTCACACAAATGGCCAAGGAGGAATAAGCTCACAACAGTCTCTCTCCCACTAATTACAAGCAAAATCTCTGCAGAGAATACATTATTCAAATTTTTGAGGACTTTGAAAAGCAAACAATATCAGAATGATTGAGAGGGACATTGAAACATGAAGAAACATACATTGGTAAATTTCCTGGATTAAATTTTCTTCCTTTAACTCTTGGCTTTAATCCAAAGGTATGTCAAATCAAGGAGCTGTATGATGAGAGAAGATAACAAAAAAAATTCAAGAAAAAATCTCCTCTTTCTGCCTAGATGACTGGGAAATGGGGTCCCTGAAAACCAAAGTGTGTGATGGAATATCCAGGGTATTTTTTCTCTTTTTTCCCCTCTGCCCTAATGTAAAGCCAGCCCTACTCATGGCATTGCCCTGCTGTTGGGAAAAATGAGCCCCTAAAACTCCAAGAAATAACCCTTCTCTCTGGCCAAAAGAACTGGGAAGGGGGATCCTATGTCTGAAGAGTGTAAAGAGAGGCTGGGTTTTTTGTTCTCTTTCTTTTCCCTCACTGCTGTGTCCTGAGGGCAGCCCCAGCCCCACAGAACTGCACAAGTGTGTGGGGTGGGAGGGTAAAACTGACACATACCCACCTCTCTGGCAAGAAGAACTGGGAAAGGGGGTGGGGGGCTGAGAGTGAGAATGTGAAAAAAATCCAAGAGAGGGGAAAGTTAGGGAAGGAGATCTTATAAATCTGTGTATCAATCAACACAAGTTAGAGGCAACTGATGAGATACACATGTGTGAAATATAACCAAAGGAGCAATGGCTCTGCAAAGTAAATTATGGCATAAAGAACCACATAAATCCTAGACTAACTTCTGAATAGCACATTTGTGGGACAGAGCCAAATAGCATAGTAAAGGTTTTGAACACTGAACTGAATTGTCACCATCACCCATGAAAGCTGAAACAGACTTGCCATCTGGGCTTAACCTGATTGACTTCCTTCTTAAAAAAGAAATCATGCCTCTGCAGATTTTAATAAAATCTAGAGTCTCACAGCATAATATTCAAAATATCCAGTCTACAATCCAAAATTATTCAGTGTACCAAAACAAATAGAAAACACAATCAATAGATGCCAACCCCAAGATGATTCAGATGTTGAAATTATCAGACAAAAACTTTAAAGCACTTATTATAACTGTGCTTCATGAGTAAGTGTGAACACTGTTGAAATTAATAGAAAGAAGTTCTCAGAGAAAAGTAAAAATTATTGAAAAGAACTGAAAGAAAATTTTAGACTTGAAAGATATAATAAAATTTTTTAAAAATTCACTAGATGCATGAAATATAAGAATGTTAGTGACAGAGAAAAGACTCAATAAACATGAAGAAAGAGTGATCAAAATTATTTAATCTGAAGGATAGAGAAAAAGATTGAGAAAAGAAATGAACCAGAGCCTTAGAAGCTTATGGGACAATATCAAAAGGTTTAATATTCATATTATTACAGTCCCAAAATGAGAGAAGAGAGAGATTAGTTCACAGAAAGAGTTTGAAGAAAGAATGGCTGAAAACTTACCAAATATGGTTAAAGACATAAATTTACACATTCAAGAAGCTCATCAAACCCAAAATAAAATAACTTCAAAGACTACCCAGATAATAAAAAAAAATATTGAAAATCAAAGATAAACAAAAATGTTGGAATCAGCCAGAGAAAATCAGCACATCACATATAGAGGAAACAGCAATTAGAGTGAATACAAATTTTTCAACAGAAAAGACGGAAGCTAGAAGACAGTGGGGGGAAAAATATTTAAATAATTTAAAACTCTATATCCAGTTAAAGTCTATATACAGTAAAATGCCATTTAGGAACAAAGAGGGGAAAAATAAAGGCATTCTCAGTGGAGGAAAAAAGAAAGAGAATTCATCACCAGAAGATGTGCACTAACTTGGAACTTAAGAATGAAGAGAAAGCTAGAGAAATGGTAAATATCTGCGAAAATATGACAGATTATTTGTCTCTGCCTAAATTCTTTATGAGTAGAATGACTACTGGAATAAAAAATTAAATAGGGTTTTTAATGTATGCAGATGTAATACATATAACTATAATATAAAGAGGAGACTGTAAAGGAATCTATTTGATTGTAAGGCTTTTAAATTGCAGTCTTGGCTGAGTTAACTCAGTTAGAGCATCCTCCTGATACACCAAGGTTGGAGGTTCAATCCCAGGTCAGGGCACATACAAAAATCACCCAATGAATGCATAAACAAGTAAAATAAATTACTCTCTCTCCCTCCTTCCATCCCTCCCTCCCTCTCTTCTTCCCTCCCTCCCTAACTCCCCTCTTCCTCTCTAAAATCAATGAATACTTTTTTTAATTTAACTATCAAAAATATGAACAAACACTCCACCACAGATATATGGATAGCAAATAAGCACATGAAAAGATGCTCCAAATCATCTGTTAATAGGGAACTGCAAATTAAAACTACAGTGAGACATATCTATATGGCCAGAAAAATGTTTTAACCTGGCAATACTAAGAGTTAGCAAAAAATGTAGAGCAATTAGAAGAATCATACACTGCTAACGGGAATATAAAATGGTAAAGACCCTTTGGAAAACAATTTAGCAGTTTCTGATAAAGTTAAACATATACTTACTATAGCACCCAGCAACCCCACTTTCAGGCATTTACCCAAGATAAATGAAATACATGCTTATGTGAAAAACCTATATGCAAATGCTTATAATGGCTACATTCATAATTGCCAAAACTGGAAACAACCCAAAAGCCTCCAAATGGTACTTGATTCAAACTGATGGATATCATATGATAGCACAATTCTCAGAAATAAACACAAACAAATTACTGACACATACAACAACATGGATGTACCTCAAATGTAGTGAGAGAAATAAGCCATATTCAAAGGCTACATATTGCATGATTCCATTTGCATTACATTTTGAAAAGAAGTATAGGGAAAGTGAAACATAGGGAAAGGTTGCCAAGGATTAGGGCTGGAGAAAGGGTCTGACTCCAAAGGGGTGGTAATGGAAATGTCTGTATCTTGATTGTGTTGCTGATCACATGACTCTAGGCATGTGTCAACACTCATACAAGAGAGTGTACACCAAAAGAGTGATTTTTACTATACATAAACTTAAAAACAGTTTTTAAAAAGAGGGATATAAACATACACCAATAAATATATGTATGCACACTTTGAATAATCATTAATTCCAATGGGTTAAATCTGAAAAGAAAGGAACATCAATTGAGCTCTCAGAAAAAAGGTGTACATTTTTGGGGGACACCTTGTCCATAACACCAGCTCAGTACCAGGCACTGTATTAGATACTTCTTACTAAGTGGAAAAAGTGAATAATATGGTTTCTCCTCTCAAGTTGAAGTCAGGCTCTTTGTTAAATCCATGCCAGGAGCCAACTAAACTAAATTATTACCTTATCTATATACTAGGGGCCTGGTGCATGAAATTCGTGCATGGGGGGAGGAGGAGTCCATCAGGCTGGCCTGCACCCTCTTGCAATCCAGGAGCCCTTGGCTCCTAACTGCTTGCCTGCCTGCCTGCCTCATCACCCCTAACCACTCTGTTCTGCCTGCCTCATTGCTCCTATCCCTTCTGCCTGCCTGCCTGATCACCCCTAACCACTCTTCATGCCTGATTGCCCCTAACTGCCTATGCCTTAGCCCCTGCCGCCACGGCTTAGTCCAGAAGGTTGTTCAGCTGTCTGGTCTAATTAGCATATTATGCTTTTATTATTATAGATATAAAACCCTAATATGCAAATAGACCGAACAGTGGAACAACCAAACAACTGAGCAACCAGTCGCTATGACATGTGCTGACCACTAGGGGGCACACACGGAACATGGCGGGCATAGGCAGCGGCGGGATGTTGGAGCAGGTGAGCAGGGGTGCCAGAACAAGTCAGGACACCGATCGCTGTCATCAGGTAGAGCCTCTGGTAGTTACTGAAAATTCTTTGCTCCTGCATGCCGTGGTCCCGCCCAGCACTCGAACTCACTGCCGGTGCCCTGTGCCATTCCCAATTGCTCGTGCCATCAGTGGACGCGAGTGGCAGCTGCCAGCCCCAATCACCCCTGAGGGCTTCTCCACCTCCCCCTGCTCTTGAGGGGCTATTGGAGCAGCAGCTACTGCTCGCACCCGCTGATGGCACCAGCCCCAATCGCTCCATGCTGTCAGTGGGTACGAGCAGGGCCGGTGCCGTCAGCGCATGGGAGCAGGCTGCTGGCAGACAGGACCGGGGGCTGCGAAGGGGGGGGCTGGGCAGGGATGGGGAGGATGGGCCAAGACCCGCCCCTGTGCCCACCACAGCCTTGAGGCCCACAGTGCCTTTCAAGGTGCACGAATTCGTGCACTGGGCCCCTAGTTATTAATAATACATTATTATTAATAAGGCATACCTGTCAGATGAAATCCTGCCTGCCCTTCAATTTTCTTATCTGTGAAAAGGAAATAACACTTATACCTCACTGTGTTGTGTGGGAATTAAGTTGGATAATGGGAGCCCACAGTGCAGCATCTAGCATATGGTAGACTAGAATTGAAAGGAAGCTATTAATTTTTTATCATAAATTTTATTTAGCGATGCAAACACTCCAGATGTGGTCCAAAGAGACCTAAATTGTTACAAAACTTGCATAATAGTGAATAGTGTGCTAAATATAAGCAGTATATGTGTGTGTAGGGTTACCCTAGTGCTAATAATCCACAATATGTTATATTGCCCCCTTGCTTTATAATGACAACACTGATGAAATAACTAATTATGAATAGTATTAGCATTAATGAAACTTTAATGTTTCCGTACTGCTCTCTAGCTGAAAAGCACTTTTGGATCCATTATGTCATTATCTCATCATAGCAACCCAGGGAAACTCTGTTCTCTCCAGGATAGCACATGACAAATGCCTGTGTGGAGAAGGCATCATTTGTCATGCCATTAGCATCAGGTACAGCCCACCACTGCAGTCTGGCAGACTAAGAGATGAACAAATGTTTGATGTAAACACAGCAGACAAATGTAGAGACACAACCACATCCATCACTTGAGCTTTCACTACTTTGAGGTTTCACTTTAAATAGAGGATAATGCGTCATCAGTTCAGCAAACATTTATTAAGCACTTTTTTTTGAAGAAGTCAGGGAGGGGCCCTACCCTCAGGAAGCTCAGGTACTTCCTTTGTGGGTCTGCCACACATCAGATGACTTGACTAACTAGCAGGTTAGCCCTGAAAGCCAGGGTGCCCACATGTTTACAATAACCTTGCCTCAACCTGTAGACGCTGTCATGACTTACTATGTCCTGTCCCAAGAACTCAAAAGCCTAACATGACGACTTCCTCAAGGCTGCAGAGTCCAGCTATTCAACCTGCTGTCCTAGCATCTCTTGTAAAGAGCATTCACAAGAAAAAGACTTTCAAGAGGCAGAAAGAGAAAAGGCCAGCAATAAAGCCAGCAAAACCCCCAACTAGGTAGCTGCAACCAGAAATGCTTGGGGAGCTGACAATCATGAGGACAGTCAGAATTCCCCTTAGGGGCATACACTGGGCAGTAAGTTCAAACCTTTAATACTCATGATGGGCTGACACACAATCCTGACTGTATTCTTTGAGATCTGTGCTATTGATCTGTTCAGGAAACGAAAACAGCCAAAGCAAAGTTAAACAAAGAGTGTTCACGTAGGTCGCCCTATTACGGGAACTGTCAACATGAGCCCCACACGGTCTGCTTGTTTTTCCCCCTTGAGCTCTCTGAACACACCGAAGTCACCTGGAGCAGGGCACTTTTTTCCCTCAGAAATAAGCAAATGCCCATATGAGCTTTATTGAGCTTTTATGAGCACAGCCTTGCTTCTGGGTTTAATGAAACACAGGCGGTCTGTCTGCTGCATCACACCCATTTCTAGGCTTAAAGGATCTACAAGGGGCAACTGGAAATGAGAAAACAACACGACTAGCAACCAAGGGGTCTAAATCCTGGAAGCGAAAATGAAGCCTTACTTATTAAAATAAACACATGCTATATTTATTAACAGCTCCAGTAAGGAGCCCTGAATCCCCGTATGGTCAGATGCAAAAAACATGGGCTTTTGGTGTAGAACACTGTAGGTGGTGGAAGCTTCAAGGTTTCTGAAACCAGAGGCAACTTAAGGCAGTACATCCCAACTGAATCACCAAATATATTCAGCTCCATTCATCTGTGTGCCTCTTTTGGAAAGGGTTTTATACATACTTTGGTGAGTTAAGACATTTTGTTACTCAATTGCACACTTGAGCCACACATCTAAGGCTTTGGATGGGTTTACAATGTATTGGGCTGTTTATTACACCTCAATAAAGCAGGGAATTATGACAGCTTCCGTTAGTAGAGCACTTCATTATATTTCCCAGTGTGCTTTCCCATAAAGGCAGGAGTTCATTAGCTCCTGTCCAACAGCCCAGTGAGGAACACAGGGTATCATTCTCCCCATTTCATAGAGAAGGAAACTGAGAAACAAAACGCGCCTTGAGTGAATACATGCAGCTCATTCATAGCACAGCTCTGGGGATCCCCACACTCACACGCTGGATGTGCTCTGCCCACTGCTCAGAGAAGCTGCTGGCTTGGTGAGAAATTGCAGACAGTCCGTTTTTATGATCCACGTGGTGGAAACCAATCTCTGTGCCCATCCAGGAGCGTGGACCCTTCTGCGTAGCCCTAGGGTTCTCTGACTTTCGCACATTTAAACCACCCAATGTCTCCCTGGCCGGGCAGCTCAATTGTTTGGAGCTCAGTTGGAGCATCGTCTTGTACACCAAAGGTTGCGGGTTTGATCTCCAGGGGGCAACCAATGTATGTTTCCCTCTCTCCTTCCATCCCTCTCTCCATCCTCCCTCCTTTTGCCTCCCTCTAAGACCAATACACATACTCTGGGGTAAAACAGTGTCTGAGCACCACCCAGAGATTAGGACCCAGGTATATGTAATTTTTAAAAGTTCCCCCAGGATATTCTAATTTGCAGCCACAGATAAAAACAACTAGCCTCTAGGCCAGTGATGGCAAACCTTTTGAGCTCGGCGTGTCAGCATTTTGAAAAACACTAACTTAACTCTGGTGCCATGTCACATATAGAAATTTTTTGATATTTGCAACCATAGTAAAACAAAGACTTATATTTTTGATATTTATTTTATATATTTAAATGCCATTTAACAAAGAAAAATCAACCAAAAAAAAATGAGTTCGCGTGCCACCTCTGACACGCATGTCATAGGTTCGCCATCACTGCCTAGGCCCTAGCAGGTATTAATATCTAAGCTAACCACAACATTTGAGTGAAAATCCATAGACTAAGGAAGGGAGATGTTCAATTCCAAAACCTAGATTCATCGACAGATACAGTAATCCCCTCTTATCCACAGGGGATATGTTCCAGGGCATTCCTGTGGGCCTCTCTGTGGGCCTGAAACCACACAGAGTACTGAGCACTACATATACTATGTTTTTTCCTATACATAATATACCTTTCCCTCTAAAAAAGCAGTTTATGCTTCCCTTTGGCATAGCCGAGTTGCCAGCATCACTACTCTTGCACTTTGGGACCACGTTAAGTAAAATAAGGATGACTTGAACACAAACACTGCAATACACAACAGTCAATCTGATAACTGAAGTGGCTACAAAGGACTAATGGGTGGAGAGCCTCTAAAGCATGTAGGTGCTGGACAAAGGGATGACTCATGCATATACACTGGGATGGAGCAGGACTGTGCAAGATGTTATCATTGCCACTGAGAATAGCACACAACTTAAAATATATGAATAAACAATTTCTGGAATTTTCGTTTAATTTTTTTAGACAGTGGATGACCAGGGGTCACTGAAACAGCAGAAAATGAAATGGCAGATAAGGGGGACTAACTGTACCAATGACGAAAAACTTAAGCATAGTTATGCCAAAGCAGACCATCAACTGTCCACTGAAATCATGCGCAGTAGAAGCGTGCACAAGCATAAGTGCTGAGGAGCCGAAACGTGAAGGTCAAACTACCCTGCTTCAGAACCCAGGCCTTTGGCAAAAGCCTAACTGCCAACCCCTTACCTCCTTTGGTCTCCATTTTTATCAGAGAGCAGGGGCTGCCTCTAAGGAACGGAAGTCAACTGTGTGCACACTGCTGAACTAAGGCTTCTCGCGCGTCTCGGGCCTGCCGGGCTGCATTCATTTGCATTCATTTCCACTGCCTTCCCTGCAGGATGGATGCATAGGAACCCAGAAAATGCCAAGCTTGTACATCTGCGTCCCCACGGCGTCCTGCAGAAGGCACGCCTCTGATTCGTTCGGGGGTGGCCAGAACGCAGTCTCCCGTGTCGGTGACGGGGGAAGCACTGTGTTCCTGGGTGGTCCCGGGGGCTGTTCTGGCAGCTGGTGTAAAACCAGGACCCACTCCTCTTGGCAAGTGGCCCAATTCTGCCTCACTCATGTGAAAATACTCTCAATTCTCTGATATACTTGTCAATGGAGGAGCACTTTTATGGTGGAGAATAGGAAATAATTAAAAGGAGATCGTCAGGCAAATTTGGAGATGGCTTCAAAAAGCACTCACAGCTTCCCAAACCATCCTGAACTGAGCAGCGTGGCTCTTTGAGCTCAACCCTATGAGACACTTAGGCTGACGGCTAGAGTTTGGGTTCACATTCCAGTTTTATTTACCCACAACATGATTTATGTTTTAAAGTCTAAGGGCATTTCCTCTCCTATGATGATGGAAGCAGGCAGGCAACGACACAGTATGTTATTTTCAGTGATCCCAGCCCCCAGATGGAAACAGGCAGCCAGCCAGGCAGCCTGGAGGGAATGGGCTATGGATCCCAGGCCTTCGGGGCATTTGCCTGGTACCCTGTGGCAACTTCTGGGCCACAATCACTGACGAAGTCCCGAGTGAATGGAGGGAAAACTATGGTGTGATTAAGTGTAGTGATCGAGATTTGCTGGAGCCTGTTTTTAAGCAAGGATCACTTAGAAATCACATTCTAAAACCTGAGTTCTGGAAGAACCAAGTGACACTGCCCCCTCCTCGTCAAGACATGCAAATTCCCATCTAAAAGAAGCTGACAATCCTTGTCCCTCATGTAATGATAAAATAACATTGGTTTGGTCAAACACTGGTCTCTGATCCTTTTGCCTTCAAAAGCGGGATTCCTGGTCAGGAAAGGGCTGTGCTGTGTGCCGGACTCAGTGCAGGCAATCAGCACCCTCCCCAAAGGCAGGCGATGCCCCTGGCCTGGGGCCCTTCCCATGAGCAGTGGCTCGATGGAAAGACTAGAAATTACCCGAAAGAAGGCTCTCTCCAGCCTCTGAATGTTGGCACATGCTGCTTCCTCTTCTGAGATGCCTTCCTGCATCTCAGAAAGTTTAATAAGATGTGAATGGTCACAGCCTTGGTGTCACACCCACTCTCAAAGATGATTTAGTACCAGAATTGCCAACCTCATCATCCAGGTGGGGGAGGGGGGACAATTTTCCATAAATGTCAATATTGCTTATGAACATTAGCAATATTCCTTTTTATATTAGTAGCAATGTTTTCCTTTTAATATTCTTAGTCTATAAACAAAGGACATTCCTTTTTTATTACTTTGGCTTAAATGCAGAAACTAACTTAGGTGGGTTCCTCCCAGCTGTATCAGGTTTATTTCAACTAAATATGGATCTCAAGAGAAGATGTTTAGTTGAAGAGACAAATGAATTTGTTTGTTTGTTTTAATTGTGGTAAAATACATATCACATAAATTGTACCATCATAACCATTTTTAAGTGTACAGTTCAGTGGCGTTGAGTAGATTCACACTGTTGTACAACCATCCCCACCACCCATCCCCAGAACTCTTTCCACCGCCCCAAACAGTAACGCTGCCCCCACTGCACACTGACTCCCAGGCCCAGGGACTGCTGGGTTGTTTCCACCTGTTGACGATGGTAAGTAATGACATACTGTACTATGGAGAGGTACCAGAAAAGCATACAAGTGAAACAGCACAGCGTTGGAAATGAGGATTTCTCACTGAGGGCAGGAGCAAGCTGAAGACTGGGTTTCGGGAATAACCATCCTAGAGCTAGTGAACATCAACAAACAGAAACCTCTTTTACTAGTAACATGGACTCGGGAGCTAGAAGAGAGAACTCGCACCCAGTCTGTCACTCAGCACTCACCACTAACCCCAACAGCCAACAGTGAGAGACCCCGTGGGAAGAGAGGAAGTGACACTACCCTACCAGCTCAGCAGGAGGAAGAAAAGATTCCTCCTGGCCTAGTAACAGCTCAGCCAATGGGAGCCCGCCATGACTCAGCCAATGAGAAGCCTCTAACCTTGGAACTCCCAGTTTCCTCCCATGGACTTTTCTTTTACAACAGCCCCTTCCAAGTCCATAGAAGAGCCTTCCTCTCCTCTGTCCCTGGATTTGTGTGTGGTTCGCCAGTTAGACCACATTCACTGAACTACAATTTTTGTTGTTCCTGAATAAACCCATTTTGCTAAAGGTCAACAAACTGTTTCTAAAAGTTGGGATGCTTGTTAAAAATGCCAACGTCTCAATCCTACCCCAAGCTGTACTGAACCAGACAGGCTGGGCACAGGACCCAGAAGTCTGCTTTTTGCACGCTCCCTAACAGATTATGACTACAACCTTTGAGAACAATTTGGCCCCAACATAATGGGTGAGGCTTGGAGCATAGATGAGGTGAATGAGGGAGACTACATAGAGAAAAGAGGGGCATCTCTAGAACACAGTCTTGAGAAGCGTTTTCTTAGCCTCTTGAGAAGCAAAATGAGCCACCACTGGAGAAGACAGGAAAGCTCAATTGGATGCAGCAGGGAATCAATGAGATAAATAAAAGAACCAGGAATAGCAACAAGGGTCCAGCTAAAGGTAAACAGCATGAGTCAAGGGGGACCTGGTGGGCAGTTTTCTAGAAATTGCAATCTCAGGTGCCACCAGCTCATGTGCAGTGCTCTGTGCGATTATGAGAGAGCTCCCTTTCCTCTGGGTGACCACTGGCCAGCAAACTACAGAAATCAAAGCCCCTGCTGGGTTTGATCTCCCACACCACCCACTCCCCATCATCCCTGGAAAAGGAGCAATAGGATTTCCTGATTTTTGTGGGAAATCACTCTATCTATGGAAACCAGGAGTTGAGATCCCTTTAGGGCAGGAAAAGGAGCAATAGGATTTCCTGATTTTTGTGGGAACTCTATCTACGGAAACCAGGAGTTGAGATCCCTTTAGGGCGCAATGAGCTTCAGCTCAGTGAGCTTAAGCCTTGCCTCATCTGATTAACAGAAATTAAAAAGGAATTACTGGGTTCGTCTTTTCTAAGGACAAAATCCTCAAATGCAAGCAAACACCATCTGAGCTGACACAGGAAACTGTTTCTACCGGTCCAGGGCTTCCAGAGTTTGCTTAGCCTCTTGGTTTTTCTCTTCGGCTCCACCCATGGGAACAAAGAATCATGAGGAAATAGAGTTGCAAGAAAAGCCGGGGTGGTGCCTTACTGTATGGACATTAAGGCACATTCAAACAGCAGCTGTAAAGCATTCAGAATCATTCCAAAATTCATCAACTAGCCTTAAAAGTTGTTTTTATTTTTAAACATTTTTTTAACAAATAATGCAAGCAGTATATTTAGTATCACATTTTGGAGTCAGGTTGATATGGTGGGAAGAGTTGGTTCCCCCCCCGCCTTGTGTCTTTGGAGGATCCTTTGCTTATTTGTTGTTCTTTTGTAGGCAGACTTAACATGAGATCTAGCCTCTTCACATATTTTAAAGTGCACGGTACCATATGGCTAACCAGGGGAACTAAGTTGTACAGCAGATCTCCAGAACTTATTTATCTTGAATAACTAAAACTTTCTACCCATTGAAAAACAACTCCCTTCTTCCCCTTCTCCCCAGCCTCTGGCAACCACCATTCTATTCTCTGCATCTATGTGTTTGACTATTTTAGATACTTCATATAAGTAGAATCATGCAGGTATTTCCTCTTCTGTGACTAGCATATTCCACTTAATATAATATCCTCCTGGTTCATCCATGTTATTGCAAATGGCAGAATTTCCTTCTCTTTTAGGGCTTAATTGATATAATATTTCACTGTATAAGCATGCCACATTCTCCTTATTCATTCATCTGTCGATGGACATTTGGACTGTTTCCATTATTGCGGCTATTGTGAATAATGCTGCAATGAACATGAGGGTGCAGATATCTCTTCAAGATCCTGATTTCAATTCTTCTGCTATCCTTAAATTTTTTTATGAGGCACTCAGAACTGTAACAAACAACCCAATAAATCATTTCCTCTATTAATTAAAGTAGTTACTTTGAAAAAATGTTCTCAGCTCTGCGGTTATACGGGGGAATATTAAAAGACTGTTTTCTTGTTCCGTTTCATTAATTCCACAGACATTTATTGAACACTGTACAAGGAACTAAGAATACAATGTGACCCAAAGTAGATAGGGACCCACCTAGTGTTTGCTGGTACCAAGCACTGAGCGAGCATGAGAGAGGGCCTGGCTCCTTCCATTGCTTCCTTTACAGTGTGCAGAGAATCATAAACCTCCCAAGCACTTGCTCATACATTATCTCTCCTGATCCTCACAGCAATCGCAGGAAGCAAGCTAGACAGGCATAATACATCCATTATAAAGATTAAAAGATACAGGCTTGAGAAGTTGTGACTTGCCAAACCTCACACATTTAACATGTGGTGGAGCCTGGGATCAAGCTAGATTCTCCTTTCTTCTAATCTGTGACTCTTATACAAAAGAATAAATTCTAGAGTGGCCCTTCTTGGGGGAAATGGTAGATTTTCATATACATGTGACATGATGGGGGATGGAGAGGGGAGGGAAGGAAGGCGGCTGTCTGAAATGACTTGTTCTGTCAAATCGGCCCTTCTTCATCCTATTTTGTTAGTATCTGGTACATGCCAGAGCATGCAGTCCTGGCCTTAATGAAAAACCCAACAGTGATAAAGCCACAACATAAAGAAGAGATACAAGCCTTCTTCATCCTATTTTGTTAGTATCTGGTACATGCCGGAGCATGCAGTCCTGGCCTTAATGAAAACCCAACAGTGATAAAGCCACAACATAAAGAGATACAACTCTGCCATGAGAAGCGTAATTAAATTCTTGTAAAACACACGCTAGTGCTGGTCCATTTGCTTCCACTCTTTTTATTCTTTGTTGTGCAACAGTGCTAAACAAGTAACAAAGGACACATACTGCTTATGAAGAGCACAACTTGCACTCCTTCTGTGGCCGGGGAAGTAGCCGGAGGGACCACTCCACCAGGAAAGTTCCCTCAATCTTCCTTGCACCATTTGGAAACCTCTGATTCACCTTGGAGAAGCTTTCTACACCACAGTTTTATTGCCTTTCAAATTATAGAGCCATGTAATAATCCTTGTATTCCTCTCTCACATTGCGTTCTGCAGAAGAATGTTCATTTCCTTGGCACCCATGAGAGAAAGGAGGTCCAGAAATTCAGCGCTTACAAGTTCCTGAAGACTTGGGAGTTATCTGCTCTCCTGTCCAGAGTGATGCCATGCCAGGGGGCAACCTCTCCAGCAAGTTTCACTTTAGCTCCACTACCATAACACAGCTCTTTTCACTAAGACTTCTCACACGCCTACTGCTTTTGCACTGAGCAGGATATGATGGGTGTAATAATAACCATAAAAACCTCAAAAATAAATAGCAATCCAGAAAATAAAAACACACACACACAACTAAGAAACAAAGTGACAATCGTCAGTGATTGCGCTGCCGTCCCTTGGAAACAAGAGCAGATTTGGGCCCACCCTCAGGAGCGATCAGAGGGCATGTGCACAGGGAGAGGTCAGGTAGCTCAAGGCTGTACACTAAGAATGCAGGGAAAACCTGGGTGAGCAGCTACCTCCTGGGGGCGAAGGGGGCGTTAAAAGAAAGGGACAAAGTGGCCACCAGGGTCTTTGACAGAACATGCTCCCAGAGGATCACAAACCCAGCCTTTCTGACTGGTTAATACGCTCAAGGGCTCTCCCAGAGACACACGACAGCTAAGGCAGGAAAGCAGGGCCACATGTCAAAGCCAGACGTCCTCACACAGAACTCCGAGTCTCCTTGAATAATACTATCCTAAGGCCAGTATTGCCTGCTTAGGAATCTAGACTTTTAAACATTGTGACTTGAGCTTCACTACAAAGCAGGGTGCCAAGAGAAAGCATTCCAATATGATCTCCCATCCTACAAACTAGCCTGCAGGGCCTGCAGCCCCAACTCTGAAAGACTGGACCGACAACAGAGGAAAGGAGGACAGACTGATTTGTCAGGAAACACAAAGCAGACATAGGAGGGTAAGTCGCCACTGGCAGTTAATCCTCTGGCAAATGCATTTACTCGTCAGGGTGGGGCCAGCCCAGATAAGTTGGGCCCTACTTGAATGTTATGTCTTGTGATAACATCTCTACTCCCAAAGGTCCCCCTTCTCCCCATCTGGCCACTCCTTCTCTCTCTCGCTCTTGCCATTGCCCCTTGCTCTCCTTCCCTCCCTCCTGCCAGCCCCTTTTCCTCCTTAAAAGTAGCCCAGGCTGCCAGGCAGCTGTGACGCGGGCCTGCGGAGGGACCTGGCACTCAGCTGTAACCCGGATCCCAGGAGCTGTTTCTGGTTCACACATCTCATTGAACGTATTTAAATCCACTGTCTGCAGCCACCTGGCTGAATGGGCAGGGAGAGCAGCAAGCACTCCTCCCTCAACCCCAGCAGCACACACATGTACACACACATATACAGAGGCTCACCCCACATGCACATATACGCGCGCGCGCGCACACACACACACACACACACAAGCACACACTAATCCACTCAATGGGCAACAGCTACTGATGCAGCTGCACCAAGGGGGGCAGTGTGGAGATGCCAGCGTTATGAAAGCACACTGGGCCGCCAAAGCCGATTCCCTCCTGCACTAAAGATGGGCTCCAAGGAGAAAAGGATGAAAATGGCAAATGAACAGCCCTCACAGGACCTCAGGCACACTCAGATCTCCCGGTGGCAGCCAGGCATGGAATCCTCTGCATCCTCCTTCACACTGCCCTCTGAATCACCCCTCTCCATTGCTCCTGCCAGCACCCGGGTCAGCTGGACGGCCTCATGGAACATGAGCTGCCACCGCCTGGGAGCAAGGCCAAGTCTTCCACTTAAGAGCAAGCATCCTGGTGTCAACCCGATGAGACCAAAACCTGCTCTGTCACTGCTTTGATGGGACCTCGGGCAGGTTACTGAACTTCTGTTTCCATTTGTTCTTTTGCAAAATGCAAGTAATGACAGCACCTACCCTGTGGGGTATCGAGAGGACAAAATGCAATTCCCCGTGTGTGCTTAGGACAGGACCTACCCGACAGAGGCTGGGTTCTGTCACCCAGTTCCTGCCTCACCTATGCTACGCCAGTGAACAAGAAGCTACTCATGGGTAAACTGAGACCAGGCCAGTGATGGCCAGTGTTCCCTCCAGCTTTCACAATATGTTACCTCTGATTTTCCATCTACTGCAATGCACCCTCCGTCTCCTCTTAGTGTCTCCTTACTTCACACCAGCCTTTCTCCCACCGCTCTCACCCACCCTGCTGACAAGGGGAACTACTCGACTCCACTGCTAAGTCCTTCACAAAGAACCCATGCCTTGGTGTCTTCTAAAGGAAAGACTGACTAGATGACAAATTGGCAGAATAGCTCTGGCTGGGTGCTCAGTGGTTAGAGCGTCAGCCCTCGGACCTAAAGGTCCACGTTCAATTCCCAGTCAAGGGGTTGCAGGCCCGATCCCAGCCTGGGTCAGGGCGTGTGAAGGAGGCCACCTATAGATGTGTCTCTCTCACATCGATGTTTCTCTCTCTCTTCCTCTCTTTCTCTCGCTCTCTCTGTCTCTCCCCTCACTTCCTCCCTTCCACTCTCTCTAAAAATTAATGGAAAAAATATATCCTCAGGTGAGGATTAACAAAAAACAAAATTTAATGGAAAAAATATATCCTCAGGTGAGGATTAACAAAATTAAAAAAAAACTGGCAGAATGTCCCAAGCCACTTTTGACAGGCAATCGTCTCTAAATGAAGGTCCTGAAGGTCAAGTAACTTTCCCAAAGTCACAAGGCAAAGGGTGGTGGCCAGGTCTCAAAGCCTAGGCTTTTCTGCTTTATACTGAATAGATCCTCAACCACTAGGAAGGCAGGTCACTACACTGGCAGTGACAGCAAGGACTCTGCCAATCCCACAAGGATGGGGCTCCTGCCTCTGGCAGCCTGTCCCCACCAGGCTCACACTGGGTGGTGCTGGGCCTCCGCCTCTGTCCTCAGTGAGGCCAAGAAGCAGGTTAGCCCAGCCTTGGACAGACGCACATGGTGAAGGCCTTTGCTCCAGGAGAGAGAGGAGGAAGTAACTCAGCTTTCTTCCCCCACCTCCGCCCTCCACAGAGCCAAACACCACACCGCTCTGCTACTCCCTGCTTTGCCATGGTTTCACTAAATGACCCGTGGAGGGTTCTTCTGTAATTCCTTCTCCTCAATTGGACCATGAACAGTGCCAGCCTGTCCCAGTGTCTGGTGAGGGTTCTGGAACTGTACCCAAGGCCTTGGCAGACACACCCTGTTATGTAATGGGTGGCTAATGCCCATCAGTGCCCCCAAGTTTCCTCCAAACTGAACAGCTCACAGAGATGACTCACCCGCAGGTCTACGTTTAGCTCTCCTGGGTCTGCTCTACGGTGCACCCCCTGTGACCCCAGCCCCTATTTCAAGGCCATCTGGTGCAGGGAGGGGGAAAACAGCCCTGCTTTACATTGTTCCAGCCAAATCCTATCATAAACCCCCAGTGTGTCACCCCTAGGCACAGAGCCGCCTGCAAGAGACTCAGATTTGTGTGTGTGTATGTGTGTGTGTGTGTGTGTGTGTGTGTGTGTGTAATCATTACTAACGCCTCAGGGCCAGCTACATAAAACTGTTTATTTCTACTTTCAGCTCTGGCATACCTTTGTTTTTATCATCATTTTTTCCCCTAGAAGCACCTGGAAGGTAAGAAAATCATGCAATATGTATGCAGCTATGGAATGTGGGCAGCAAAGATAAAGTAGAACAGTTCTTATCAGAATGAGAAGGGAGATGTAGGCTCCTGGCAGTGAAATGAGACCCAGAATCGTCCATCCACGTCTTAGCCAAGGGTATTGGTCACCTTAAACGACCGGTCATCAGTTCGGCTCTAAATACTGAGATTAATAAAAAGACAATATGTGGAAGAACTGCCTGGGGAGCTTTTATTTATCTGATTCCCTTTCCATTTGTCTTGCAGTCAGTCCATTAGTCAACAAATAACATAAGTGATAATAAAGTGCAATGTTTGACATGATGTAAAAACAGAAACACTAATCGAGAAGCCAAGAAAGTGTATTCAGGAATGAGCCAAGGCAAGTCATTCAGAACCAATGCCTCAGTCTACCCACTGTGAATTGCGCGTGATGATCCAACCATTCCACTTCTGGGTATCTAGCCAAAGAAAATGAAAATACTAATTCAAACAGATATCTGCACCCCTATTTTCACTGCAGTGTTGTATACAATAGCCAAGATATTGAAGCAACCTGACTGTCCATCAATAGATGAGTGGATAAAGAAGATGTGGTACATATATACAGTGAAATATTAATCAGCCATAACAAGAATAAAATCTTGCCAAATGTGACAACATGAATGGATGTAAAGGGTATTATTCTAAGTGAAATAAGTCAGTCACAAATACTATATGATTTCACTTATATGTGGAATCTAAAACAAACAAACACACAAAACAAAACAGAAACAGACTCACAGACATAGAGAACAAACTGATGGTTGCCAGAGGGGAAAGGGGCATGGGCAGGGTGAAAACGGTGAAGAGATTAAGAAGTACAAATTTCCAGTTATGTCAATAATATAATAACCTTGTATGGTGACAGATGGTTACTAGACTTATCATGGTGGTCACTTCACTGGATATATAAATGTTAAATAACTATGTTACACGTCTGAAACTAATTTAATATTGTATATTAACTATATTTTAACTAAAAAGATAAGGTAAAATAATAAAATTGTGAATGAATATCTGCTACTTAAATTCTATTGTGAAAATGGATAGAAATTCTTAATTTAGATGACATCACATGAAGGGCAATATCATTCTTGTTTCTCTTTACTACTTTTTAATCACTGCCTTACAGAGAACTGAACTACACCCCAACAGACTTCAGTGTAATAAAGTATGGTGGTCAATGGCAACAATGACTTTGGTATTTTCTTGGAGCCCCAAGATCAGCGTGGGGTCTTAAGATCAACTAGTTTCCCATCCCCTCTCAATCTCAACACACATCTATCCCACCACTCCCCACTGCCCAGCTCCAACCTGGAAGCCAAAATCTATTCTGTTTCATCTCCACTTACCCAGCAACTGTCTCCCAACATCTCTCTGAAGACATCCAGTAATGAGAATGAACTCAACGCTAGCCAGGTTTTATACAAGTTGGAAACTGGGCCCATCACGGATGTCGAGTTTAGCCTGATTTCAGTCAAAGAGCTCCTGGATATCTCTCTATTACAAAAATACACCTATCCTGGCCTCAGGCCTTCTCTTCCTGGATAACCCAGAAGTTGTCTGCTCTGTTGTGTTGGTACCAGATACTCACTCTAATATCTTGGCCACAGGGCAAGTCAGTTCCTTCCGTCTGGCTCAGGTTACAGTTTTGGAACTCAGGACTAGGGTTCCCAGTCATCACAAAAGTCTCGACTGCTTTGACTTTAACCGTCTTCACATTCTTCTCTTACCCATTTTCCCTTTCCTCCTACCCTTCCCCAACCCCCTCAAATAAATATATTCCTGCACCATTCTTCATCTCTATTCCAGCCTAGGTATCTTCCAGTCTAGTCACCTAAATCATACTTTCTTGCCACTTCCTAGGCATAGGTTTGGTCAAATTTCATAAACCAGGCTTTTGAGAAATTATTGTGTACTTTTCAACCCAAAATTTATTAGAGCCCAAAGGACTGCATTTCATAATTTTAAACAATGTGTACTTCAGATCCCTAACAACCATAAAAAGAAATTCAACTTATTTTTAAATGTTATTAATGGACCATTTCTATTGTATTTATAGCTAAAATTTGTTATTGTAGCAGAGACTGCTAGCTGTTCACCTCTAGCTTCTCTAGGGAGAAAGCCCCTGACTTCAAGCTGGACCCATACACCTCAGAATGGAGACTATTTCCCATCCTCCCTTGCAATTAGGGATGACTGTCTAAGCTCTAGCTAGTTCACATGTGCCTTCTGCACCTTTTTCTCTGTCCTTCCTTCACTCTTCTGCCTGGGATATGGATGCCCCCATTTGGCACCATGAAATCAAGATCACACAAGGTAGGAAAACAAGTAAGAAAGAGCCTGGGTCCCTGCCACCATCAAAGAGCCACACCAGCCCTAAACCACCTCGTGCAAGAGAGAACCAGCCCCTATCCTGTTTTACTAAGCTATCTGTAGATGTCTGACTTGCAATCAGTCTTCATCCTAATATAGTCATTCAAGGGTCTGAAGTTTTCAAATTGAACATGAACTTCATAAGGACATGAACAACCAAGGTAACTTACTAAGACACATGTCCACATCCTCTGGAGAACAAAGGAACATGTAAGAAAACATACATTTAAAAGAACATTCTTTAAAGAAAGAAGCTTTTCCTACAGGAGGTGAATATATAGTTCCATGTGTTTTAATCATTCACATCATTAAACCTTGACAGCAATAAATCATCTTGAACACTCTTTCTGAATTCTAGTGTAGTACATTGGAGTGTTTGCATCCTTTCAAAATTGCCTAGATTTATATTTCTTAACTTTCCCAAGGACACAGACCTTAAATGAACAATAAACCAAAATGAACTCTACTCTGGCATTCTGCATTTCTTGGAGAACTAAAGATTTTACTTCCTTAACTAGAAAAAACGTATTTAATTTAAAAAATTAAGATAACTTTTAAAAACTGGAAAGAACTAACCCATTAAGAGAAAAGTAACTTGGCCCAGCCAGTGTGGCTCAATGGTTGAGTATTGACCTATGAACCAGGATGTCACAGTTCGATTCCCAGTCAGGCACATGCCCAGGTTTCAGACTGGATCCTCAGTAGGGTGTGTGCAGGAGGCAGCCGATCAGTGATTCTCTCTCATCACTGATGTTGCTATCTCTCTCTCCCTCTCCCTTCCTCTCTGAAATCAATAAAAATGTATTTTATAAAGAGAGAGAGATGTACCCTTGCATAATTGGAAAAGGCATATCATTATTTAAACTAATTGGAAATATTCTTTGATGGTATTTAATATTTAGCTCATTCTAAGCAGTGGCTAAAATTAATGTCATCGTTATGCCCTGCATAATTATAAGGTCATATGTGTATATGGCAGTTAAAAGAAATAAATATTTGTCTGTATCTGGGAACTTTTTAGGTAATAAAAAAGTTGAAGGCATTTTTCTTTTTCATAAACAGCATGAAATTTAAATGGGGCAGCAAATTTTGTTGTGAGGAATTCACGAGAGTGAAACAATGTGATTGCTTTGAGAGTAACCAGAATTTAAGTTTTCAACCCACAAGTTCACAGTTTACATTTTTTTAATTGAAGGATTTTGACAATGGTGCTTTTAATTCTAAATGAGAAGATTTTCACCCGAAATAGAAATTCCATCCCTAAGCCACTCTTAACACACTGATTTCTAGTTTACATTTAGAATGTTTCATTACTAGATCTCAAATTCAAAACAATGAGATAATCAGCTCTTAATCAACCAAACCAATTAAGGTGAAAAGTGACAAGAAAAATCCCAAACCACAGTGAATATGAGAATGAATTTAAAAATAACAGGCTCTGTGACACACTGGGCTGGAATGGTGGGGGTTGGAGAGGAGAGCAAGGAGGCAGCAGGTTTGCCTTCCTATGCATGAGTTTCTGAGTGTGAGTGTGTGTGTGTGTGTGTGTGTGTGTGTGTGTGTGTGTGTATAAAACTAATGTGAAAAATTAGAAAGCATTTCCTAAGCACACAGCAGCTGAAAAGGAAAAATGACTCAAAACTAAGCCAAAAATATAGAATGAAACTAGCCTGGGATTCAACATTTTCCATAGATAATCCACCCTAGATAATCTGGTTCTATAACTGAATTTAAACCTCTTCTCATAAGTACCCTCATCTGATGTACTGTCCTAGAAATGGCTGCGACTTTTCTTGTCAGTACTGACATGACACCTGCCAGTCCTGAGACACCCCATCTTGCTCTGCAATTCATAGCCCCCCTCGGAGACCACAAGCAGGGCCAGAGTCTCCCCCTCCACAAGCATGGTGTTGAAGAGATGTTCATTATGTTAACCCTAGTCTCAAGCCCGAAGATACATCTCCTTCCTGTCATATTCCTTTAATTGCTCTCACATAGGATTTCCCCTTAGCATCTTCAAATTGCACTTCCCACATTTTAAAACAACATGCATTTCCATTTGTTCTTCCAACGCTCAAGTGAGTGGAGGGCTTCCACCGGAAAACAAGCATGGCCTCTCTGGCAGCTCAGCAGCAGCCCACTTGATCCCATCCCACATAAAATGAGTGACTTAAAACAGAGATGCAAGCAGGTTGGTGTACAGGCACAATTGCAGCCTAAAAGGCATTAATCTTTTCTCTGTGAGAAGATGAATGTACATCTATTTATGCCAGGGCAGTGTCTTTAATCTGCTCCTGCATTCTTTCTTAGAGAGTGTGATCACTCCACTACCAAAGAAACATAATCGATGCCATTTATAAAAATGTAATTCCAATGGAAAGTTCATTCTCAATGACTACACACAACTAGAATTGGGTCTGAGCTGTCAGACACTTAAAAACAAAGATGTGAGGTGCTTCTAGAACCCAGCATCTTGGACTCAAGCATGCAAACCATAACCACCAAAGGTGTTTGCTTCCCTCCACCCAACCTCAAGCAAATTTTATTGGCTCAGATGGGTACCCAGCATATTTGCCAAGTGTTCCAGTAAAATCAAGACCTTTCTCCAACATTCCAAAGATTTGTTTTGTCACTTTTTACAGGAAATATACCTAATGGAGTCTCAATGTGTCAGATGGTAGGCGTGGAGCCCACAATGACGGTGGGGGGAGAGGCAGCCAGCTCCCAGCACCTCTCTCCATAGGGCCCTTGCGTCGTTATGGTTGTAAATGACAGTAGCTGTGTGGTGTTTTTGTGACTCCAGCTTGCTGGTGGGACACCCACCGTGATGGTGCTAGGCTGCCAAACCTCCCACCTTGGAGACCAGCCCCAGAGCAGGGGACTCGGTGCCATGGCCTGTAGGCACGAAATCCACAGTCAATGCTGTCCTTAGTGATCCTTCTCAAAGAGAACATGTTTAAACACATACACGAAGCCTCCAGTTAGAAATGTACTAACAGAAGATGATTGAGATTCACCACTACAGGGTTCAGTGATTTGTAAAAATTAATGATGAGCAGCTGTCCTCTCTGTATATTAACTCAGCGAATCCCCTCTGAAGAAGCGAGCATGCCTTGCCCAATTCTCAGCACTGGCGAGTGGCAGAAGGGGACTCAGAGTCAGAACTGCCTCACTCAGAAGTTACAGCCTATCAGGCTCCAACAGTGGACTCTGAGGATCTTCCATTCTGGTGGAATTTTCTCTCCAGACAGAAAAAAAAATATCTCCTTACTTCGCATCACTTTAAAGAGTAAACTTAAAGCAACCTTTCCTAGGAGGCTGTATGCATTTTATAATCACACAAGTTAATAAAATAAGTAAAGTGTTCCTGACAGAAGCCATATCACCAGATTTAACCTCTGCCCTTAGTTTGGTGACTACTTTGTCCAACCTGATGAGCACAAGTAACAGCCAGCATTACAGACCAGACTAGCACAGCCCAGACATTCCCAGATGTATTCTATCAGACTCTGAGATTCTGGCCCTGGCCGGGTAGCTCAGGTGGTTAGTGTCATCCCGATATGACCAGGTTCAATCCCAGGTCAGAGCACATGCAAGAAGCAACCAATGAATGCTTAAGTGAGTGGAACAACAAATCAACGTCTCGCTCTCAAATCAATAAATAAAATATTAAAAAGCTTCAGACATCTGGCACATGTCTTCGTCCGTTTGGGCTGCCATAACAGAATACCATAGACTAGGTGGCTTATAAACAACAGGTATTTGTTTCTCAGTCTGAAGGCTGGAAGTCCAAGATCAAGGCACCAGCAGCTTCAGTGTCTGGTGAGACCTACTTCCTGATTCATAACAGCATTTTCTCACTATATCCACACATGGTGGAAGGGGCAAGGGAGCTCTCTGGCTCTTTTTATAAGGGCACTAATCCCATTCATGAGAGCTCCACCCTCATGATATAATCATCTCCTGGAGGCCACACCTCCTAACACCATTACATTGTGGGTTAGGTGTCAACAAGGAAGGGGGGGGGGGGGAGTGGGGGGATACAAACATTCTGTCCATAGCACACACAAACTTATACCCTCCAGTGACCCATAGTTACAACCAAATGTGCATGAGCAGGATGATTCTATGTCAGGCATGGAAATGGGCCATGGAAATCTGAATGTGTACAACCCAGCAAGTATTCAAATCATCAGTGTTTGCACAGCATTATTCTCCTTTTCAATACCCAGTGAATGAAGCAGGAGCCTGGCTAACTCCCTTATGCTAAGAAAGTAACAACTGAGGGGCAGTAGGGCTGACGTCCTGTACTTTTACTTCAATACCCATCCTATTTCCTCCTTCCCCACCCCACCCCGCTGCCCCAACCATTCCCTGTCTCCCGATAAAGCTGGGGCAGATCCACAAATTCCCTTTCCACACCACAGGAACCTAACAGCCCCAGGGAGTAGAAGAATCTAGCAAGTCAGAGAGCCCTAGCGCCCTGCAGCAGCTGGCTTTGATGACAGTCCTAAGGGCAATATTGCTATTTTACAATACTTATCACACTGTCATTAATTTTAGAACAATGTCTCTGAAGTCCTTAGCCAGGGATGGGACAACCCTCCAGTGGTTTTCCAGGCCCAGTTAAGCTTAACAGCAAGGCAAGGGCTGTGGTATAAGGGGAGTGCTGCTCTCACATAGGGGCTGTGAAAGACTGCACCCAGAAAACCTTGGAGACACTCCAGCATGGCTTTGCCTACTCCTTGTCACCTTTAGTGCCTGGACTTGCAAGTGTGGCTGCCCCGTTCACAGCTGGTCCATGCTATCTAGAGTGGGAACATCGTGTCCTGCAGCACATCCCCCTAGTGCTGAGGCTGGAATGCAGCTTCCAAGGTGTCTGAGCTCCTGGCAGCACATGGCTCTCTGCGGAGCTGGCCTCAGCCTGTGAACAGCTGCCTGTGCAGATGGTCAAGCTCAGGCAAATGTACGTGTGAACTCGAGATAAAGGCTCGGAAATGAGAGTGCTGGAGATTAAATGGAGGGGTGTAAAGAGCATGAGCAGTCACACACCCCAGTAATACCAAGAAAGGGAAGTGTGGGAAAGCAATCCATGGGTTTATGTCATGTGGACAGTCTATACTAAGAAATTCTACCCTGGCACCTGCGGGATGTAGTGTAACTGCCTGCACTGTGGATGATAAGTCGGGTCAACCCTTCATTTGGGGCTCAGTGGACGACTCTAAAGATAAAGTCATTTTCTCATAGTATATTCACCAAGGCGTAAGGAAGAATCACCAGATGTACTTAGCCACCATCACATAGGTGATTTGGGCACCCATCTCTGTGATTTCAGGGAGCTTGGGAGGCCTCTATCCTCGGGGGTCGGGGCGGGGGGAGAATAATCTGCATCCTTTAAATAGTTAACATGGGAAACTTTACCTTGGACTTGCAGCTCCTGCATAAAATGAAGCTGTTATCAGTCCCTGCTGCCTTAGAGTGAATGATGTCATGAGAATTAGAGCAGATGATGTCTGTGAAGGGAGGGAGCTTGGGAAAGAAATTTCCTGAGGCCTAGGAGAGGGTGTTTCCCAGGCTGTGCTCATCAACAGAGTTCACCCTTTTGAGATTCTGAAATGCTCAGGTTGTTAAAACAAGAATGAAAGGACATGAACCCACGAGCTTTGCTTGTTATTTAATAAGCCAGATTAATAGATATTTTTATACTTTCCATTTCAGATAATATTGACTTTTTATGAATACTGCAAGTGTCTGTGTAAGACAAAGTGTTGTGCTGTCAGAACAGAGAGAAAACCTCAGTCTCACTCACTTCAGAACTCATTTGAGCCTGATCTGATACCATCTTCCTGACAACAAGGGTCCCTTATAGGACCCATCACAAATGGGAGGTAAGGCTGGCTGCAGGCACTGAATGATTAGAAAAGGACTCTTGGATTGACTCAGAGTCGCTACAATAAAATCAAACCCAAATAAACATAAAAGGTACAAATCAACCAACACTCCCTCTGCCACAGGGCAACTCCCAGGTCCATGCCAGTTGTTAGAGAACAGCTGTGAAATAAGTCACCAAATTATCAACTTTGTGAGTTGATCAATCAGGGCACTCAATGTTATGTGCTAGAGGCTGGTAGGAAAGGGGTAGTTCATTTGAGGTAATCCATGTGTCCCTGAAAGGGTTCGTGTAAATCAAAATTTTCCACATAAAAAGAAACTTGTTAATTAAAAGAACCCTGTTAAAAAAATCCCATTTTAATGTGAAAAATTAGCACCTAATTTCTCTTTTTGCATAGACTTAAATTTGTATGCACCGAATTTTCTTTTTTTAAAAATATATTTTTATTGATTTCAGAGAGGAAGGAAGGGGGGAGAGATAGAAACATCAATGATGAGAGAGAATCATTCATTGATCGGCTGCCTCCTGCATACCCCACACTGGGGATCAAGCCCACAGCCCAGGCATGTGCCCTGACCAGGAATTGAACCTTGACCTCCTGGATCGTAAGTTGATGCTCAACCACTGAGCCACACTGTCCCAGCTTCACTGAATTTTCTAAAAGCAGGGCCTCCACGGTTCTAAGTCTATGACCCACTGCCTGTTACACAAAGACTGAACAATGAGAGAACCCATGTTCTATACCAGTGATGGCGAACCTATGACACGCGTGTCAGAGGTGACACGCAAACTCATTTTTTTTGGTTGATTTTTCTTTGTTAAATGGCATTTAAATATATAAAATAAATATATAAGTCTTGTTTTACTATGTTTTACTATGGTTGCAAATATCAAAAAATTTCTATATGTGACATGGCACCAGAGTTAAGTTAGGGTTTTTCAAAATGCTGACACGCTGAGCTCAAAAGGTTCGCCATCACTGTTCTATACTCTGCCCACTCACTACCTTCTTATGAAATCCTATAAGAGAGAAAAGGGCATTTTGGGTGGGTCAGGAAGTGCAATTTTACTTGGCAGGTGGTTATATTATTAGTCATGGTTCTCCAGAAAAACAGAACCAACAAATAAATAGAATTATTATAAGGAACTGGCGCACATGATTATGAAGGCTGACAAGTCCCAAGATCTGCACGGGGAGTCGGCAAGGTGAAGACTCAGGAGTAAGTTCCAGTCTGAAGGTCAACAGGTTCCAGACCCAGGAAGAGCCCATGTTTCAACTTGAATCAAAAGGCAAGAAAAAGGCTATCAGGAAGGATGAATTTTGCCTTATCTGGGGGTGGGGAGTAAACCTCTTGTTCTATTCGGGCCTTCAAGTGATTGGGTGAGGCCCACGCACCTTTGGGAGGGCAATCTGTTTTACTCAGTCTACTGATTTATGTATTAATCTCATCCAAAAACACCCTCACAGAAGCACCCAGAATAACGTTTGGCCAAATGTCTTGGCACCCAATGTTCCAGTCAAGTTGACACAAAAAATTACCCATTACAATGATGATGGCCTTTTTCTGCAAGTCAGAATACAGGAGCAGGTGTCCAGACACACATGAAGCTGAGGATCCCAGAGTCCACCTGGTAAACACAGAGACTAGACTATAGGGCTGCAGCCCAGGCCTTTCCTGGCTTCACCACAGTCTACTGCCTGTCTCTACTTATTTCCTCCACAGCGAGCAGAAGCGGGAGCAGAGGGGCTATAAGACCAGCACAGTAGCCTCAAAAAGCCGTCAGTCTTCCAGGAGCCACCCCGGCCCAGGCATCCTCAGGCCCCATCAGTCTTTCAGGTCTGGGGACAACTAGAGGCTGCCATGATCCTCATCCCCAGCGTTCCGCCCTTCTCTCAGCTCTCACTCCCTGCAATAATCTACTTTAGCCACATTTTCTAAAAATACACTTCAGTTCTGTTACACTTACTAATACATTCTATTTCAGGCCTGTTTGCATTCTTACTTGGAAATCCCCATATAGGCAGCAGTGAAAGTGTGCAGAATGTTACAGCATTTCCTTCAGGAAGGGTCCTGCCTGCTCTGCTGTGCTCAGCATATCTTTCCATGCTGGGTGGCAACTGTGTATAAAACCTTTCCACACTGGATGGTAATTGGTGATAGAAAAGAAAAAGGCTGGGGTTGGAGGAGAAAGAAAAAAGTGAACCAGGAAACAGATTTACTTGGCACACGATGGAACTCCACGCTTCCTTCTCACACCTGCCCTCCACGCGCACATGGCCCGCCTCGGCCCCCAGAGTCAATGTCACCACAGAAGCAGCTGCACAATGGCCTCCATTGAAGCCACATGACACATGTCAGAAACCTGGAGAACATCTAAAGAAAGCCACAGCCCTGGCTTAGCTCCAAGAGCCATCCCTTAGGAGCTGTTTTCCAGGGCTGAGGGCGGGAAGTCATTATTTCCACTGCACCGGGTCCCCTCCTATGAGCTCATTCTCCCCAGAGCTAAGGTCCCTGCTGGCTTTCCTCGGCTGTCTTGGAAGAGCTCCCTGACTTTCCTGGCATTTCCAAGAACGTTGGCTCTCCTCTATCATTACGTGGAGGATAATGACAGCTCTCCTTCTCTGATCTTTGCCTTCCTGTAGGGACTGCGGTGGAAGTATTGTCTGATCCATTTTCAAAGGCCTCCATTTGTGCTTCCTTCTTCCTGTTTTATCCCACAATCACCTTGATTGGCCTTCCTTTCTCCCAACACATACTGAATACATGTTCCTCTATCTGAAGGTGAAACATAGAGGGAAACAGTGACGGGGGTGTTGGCTGCAGATAAGGTCCTCAAGGAGGGGAGAGAAGAAGGGACCACAGTGCTGGGGCTGGAGCAGGGAGGAGGGGGTACCAGGGGAAGCCAGAGCTCAGAGCCCAGCTGGGGCAATATTTATGTCTTTCCGATTGCCAAGCTCATGGGTGACAGAATGCCAACTCCACCCACCCTACCTTTTTCAGGGCTTAGGACCTTGGCTAGTGTGCCAGCCTAAACATGGTTCCCCAGATAGGAAATAGCTCATTTTTTATAAAACCATGAGACTAAATGATAGTCCCTCAGCAAAGATAGACTGGAGTCTCCCGAAGTCTGGAATTCAGGGGCTTGGCCAACAACACGCACTCAGAAATTGGCTGGGCAGAGGTGGTTAACAGCAGAAAGGAAGAAGCTAACCCAGCCAGACCTTTTCATGAAGGATCATGAGGAGGAAAAGAAACAGGAAGCTAAGAGTATTCCTCTAACTGTATTATCTCTTTCGCACACTTAGCTAGCACTGTGATCTGAACAGGGAAATGGTTATTAACAACTCTGAAATAGGACCTCCTAACATCTGAAAAAGTCCTGAGCCCCCCTCCCCAATAGCAGATCTTATTTATCTAAAGGCTTTGTGCAACCCTTAGTAACAGAAAACATTAGCATAAACAAGAAACCCTCCAGCACCATCACAGCATCCCACTGGTGAGGTCAGATAACCAAAATGAGCCTTATCTCCTTGCAGTAGATCTTCAGGTGCTGTCACTGAATTCAATTACATCCACAGAACAAAAGACCACACACCATGGGCTGTTTATCATGCATGCCCAGTAGGCTGCTTCATAGATGCAAATCAATTTGTATGTAATATATACACGCATATGGAAAACAACTAAGGTTTCCCAGGCTGCATCCCTTTCCCTTTTCTCTAGTTCTCTAAATAGCTTGTCTTGAACACTGTAGCTGCCAAGACAGAAGAATTCATTGCTTGAGAAGAAAAAAGAAAAGTCTATGATTCAAACTTTTGTTCTTTAAGCATAAGAATAGTGAAAGTGCCTGGTGAGATTTCTTCAGGAGGAATAAGTTATTTCTCCATTGAGTTACCAAGTAGAATAGAGTGGAATGCAGGTGGCTGACCTGGAGGCCCCCACAAGAGTCTGAATGTAACTTACAAAAGGACTTTCTTCCCTAACTGCCCTTCTCCTCCTCCCACCTTGCTGCTGTGTGAATTCTGTCAGGGAGCAGGGGCAGACACGCAAGAAGAGGGAGCAGGAGCAGGCTACCGCCCTTCACTTCCCTCTTCAGAGAGATGCTAAGGATTAAAGAGGTAATTGTTGCTTCTGGAGCTCTTCAGCTATAAGACGCTCTATAAATACCAATAACCACCCCCTCACGGGAAACCACATTTCATTACAGTGGAGGTAAATGCTGCAGCAGCCTGCAAGAAAGGCCTGATCACCAAGGGAACTTCTGCCATCCTGAGCAGACACAGTAACCACAGAGCAGAGTGATCCACATGGTGTCCGGCTCCAATTGGAGGCAGGAGCTCCCTGAACTGCTAGCATCTAATAGACCTACCAACTCACATGTGTCCACCCAGTGTGCATTTATTAGGCTCCAACTGTCTGCCTGAGGAGCAGTAAAGAATAGTGGTTATGTACACAGGCTCTGGAGCAGAAGCTGCCTAGTGGCAATCCTGGCTCTGCCCACTTACTAGCTGTCTGACCTTGAGAAGTCACCTCACATTAGCACACCTCTGTGTCTTCACTTGTAACATGGGAGTGATAATAGAACTCAACTCACAAGGTCACTGTGAGGATTCAACAGGTTCAAATGTGTCCAGAGGTGAGACCACTGTCCAATACACAGATGAATACCAGACATCAGCTGATTCTAAGTTGCTATGAAGCCAGCTATCAAATGTATGGTTCCATAGTATTTTATTTATTCCTTGAGTCGTTTATATTTGGTTATTTTAGCATTAACATCGAAATGAAGGAGGAAAGATTTACCAATTATATGCAACTGAACACTTACCCATGTGCATAAAACAGAGAAATAGAAGATGAAACCCCTGAATTTGGAGCCTCAACAATGAAGGTGTTTAAGAATTATTCTTTTTAGCTGCCAGTCAGTGGCATATAAAGGGAGAAAGAGAGGGTATTTATCACAGACATTGTTTAGAGTTGCTGGCACATCACCATAATAAAGCAGACTGACTTTTACTCAATGTTATTGTTTTACTAGTAGGTTCTATATAGGCAATGCCCTTCCTTAGCACCTGCTCCAAACCCTGGCCTTTGCCTCAGTGTGCTGGTGCATACCAGCATCTTTTTAAAAGAGAAACACTGCTCACCTGAATCTTCTACTAGGAAGCCCTTAGTCTATCCTGGGCAGTGAGCCAGGGTATACTTCCCAGGGTATACTTCCCGTAAGGCAAAGAGTGTCTGCTGTCAGCCAGGCCCAGGAGGGAATCCCTGACCTAAGGCTTAGCTGAGTGGCTCAGAGTGATGGTTCCCAAAGTGGGGTCCCTACACCAGTAGCAGCAGCACCACCACCTGGGACTTGTTAGAAGTACAGCTTCCCAAGCCCATCCATGACTTACTGAATCAGAAACTCTGGGGGTGGCGCCCCATAATCTACTTTTTAACAAATCTTCCAAGAGATTCTGATGCCCACTCAAGTATGCAAACCACCAGCTTCACGAAAGTTACTTAAATTTTTCTGAGTCTTAGTTTCCTCATTCAGCAAGGGGGTTGTCACTCACCTCATAATAATACTACAGTGTAAGGATTAAGTCAAGTATTTGGTACAATGGCCCCAAACATGGTGGGCACTCAGTATACTATACCTATCGTACCAATATCAGTGTAACAGATTCACAAAACAGCAGCAACTCAGAAACACCTAGAGTAAGCTTGGAATCCATGAAGCCTGATTTTCAGAAAAGCAATTTAAAGGATGGTTCAAGGAGAGAAGCTAAGGGAAACCAACAGATAATACTGTACACTGCCCAAGGCCCCCCAGGATCACTAATCTATGCTACCTTGTGATCGATCCATGGAGATTCCCACAAACTCTGGCTCCTCAAGCATTTTAGGAGTTGGAAATCCCAGAAAATAAAAGCATTCCACATTTTATTGTTAAAATAAGGGTAATATGAGTTTTGAGGAGATGCCACCAGTGAGACAACTGGTATTCAATATGTATAATGGAAGTCTTCAGAGAATGTTCTGAATTGCTAAAGGATGTTTTTCGTAAGGAACAGTGATTAGAAGCATCATGTCCAGACTGACAGTGCCTGAAATTCTAGAGTAAGGAGTGAGCACACTGGAAGAATCCCATTTGGATTACACACCACCGTTACCTGAAACAATTCTGGCAGAGGTTGTGAGGGCCTCCCCGCAGCCAAAGGCAGTGGACCCAGGGAGCTTCTTCCTCTGTGTTGGAGACGCCCAAAATAAAGCATGCTCAGCGATCTCTCAACACCCTCCCCATTTGCCATTCATGCTAATGGTACCACCTATCTAGTTGCAGTCAATCATCTGTCCCCTCAGGCATGTCATAGTCTACTGCTCCCACCTCCCTCAACTTCCTCTCTTCAACTTCCAACAGACCACCTGTTCTTGCTCTCCTGTTATCACCCTGACCTCCTTGTCAGTCTTTTCTGTGGGCTCCTCTCCCCTGACCCATGTGGTGGCCACACCTCGTCTTGTCTCCCCCAGCCTGTCTACTGAAATCCTGTTCTTCCTGCTCTGGAGTCTGCACCAAGCAGATGAAGTCAGTGGAACGGGACAAAGGTCCAGGTTAGGTGCCATCTCTTAATCTTGCCAGCTAAAATGGATAGAGGAATAGACAAAGAAGATATTCTTCTGCCTTTAGTCTTCTCCTCTTCCAATGTCTTCTTTTCTCTCTGGAAGTCTCATCCCCCTGAGCATTGGGCTGACTTCCATAGCTACCTCCAGTCTTAGTCAACTCTGAACATTAGACCTTTACATCCAACTACCTACTTACCTCCACCTGGATGTTACACCAGCATCTCAAGATCAAGATATCTGAAAATGAACCTAACTTCCTTCCCATAACATCTGTTAGTCTTACTGTATACTTTATTCCAATTCCATAATAACAGGACTTGGAGCAGAAAAGATAAAGAGCTGAGTTTGCTAGGAATGAGGACTGGCAAGCCTACTGATAAAGGTTGATAAAACCAGACAATGTAAGTATTAGTAAGAGTAAAGTAGTGACTCACCCAAAATTCAAGTTCAGAGTACAAAAAATTAGGTGGAAATACTTATAACATTTAATATCAAATTGCTCTCCTACTTTCATTTGTCACCTTTGAAACAAACCAAGAAAATACTAACCCTCACTGAAGATTCCCAAAATAAAAAATCCTGACACAATAAAAGAAATTTCTGTAAAGAAATTTGGATAAGAACCTAAATTCACACTAATTATACAGTATTTTTATTTCATTTTCCATTTCCATTATACAGTCACGTTGTAATTATCCCTACCCTGCACATCATCCACAGGCCCATGGAGCTTCTTTCTCTGTTTTGGAGAGGCCCAAAATAGATGCATGCTCTGCGATCTCTCAACACCTTCCCCATTTGCCAGTCATGCTAATGGTACCATCTATCTAGTTGCTCAAACTACAAACCTGAGATTCACTCTAGACCTTTCTTCTTCATTCACCATCATGAAGTCCAAACTCATAAATTCCCATAATTTCTACTTTCAGGGCTATGATCAAATGAGCACTGTTCTCCCTGCCCCTCCCTCAAATCCCCTACCATCTCCACTGGCACTTCCATGGCTCAGGGAACCTCTTGCTTGGAATTTATCAATAAGTGCTTCTGCTATGCTTCCTATTCCATAAAAGTAGGGAGGAGAACCCATTCTAAAACACACTCCTCCTGAAGCCCACCTCAACTATATTAAGTATGATTCATCTGACATGGTAGGAAAAGAAAGGGGAGAGGAGGCAATTTCCATGCATGAACACTACTATATTATATTTCCCAAATTCAGGTCTAGAAGAGGTTAAAACCTCATGGAACACCCAAAAGAATTAAAAGTAAGGACTTGAACAGTTATTTAATATATGTTCATAAAAACATTATTCACAAGAGATAGAAGCAACCCAAGTGTCCACAGATAGATGAATGAATAAACAAAATGGGTTCTAACCATACTGTGGAATAGTATTCAGCCTTGAAAAAATGAAATTCTGCCACATGCTACAAATGAATAAACCTTGAAGACATTATTATAAGTGAAATAAACCAGACACAATAAGACAAATACTGTATGATTATACTTATATGAGGTACCCACAGCAATCAGATTCATAGTGACAGAAAGTAGAATGATGGATGATGGCTGCTGGGGTGAGGGAATGGGGAGTTATGTTTAATGGGGTAACAGAGCTTCAGTTTTGTAAGATGTAAAGAGCTGTGGAGATGGAAAAAAGTGATGGTTGCACAACACTGTGAATGTACCTAAGGCCACAGAACTGTATACTTAAAAGTGGTTAAAATGGTAAAGTTTACATTGTATAAATTTTACTACAATTTTTTAAATATTTAAAAACATACACACACACACACAGAAGAAAAAAAAACCCACAACAATTCTCATGGGAGAGGTACCAGTCAGGGATACTGTAGCAGACTAGCTGCTTCCCTCTCCTCCCTCTCTTCCAGTGAGTCCCCAAAGGTTCTGCTAGTAAAACTGCCACCTTCCCATCAACTCAGAAGTGGAAGGAAGGGTCAAAGGGACTTAAGAAAGGTATCTTTAAAAGAAACAAATTCCTTTTATTATATAGCAAAATACTCCAATTCACATAAACATATTTCTTATTTAATTCAAGGTCCATGAGTATATAGGGCACATTTTGTTATAAACTAATGTTGGTTTAGTAACAGAATCTGGAATTGCCTTTTCAGTGTACATCATTCTGAGAAAGTGATTTTACAAGACTGTTCCACCAGATTCCCCCACAAAACCTGCAGGGACTTCTAAGCATTCTTCCTGGATCAGGTCTTTACCTGTTTCTAAAAGTAAAGAACTTCCTGCAAAATTTTCAGAACCTTTTCCCCACCACTTAACACCTTTCCATAGCTTCTCCAGGCCAGCATGATAACATATAGCTCTGCAATGTGAAGAGCCACAAGCTGGGCCATCAGGAGAGCTGACTCTGGGCCATCTGGGCACCCAGAAAAGACTCCATGGCTTCAATCCTGGCTCCACCCCTTGCTATCTGAATGGCTTCCTGCAAATCTCAGCCTCTCTGGCCTCAGTTTATTCATCTGTAAAATGGAGCCATTAACAGTTCCTACCTCTTAGAGTGTTATGAAGATTAAATGAATTAACATCTATAAAATGCTTAAACAGTGTCTTGAACAGATTAAGGACCAGAGAAGTGTCAGCTGCTATTATCATTTTGATATATCAGGATTGTCATCATGTGGGCACAGGTTCCTTTTTCCAAATGAAACTTCTACCCTTAATTTCTGCACAGATCATCTTACTAGCTGATCTTAATAAACAAGCCATACTGTTTATGCCTCCAGCTTCCACAAGTGCTGCTCCTTCCGCTTACATGCCCTCTTCCCTCTGTCCCACATTGGCCCAGAAAACTTTCCAAAGGGTGTTACTCCACCACTGATGGTTTTCCTGACTCCTGGACGGAAATATGCCCACTTTCCTCTGTGTTTCCACTGGCCTTTGCCCACTATTAGAGTTATCCCCACCTTGAACATCCAGCTGCTTACCTAGATACCCAGGTAAGGATCAGTGGGCTCTTGGAAGGCACTAACTATGCTGCTCATCCCTGTACACTGTACACCTGGCCTCAAGCAGAGGGCCTGCCACATACAAGATATCCAAAAAAAGCTGAATAAATGAATGAATGAATGCTGGACATAAAAAGAGTAAGACTGACCAGAAATGAAGGGAGAGGAAAATGAGACAGGTTGGAATAAAGCCTGGCCTCAAGCAGAGGGCCTGCCACATACAAGATATTCAAAAAAAAGCTGAATGAATGAATGAATGAATGCTGAACATAAAAAGAGTAAGACTGACCAGGAATGAAGGGAGAGGAAAATGAGACAGGTTGGAATAAAATTGCATGAGATTTCCATATAGGAAGGAGAGGTGTGCTCAAGTGAGAAGAAGAGAAGCAAGGTTTACAATCACAGAAAGGGAAAAATCAAAGGCCACTCTGGGCTGAGCAATCAGTGATGTGGTGCACAAACCATCTGAGGCTCATGGGTCTTGCCAGAGCCCAAGTCATGTGCCATTAGGTACATGATAATTTAGACATGAATGAACAGAGACAAATGATGGGGAACTGCGTGGATAGCATGTCATCTGTATCTCAAAGTGCCCTCACACTTCAGTGAAGTGAGTATGAATAACAGGATAAAAAGGGCAGAGACAATCACAGATTAAATGGGGACTCGCAGTTAAGTTCAGAAACAATTTTTTAAATAAAGGAGCACAAACCATCTGAGGCTCATGGGTCTTGCCAGAGCCCAAGTCATGTGCCATTAGGTACATGATAATTTAGACATGAATGAACAGAGACAAATGATGGGGAACTGCGTGGATAGCATGTCATCTGTATCTCAAAGTGCCCTCACACTTCAGTGAAGTGAGTATGAATAACAGAGGATAAAAAGGGCAGAGACAATCACAGATTAAAGTTCAGAAACAATTTTTTAAATAAAGGAATAAATCTGAAACCCACTCAGCAGGTGGAAAGATAGGTGGAGAACCCAGGTGGGAGGCTGGGGCACTCAAATCCTGCCTTCCTTGATGGTCAGGAACTTACATGAGCTGAGGCCCTCAGCCAGCACTCCTGCAGCAAGGACAGCTCCTGATCAATAACACTCAGGATTTGGTTGCTGAGCTTTAGTCAAAGCCCACACCCATTTGCATGGTCACTTGATAGACCAAGCCAGACCCACACTGGCCACCAAGAAATGGGTTTGCCCTCTTGAATGAGATGCTATTTCAAGTTAGAAGTCAATATTGAGAACATGTGATTTCAGGCTCAAAAGTAAACATGAAAAAGAATAATAAAGAAAGCTGCCCCCATTTGTACCCCCAACTAGCTGGGGCAGACCAGGGCTAATGCCAACTTTTCAAGAGGAGTGAGCCTGCTCCCCTCAGCCTGCAGTGGGCATATGCATGGGCATAGAGTCAGTGACCACTGAATGGCTACTCAGCCACTAGCTTCTGATTGACACTGGCGAACAAGAAAGTAGAACTAAAAATAAACACATAGAAAAACACACACAGGCAGATTCCAAAATGGGGGTGGAGTAAGTAGAAGCTACACTGGCACTCTGCCAGGATCAAACTGAAAATATAATTAAAATACAGAAGATCCACATGGAAAAATCAACTGTAGACTAGCTGGAGAGAACCCTGATAACTAAAGACAGAAAATGGAGACCACATAGATAGGAAGTGCAGAGGCGTGAAAGGGCTGGCTGAGCTCCCACTGACAGAAGCTGAAGTTCTGGAGGGATATCTCAGCTGTGTGTGTGTGGGGACGGGGGGTGTCCCACTGAGAACTCTGGGGACTAAACCCTAAGCTAGGCTCCCCAGCCCAGAGCACCAGAACTGAGAAATGTGCCCATATGACATCTGGCAGAGAAAAGCAACATGGTTGCTGTCTGCCAGCGAGAGACTGCTGGAAATGTACAAAATTTCATATGCAGCCACTCACCTTAGGCTCCAGCAGAGGGAAGGCAGAATGGACTGGAGCTGTGCGAGCTGAAGCCACGGTTGGGGGCTCTGGGGTTGGAGCTCAGAGGACAGCCACCCTGGTTTCCTGTGCTGAGTCATTCCCTCACTCTGTGGAAGGAAACCTTGCTTTGGCTGTGGAACTTTGCTATCCAGAAGATTTTTGCCTGGGGGTAAGGCAGTTGCCCCACACTGTTGGAAGAGCTCTCACCACAACCTGTGGTCTATAGCCTGAGGCCAATCAAGCCTGAATACAATCAGTCTTCAGGCAGAGGCTGGTCTCTGGAAGTTTTGAGTGTTTGCCTGATCTAATCCTGGGCCTGGGGCTAGGAAAAGCAGACCTTGGTGCACATCTTGGCCCTTTCCAAAAGCCTAAGCCATAGCAGAGGGAGCCACAAGCTAAGGATTGCTGATAGCTCCAAAGAGGGTACTCAGGGCCAGTCACAAACAGCATCTGACATTGACCTGCACTAGAGACTGGGACTCATAACAGATCTACCTAATACACAGACACAAACCGAAATAGGCAGCCAAAATGGGGAGACAAAAAACCCTTACATGAAATAACGAGAGGTAAATGAAATGGACATAATAAATTTATCAGACATAGAGTTCAGAATAATGATGGCAAAGATGCTTAACAGCATGAGAAAAAATATAGTAACTGTGAAGAATGACATCTATATATATAATAGAGAAATAGTCAAATTAGCCCGGACATCATAACACGTCATAACACGTCATAACACGTCATGACCAAACAGCAGGGACCTGAGCAGCCGCAGGCTCCCAGCACTGCCAGCCCCGGAGCGGCCAGCACACCCTCGGGCCCGGAATAATGATACATTCACAATGAGCCCAGAGTCACTGCACAGGGGGCTGCAGATCAGGGAGCTGCAGATCAGGGGGGCTGTGGATCGGGGGGAGCTGCAGATCAGGTGGGCTACAGATTGGGGGGGCTGCAAATCATGGAGGGCTATGGACCAGGGGGGCTGCAGACCAGGGGGGCTGCAGATGGGGGGCTGCAGATAAGGGGGGCTACAAATTGGGGGGCTGCAGATCAGGGAGGCTATGGAACAGGGGGCTGCAGACCAGGGTGGCTGCAGATGGGGGGCTGCAGATCAGGAGGGCTGCAGATCAGGGGGGCTGCAGATCAGGGGACTGCGGCACTGGGGACCCCAGCTCCAAGCCCAGAGCCTGGCCTCAGTACTGCAAGTGTGGCTGCACTGCCCAGCGGGAAGCCCCACAATCTGCCCCCCACAGACTCAGGAGAGCCAAGGGGTCCATGGGGATGGCCAGGAAGAGGCCTCGCCTGGCGCCCTTTACTCTGTGAGGAGGGCCCCATGGATGGGAGTTGGGGGCCAGACCATGACCAGCGATCAGTGTTTGAAGAGGGAGCCTTAAGCCCCATGGACTTTCTCTCCCAACGAAGTTCCAGCTCCTCCCTGCACTCGGGCCCTGCCAGAGGCCATGCCGGGCCCGCATGGCCGCTGCCCACACCCACTGGTGTCTGCAGTCCCATGTGGGACCATGAGCCACTCTGAGGTGGAGCCCATGTCACCTCTTTAACGTTTTCATTTTTGCTGATTGGACCTTTGCCTTCTGAGGCACGTAGAAGCCAGGATGGTGGGCGCAGTGGAGCCCACATGCGGGCACCCAAGAGCTCCTTGGCTCCGACAGCTTCATTCAGAGAAGGCACCCCCCCGCACACCGCTCATCTCAGCCTGCCAGGAGCAGCACAGTCACCGCAACAGGCACAGCCCCAAAGCTGCTCCTGAACCTCAATCTTCCTCCCTCGGCTCCCAAAGCCCAACACTGCCTGTGGCCAGCCCCACAGAGGGTTGGCTGGTTCTCCCAGCACCCTCCCCAGGGTCCTCCCCAGTACCAGACAGGACCAGGCAGCAGGGGTGTGAGGTTGGCCTGGGGCAGACTTAGCCCCTAAAAGCTGTGTCACAACGGATCCTGAGCAGCGAGAACTTACCAATAGGGATGTTTGTGCAGAAACTTTAAACAACTTCCACTTTTAAAACTGATTTGAAAAGCATAGATTGTTGCTCTAGAGAGCAATGCTTCGGTGGGACCCCGAGGTCATCTTGGAGGCTAGAACCAAAAGTTAGATGATAGCAAGTGTTGGTGAGGATGTGGACAAATCCGAGCCCTCACACACTGCTGTCGGAATGGAAATGGTGCGGCTGCTCCTCAAATGATTAATATCAGTCACATAAGACCCTGCAACCCGCCACTCCGAGGTACACACCCAAGTGAGGCAGCTGGTCACAAAACGCCCATTGTGTATGGTCCCATTCCCATGAAGTGTCTGAAACAGCAGTGTGCAGATGGCTGGGTGGGGCAGGCAGCTAGATGGGGAAGGTGGCATGGGGTTTCTTCTAGAAGCAATACAATGTTCTAAAAGTGACTGGTGGTGCCCTGGCTGGTTTGGCTCAGTGGATAGAGCAACATCCTGAAGACTTCAGGGTCCTGAGTTCATTTCTGGTCAAGGGCACATGCCAAGGTTGCGGGTTCAATCCCCAGTAGGGGGCGTGCAGGAGGCAGCCGATCCATGATTCTCTATCATTGATGTTTCTCTCTCCCCCTCTCCCTTCCTCTCTGAAATCAATATATATACTAATAAAAGGGTAATGTGCATATTACACCAGATAGACCCGACGTCATTCCAGATAAAGCCGGGGCCCAGCCTAGGGGAAGCTGCCCAGGGTCCCAGGTGACTGCGGCCGGCTGGAGGGAGGGAAGCCCTGGTCCTGGATGCCAGAGGGAAGCCGGTGCCTGCAGCCTGGGGAAGGAAGGCCTACTCTTGCACAAATTTTCGTGCAATGGGTCTCTAGTAGCACTAATAAAGAACACAGTGGAAGGAATACACAGAAGATTAGAGGATCAGATCAGTGAATTAGAACACAGGGTAGAAAAATCACTCAAAGAGAGAACCTAAAAGAAAAAAACAATTAAAAAACAGGGGGACAGCTTAAGGGACAACTTGAAATGTAACAATATTCGCATAATAGATGTTCCAGAAGGGGAAGAAAGTGAGCAAGGAATAGAAAACATGTTTGAAGAAATAATGGCAGAAAACTTCCTTAACCTGGTGAAAGAAAAAGTCACAGAAGTTCAGGAGGCACAGAGAGTCCATGGCAGAAAGAACCCAAGTAGTCCCACACTCAGACACATCATAATTAAAATGCCAAAAACTAAAGACAAAGAGAAAATCTTAAATGCATCAAAATAAAAGCAATTTGTTACCTACAGAGGAGTTCCCATAAGGCTGTCAGATGTTTTCTCATCAGAAACTCTACAGGCCAGAAGGGAATGGCATGAACTATTCAAAGTAATCAAAAACAAGGATCTAAAACCAAGATTACTATATCCAGCAAGGCTATCATTCAAAATAGATTATGAAATAAAGAGTTTTCCAGACCAAAAAAAAAAAAAAACCACACAAAACAAAACTGAGTTTATCATCACCAAACCAGTAAGAAATGTTAAAGGAATTGCTGTAAAGAGAAGAAGAAATAGAGAGAGATAGAGAGAGAAACATAGGTATACATAATTAAAATGGCAATAAATAGTACCTGTCCATAATAACCTTAAGTGTAAATGAATTAAATGCTCCAATCAAAAGACATAGGGTAGATGAATGGATACAAAAACATGACCTAATTATATGCTGTCTACAAGAGACCCAACTCAGAACAAAAGACTCACACAGGATGAGCGTGAAGAGATGGAAAAATATTTTTCATGCAAATGGAAATGAAAAAAAAAACAGGTAGCAATACTCATATCTGACAAAATAGACTTCAAAATGAAGGCCATCACAAGAGACAATAAACGTCACTACATGATACAACCTTGTGGAAATTTCTCTGTACGTAACAAAGGTATCGTTCCAACAAGAGAATATAACCCTGGTAAACACATATGCACCCAATATAGGAGCACCTAAATATATTTTAAAAACTTCTAGGGAATTCTAAGAGAGCAATCTATAGCAATACAGTCATAGTAAGGGACTTTAACAGAAAATCCAGACAAAAAATTAACAAGAAAACAGAGACTCTAAATGACACACTGGATCAGATGGATTTAATTGATATTTATAGAACATTTCACTCCTAAGTGACAGAATGTACATTCCTCTCAAGTGTGCATGGGCCATTCTCAAAGACAGACTACAAAGATAAACAAGTCTCTACAAGTTCAATAAGATTAAAACTATATCAAGCATCTTCTCAGATCACAATTGAATGAAATTAGAAATCAACTACAATAAAAATACTCAAAAATATTCAAACACCTGGGAGCTAAAAAGCATGTTATTAAACAATGAATGGATTACCAATGAGATCAAGAAAGAAATCAAAAATTTCCTGGAAACAAATGAAAATGAACACACAACAGCCCAAACTCTCTGGGGCACATCCAAAACAGCCCTGAGAGGGAAGTTCATAGCACTACAGGCCTACCGAAAGAAAGAAAAGAAAAGAAAAGAAAAGAAAAGAAAAGAAAAGAAAAGAAAAGAAAAGAAAAGAAAAGAAAAGAAAAGAAAAGAAAAGAAAAGAAAAGAAAAGAAAAGAAAAGAAAAGAAAAGAAAAGAAAAGAAAAGAAAAGAAAAGAAAAGAAAAGAAAAGAAAAGAAAAGAAAAGAAAAGAAAAGAAAAGAAAAGAAAAGAAAAGAAAAGAAAAGAAAAGAAAAGAAAAGAAAAGAAAAGAAAAGAAAAGAAAAGAAAAGAAAAGAAAAGAAAAGAAAAGAAAAGAAAAGAAAAGAAAAGAAAAGAAAAGAAAAGAAAAGAAAAGAAAAGAAAAGAAAAGAAAAGAAAAGAAAAGAAAAGAAAAGAAAAGAAAAGAAAAGAAAAGAAAAGAAAAGAAAAGAAAAGAAAAGAAAAGAAAAGAAAAGAAAAGAAAAGAAAAGAAAAGAAAAGAAAAGAAAAGAAAAGAAAAGAAAAGAAAAGAAAAGAAAAGAAAAGAAAAGAAAAGAAAAGAAAAGAAAAGAAAAGAAAAGAAAAGAAAAGAAAAGAAAAGAAAAGAAAAGAAAAGAAAAGAAAAGAAAAGAAAAGAAAAGAAAAGAAAAGAAAAGAAAAGAAAAGAAAAGAAAAGAAAAGAAAAGAAAAGAAAAGAAAAGAAAAGAAAAGAAAAACACCACAGAAATAACCACAGAAATACAAAGGATTATAAGAAAATACTATGAATAACTATATGCCAACAGGCTGGACAATGTGGATGAAATAAACAAATTCCTAAAAAAATACAATCTTCCAACTGAATCAAGAAGAAGCAGAAAACCTGAGTAGGCCAATAACAACTAATGAAATACAGTGGGGCCTTGACTTACAAGTGTCCCGACTAACGAGTTTTTTGAGATACCAGCTGTCTCCCAGCCGGATTTTTTGCATTGAGTTGATAGAGTAATTTGAGTTAACGAGCTCCCTAAGGAGCTCCCTAACGAGCTCGGTCTCGGAACGAATTAAACTCGTAAGTCAAGGCCCCACTGTAGAAACAGTAATCAAAATGCTCAGCAAATAAAAGCCCCAATCTGGAGGGCTTCACAGGGAAGTTTTATCAAACATTCAAAGAAGAACTAACACCTACCCTCGTCAAACTATTCCAAAAATCCAAGAGGAAGGAACACTTCCAAGCTATTTTTATGAGGCCAGCATTATCTTAATTCCAGAACCAAATAAAGACACTACAGTGAACTACAGGCTAATATCCCTGGATGAACACAGATACTAAAATCCTCAACAAAATATTAGCAAATCGGATCCAGCAATATATTTGAAAAAAATTATACATCATGATAAATTGGGATTTATTTGAAGGATGCAGGGTTGGTACAATATTCACAAATCAATAAATATGATACAACACATAAACAAATTGAAAGACAAAAATCACATGATCATATCAATAGACAGAAAAAGCGCATTTGACAAAACCAACACCCACTTTTGATAAAAACTCTCAGCAAAGTGAGAATAGAGGGAGCATATCTCAGCATAATAAAGGCCAAATATGACAAACCTACAGCCAATATCATACTCAACAGGCAAAAACTAAAACCATTTCCCCTGCCCTAACCAGTTTGGCTCAGTGGATAGAGCGTCGGCCTGCGGACTCAACGGTCCCAGGTACGATTCCGGTCAAGGGCATGTACCTTGATTGCGGGCACATCCCCAGTGGAGGTTGTGCAGGAGGCAGCTGGTCAATGTTTCTCTCTCATCGATGTTTCTAACTCTCTTTCCCTCTCCCTTTCTCTCTAAAAAATCAATAAAAATCTATTTAAAAAATAAAAAATAAATAAAACCATTTCCCCTAAGAACAGGAACAAGACAGGGATGTCCACTTTCACTGCTCTTATTCAACACTAGAGGATCAGTGCACAAATCCACACACCAGTGGGGGTCCCTCAGCCTGGCCTGCGGGATTTGGCCGAAACTGGCTCTCCAACATCCTTGGAGGGGTCCCAGATTGCGAGACAGCACAGGCCAGGCCGAGGGACCCCACCAGTGCACAATTAGGACAGTGAAAGGATGTGGGAGGATGACCAGCTGGGGAGGGACCACGGGAGGGCTCCAGGGCATGTCCGGCCCATCTCACTCAGTCCCCATTGGCTGGAACCCAGCAGCAAGCTAACCTACCGGTCAGAGCGTCTGCCCCCTGGTGGTTAATACACGTCATAGCGACTGGTCGATCAATCGACTGTCTGCCCCCTGGTGGTCAGTGCACATCATAGTGAGCAGTTGAGCGACCTTAGCATATCATTAGCATATTACATTTTGATTGGTTGAATGGCTGACCGAATGACTGGACACTTAGCATATTAGGCTTTTATTATATAGTACTGGAAGTCATAGCCATAGTGATCAAACAAGAAGAAGAAATAAAGGACATCCAAATTGAAAAGGAGGAAGTAAAATTCAAATAATTTGCAAATGACATGATATTGTACATAGAAAACTATAAAGACTAAAATGAAACACTACTAGATGTAATAAAGGAATTCAGCAAAGTAACAATACAAAATTAACAACCAGAGCTCGATGGCATTTTTATACACCAATAACGAATTCTCAGAAAGAGAAACTAAACCAATAATCCCATTTACAATTACAATAAAAAACTTAAGATACTTAGGAATAAATTTAACCAAGGAGGTAAAAGACTTGTACTCTGAAAACTACAGGATGTTGAAAACAGAGAGAGAGGGAGAAAGAAACAAGTGGGAGATATACCATGTTCATGGGTTGGTAGAATTAACATCATTAAAATGTCCATACTACCCAAAGCAATCTACAGATTCAATGCAATCCCTATTAAAATACCAACAGCATATTTCATAGA
>NW_005368707.1:6236702-6240215 GCF_000412655.1 Myotis brandtii | reverse complement strand
AAAGTTAGAGGAATCACAATACCAGATTTCAAGTTATACTACAAAGTCACTGTAATCAAAATAGCCTGGTACTGGCACAAGAACAGGTATATAGATCAATGGAACAGAACAGAGACCTCAGAAATCAATCCAAGCTCAAGTAATATTTGACAAAGGAGGCAAGACCATGCAAGGGAGTCAAAACAGTCTCTTCAATAAAAGGTGCTGGGGAAATTGGACAGATACATGCAAAAAAATGGAACTAGACCACCAACTTATACCATACACAAAAATAAACTCAAAATTGATTTTAAAAAAACCACACACTTAAAATGTGATTCGTAAAACCATAACAATCCCAGAAGAAACCATAGGCAGCAAAATCTCAGACATCTCTCATAGCAATATGTTTACAGATATGTCTCCTAGGGCAAAGAAAATTAAGGAGAAAATAAACAAATGGGACTATATCAAAATAAAAAGCTGCTGCACAGCAAAGGCAACCATCAACAAAATAAAAAGGAAGCCCACTGTATGGGAGAACATATTTGGCAATGATACATCTGATAAAGGGTTAATCTCCAAAATATATAAGGAACTCATACAACTTAACAAAAGGAAGAAAACCATCTAATTTAAAAATGGCCAAAGTACCTAAATAGATACTTCTCCAAAGCGGACATATAGATGACCAAGAGATATATGAAAAATGCTCAAAGTCACTGATCATCAGAGAGATGCAAATTAAAACAACAATGAGATATCACCTCCAGGCTGTCAGAATGGCTACCATCAACAAATCAACAAATGACAGGTGTTGGCGAGATGTGGCGAAAAGGGAACCCTAGTACACTGCTGGTGGGAATGCAGATTGGTGCAGACCTTATGGAAAACAGTATGGAGTCTCCTCAAAAAATTAAATGTGGAACTGCCATTTGACCCAGTGATCCCACTTCTAGGAATATATCCTAAGAAATCCAAAACACCAATCAGAAAGAATGTATGCACCCCTTTGTTCATAGCAGTGCAATTTACAATACCTAAGATCTAGAAACAGCCTAAGTGCCCATCAGTAGATGAGTGGATACAAGAGCTGTGGTACATCACCATGGAATACTATACAGCAGTAATAAAGAAGGATCTCTTACTCTTTGAGACAGCATGGAGGGACCTGGAGAGTATCATGCTAAGAGACATAAGTCAGTCAGAGAAAGACAAGTATCACATGATTTCACTCATACGTGGAATATAATGAACAAAATAAATTGATAAACAATTTCTATGTTCCAGAGACATAGAAACAAGGAACAGACTGTGGAATCTCAGGAGGAAGGTGGGGGTGGGTTGGTGGTGGGAAGAGATCAACCAAAGAACTTGTATGCATGTATGCATAACCCATGGACACAGATAGGGTGCTGCGAACCATTGCTCTAGTATTTGTTAGTATCTGACAGAGCTGGGCTATGAGCCCAAGTCTGTCTGCCTATAATAACTGTGCCCTTTCCACTATACCACACTCTCCCTTGTTATGCAAGTATTGCTCTTAAGGTTTCTTTTAGGGAAGATTAGCTTAACAGCAACAACAACAAGTTCATGCTTAACCCATGGACACAGGTAATAGGGTGGTGAAGGCCTGGGGCAGGGAACTGGGCTGGGCTAGAAGGGGTCAATGGGGAAAAAGGAGGACATATGTAATAGTTTCAACAATAAAGATTTAATTTAAAAAAAAGAAATATATATACACACGGGGAGGAAGATGAGAAGAAACTTACAATCCAATGCCCATCTGCACACATGCACACACACACACACACACACACACACACACACACACACACACTGGGGCCTCTTTAACACATAGGTGGCAGCACACTGGGTCATGATGCACACTTCAAGCTAAGACTAGACTTATTGGGATTCAAAATGTATATACAGTCTTTGGGGAAAGAATTAACAATATGAGAAAATGCCCAGGATATGTCATTTAATAAGGAATGGAAGAAACAATATAAGATACGAAAGTAATTGTGTTAACTATTTATGCACTGAAAAAGCCCGAAAAACGCATAAAAATTCTAACAGTGGTTATATCTGAGTGGCAAGATTAGAGCCTATTTTTATAGTCTTCTTTAAATCCTTATATATCATACAATTGGGGGTGAGGAGGAAGCACACTTCCTTTAATTTACAAAACAAGCCTATATGTACTGCATAGAAAGTCAGAGTTTTCAAAAGCATTAGAGAAAATCATTAGGAAATCTGGAAGGCAAGTGCAGCCCTCGAAGCTAGCTGTGTTTACATAATAATGGACCTCTGAAACAATCTGAAAACTAATTGTCTGGTTGCTTACTAATATATGAACATTTGGAATCATTGAGACAAATTTTTGGATCAAAGAAAAATGTGAAACAAGCAAGCAGAAAATTCACCATCCTTTTTTTCTGACATCCATCCATTTACTTAAATATCATACTATCCCCTAAAGAAAATGTTCAAGACTTTAAAATAACCTCGTAAACCAAAACTGTGAGGCAGAGAAAAAGGGCTGCCAGGAAGAACCAGCTTCTGTGAGAACCGATTATAAACAAAGGCTTAAAAGAATGATTTAACAAGCGAATCTTTAAATCCCTTGAGTCACTTCAACTAAATTGTTCTCTGAGTAAAATATAATATCACTAGGGACCCAGTGCATGAATTCATGCACCTTGAAAGGAACTGTGGGCCGTGAGGCTACAGTGGGCACAGCAGCAGGTCTCGGTTCATCCTCCATGCCCCCGCCCGGCCCTTCCCACTGTGGCCCCCAGTCCCCTGTCTGCCAGCAGCTCCACTCCCGCTGCTGCCGCTCCCACATGCAGACAGTGATTGAGGCCAGCGCCGTCAGCAGGTGCAAGCGGTGGCTGCTGACCCAATCGCCCCTCAGGAGCAGGGGGAGGTAGAGAAGCCCTGAGGGGTGATTGGGGCTGGCGCTGGGGGCTGGAGCTGGGTGCCGGCAGCAGATGCAAGTGGCAGCTCTGGCACCAGCAGCAGGTGCGAGCGCCCGGCGGGATCATGGCACATGGGAGCAAAGAATTTTCCGTAACCACCAGAGGCTCGCCCCAATGACAGAGACCAGCACCCCGCCTTGGTCTGGTGTCTCCGCTCACCTGCTCCACCATCCTGCGGCAGCTGATGCCCACCATGTTCCATACTCTGCTGCCTGCTGCTGATGCCCACCATGTTCCAGGCATACCCCCTGGTGGTCAGCACACATCATAGCGACCAGTTGCTCGGTTGTTCGACCGTTTGGTCTATTTGCATATTAGAGTTTACATATATAGATTTTCTCCAGAAGCTGCAGATTTAAGCCAGATTCTTTATTTCTTTATTGATTAAGGTATTACATATGTGTCCTTATCCCCCCATTGCTCACCCCCTCATGCCCTCACCCTCCTGGTGTCTGTGTCTGTTGGTTAGGCTTATATTCATGCATACAAGTCCTTTGGTTGATCTCTCCCCCTTACCCCCCCCCTCCCCTACCTTCCCTGGTTTGAGCAT
>NW_005368707.1:6206251-6236212 GCF_000412655.1 Myotis brandtii | reverse complement strand
CGAGCACCGGGCGGGACTGTCACACGCGGGAGCAAAGAATTTTCAGTAGCCCCAATGACAGAGACCAGCACCCCGCCTTGGTCTGGTGTCTCCGCTCACCTGCTCCACCATCCTGCGGCAGCTGATGCCCACCATGTTCCATACTCTGCTGCCTGCTGCTGATGCCCACCATGTTCCAGGCATACCCCCTGGTGGTCAGCACACATCACAGCGACCAGTTGCTCGGTTGTTTGACCGTTTGGTCTATGCATATTAGAGTTTACATATATAGATTTTCTCCAGAAGCTGCAGATTTAAGCCAGATTCTTTTTTTTTATTTCTTTATTGATTAAGGTATTACATATGTGTCCTTATCCCCCCATTGCTCACCCCCTCATGCCCTCACCCTCCTGGTGTCTGTGTCTGTTGGTTAGGCTTATATTCATGCATACAAGTCCTTTGGTTGATCTCTCCCCCTTACCCCCACCCTCCCCTACCTTCCCTGAGGTTTGAGCATCTGATCGATGCTTCTCTGTCTCTGGATCTGTTTTTGTTCATCAGTCTATGTTGTTCATTATATTCCATAAATGAGTGAGATCATGTGATATAAAAGCCAGATTCTTAAACCCTTATTAAATAATATTATACTATAAATGCTTTTGCCAAAGCATTTTATTATATTAATTTTTCCTAGGAAAAACGTTATCAGCATTTCCGCACTGGAAGTCCTTGTTATATGGTTATTTGTTTAAAGATTAGCAATTACTGTGAAAGGTGTGTCTTTTCTAAATCTATGGCAGAAGGTAGCAAACCAAATAAGGGATATCTCGCAAATGCTGCCTGCACAGCCCACAGGGAAGGCCTGGCTCAGAGGAAACAGTTAACTCCTTCAGTTCAGTTACTAGTACAAGCTGAAATCCAGACATTTCTAAATCTACAGATGGAAAGGGGAAGGTGGGGGGAATGTCTATCTTTTCATCTAGAATGCTGGATTTAATCCAGGAGTGTACAAATGCTGGATGGTTCTTCCCTCTCTAAATAGAAATAAGACCAAGTTCCCTCTTCAGAGGAACCCCCTAGGCTTGGTGGGGCAGTGACTTCAAGAATCCCAGAAACAGCCCGGCCAGTGTGGCTCAGTTGGTTGAGCATTACCCTATGCAGCAAGAAGCTGGTGGTTGGATTCCTGATCAGGGCACATACTCGATACTCGGGTACTCAGGTTGCAGGCGATTCCTGATCAGGGCACATACTCGATACTCGGGTACTTGGATTGCAGGCTTGATGTTTCTCTCTCTCTCTCTCTCTCTCTCTTTCTCTCTCTCTCTCTCCCTCCTTCCCTCCCTCCCTCTCTCCCTCTCTAAAAATCAATAAAAACATTAAAAAAAGAAAAGAATTCCAGGAATAGAAGAAGCTCCTTACTCACAGGACACCACTCCCCTCCTCTCTCAACCCGTTTCCTCTGGATCAGGAGAGCTGCAGGTTTTCATGCCCTAGGAATCTCTCCCTATGGAGGAGTTGACTCCATTTCCATGAGTTCTAATGACACACCTTTCTGGGACCCGATGCTGTGTGGGCTGCTGAGGGCAGATGAGATTTGAAACCAGGAAGAGGCTGCCAAATAATGAATAAAAAGAGACACCCCCCCCCAATAACTAATTGTTTGCTTGCCTGAATCTAATAAGAAAAACAACCACATGAAAGGAAAGGATAACAAAGACAGCAGCTAATTCTTCTTAAACCTTCTGGAAATTCTGGTTCAGAAGAGGGAGGGTGTGGTCTGGGATTTGGGTGTAGACCAGATTTAGGGCTCATGCAATTCTAAACAACTCACCACACATGTTCCCCCTGAATGGGCTGGAGGCTGGGGGGAAGGGGGCAGGAGGGGAGAAGATGCTGGAGGGGGTGTCTCAGGCAGGACAGGGAGCCAGCTCATCCCCAGAAAATGCAGGAGAGTGCTTTTCCTTGCACTTTGGGCTGCAATACAGTTCTTTACTGTTCTCAGCTCCATGCCTCCATGGGGAAACCTCCCCTCCCCACCCTGTTCCCCAAGTGATCCCACACTCAGCTCTCCTCTGCAGCCGAAACCAGCCTCATCCCAACAGAAAGTTCTGGATCCACCTTTGCCACAGGAGACCACAACCTGGCTTTTATTCTCCCCGTCGTTCACCATTTTGAAATCACTTTTTAAATATTTAAATAAAATCAGCAGACGTAAAATGACATGGATGGACTGTATCAATGCCAACATCCTGGTTGTGATATTTTGCGATGGTTTTCTAAAATGTTACTTTTGCTGGAGGAGTACACGAGTGGGACTCCTCCGTTGTTTGTGGGAGTGGGGTTCTTGGGGGCATTGCTGAAACAAGAATTTTTAGAAGTCCCCACAGGAAGATGAAAGGTGGTGAAAGATTTCAGTGGGGTGGAGTTACAGTCCTCAGGTTACAATGTCCCATTTCTCCCAAGCCAGTCCTGAAAGGGACAGCTGGGAGTTCAGCAGAGCCAGAAGCAGGGCCAGTTCCATGTTGCAGCCGGGTGTAGTGTAGTATTTAGTCCAGGTTCAATCCATTAATCTCCTGTGGGAACCCCACAGGACCCTGTGCCACATGGGCACAGGGGAGCACAGGCTCCTGCCACAGGAGTCCCAAGAGGGCCCAGCATATGTGTGTGTGTGTGTGTGTGTGTGAGAGAGAGAGAGAGAGAGAGAGAGAGAGAGAGAGAGAGAGAGAGAGAGAGAGAGAGAGAGAGAGAGAGAGAGAGAGAGAGAGAGAGAGAGAGAGAGAGAGAGAGAAGCAAGAGAGGGAACTGCCTCTGTTTGGAAGTTTTAAATATTCAGGTTTCGTACGCTTGCAGTGGCCATGTCTATTCTGGCCACTGATTTGTTTCCAGGTGTGACTGTCAAGCAAGCACCCTCCCATGCCACTCAGATCTCACTGGGCATGCGTCTATCTGGTCTTCCCTTTCCTGTTAAATAATAACCAAGTTATTACAATGGCATCATTACCATTGGGGGAAACTGATCAAAGGGTTCACAGGATCTCTCTATATTATTTCTTACAACTTTATGTAAATCTACAATTGTCTCAATAAAAATTTCAATTAAAAAAATAAGCCAAAGAACATATTTTGTAATTCATGTGACTAAAGACCAATCAACAGGTCATCCTTCTTACAAGGGAGCCTGGCTTCTGTAGATGCTGCTGGAGTTCATTGACTCAGCAAATATGTGTGTCATTCCTCAGGCACTGTTCCAGGCATCACAGTTTCTCAGTTGGTGTTCTTAGAGAATGAGCAGTAAATGATGAGAGAAAAGTTGAGAGAGCCCTCATATAACTGAATTTCATTTTTTTAACAGAGCTGTGTAGACACACATTAAATACTTGAACTATTTAGGTTGGGATATTGCTCAAGTAGCAATTCATCAGTTACCAGAGTTCCAATTGTCAAGAAAACATGAGGGAGGATCACCAACCACTAACTCTTACTATTGTTATAGGCAGTTAGACATGAGCAGAGCAAGGACAATGGGTCAGATAGAGAAACTCACTAAGGCAGAAAGCCCCAGATGCCTAGCAAGGGGCAAAACTGGGAAAACAAGGACCTCACCCCCAGGGTAACCTTTCCTCCCTTAGCATATTGCTGGTCATGTGGTTTGGAACCCCTGACCCTTTCCTCCCTAAAGATAACAGCTAGGCCTCAGTGGTATTTCAGCTCCAGGACCAGAAAAGCAGCAAAACCAGACAAATGCTGCTGTGGCTGCCTCAGGACCAGCTGCTTTGACTAATGAGCAATGAGTGGAGACCACAATCCTGAAGAGCACACTTGAAAAGCTGATGAATGTTCTCTTGAGAACCTCCCCTGAGCCTTCCCTAAGATGCCCACCTGCAAGAGAGATATACCCTCAACACAAAGGACCAGTGCGCACTCTCACCCAGGGGAGCACACCTGCACCTTTCCCTTCCCCCTTCTTCCTCGTAAGGGTCCACATGAGACTAGCAACCAGGGGAGCAGTGGGCAGTGGCAGCTCATCCTGGGCTAATCCCCTGAACCTGTCTCCAGGGCCCCCTTTTCTCTGAGTTCCCAGTGAGCCAAAGCAGCCAGCCTAGGCTCCCCTGTTGCTTCTTCTTTGCCCTTCCTGGTTTCACTATCCTGAGTGTGATTCTGCTGGGGCCAATAAATTCCTGCTTGCCTTGCTGCACTTTGTCTCTTGACTAAAATCTTTCCTTTAAGAAGACAAGAACCAAGGTCTCACTGTCTCGCTGGTAACACTATTATTACTTGCTTCAATGCTGCTGCATCCTTCCATTCCTTCTGCTCTCCACCTACCTGTGAGCAAGTTGCTCAAGTGGCCAAGAAACAGAACATACTTGGTTTGCTTCAAAATGAGTTATCAAAACCTGTATGCCTTTTAGCCTGAAAGTTCCAGAGATCTTAACTCAAAATGCTCCTGGCTACAACCATCCTCATGAAACATGCTGCTTTGTTTGGCAGGCATTATTTTGTAGACGAGGTGAATGAAGCTCTCAAATAGTGTACATGTCCCTTTGACGACAAAGTCCCAGGCACAGATCCTTCTCAAGGGACAGAGGTTCCAGGACTGACAGTCTTCCTTGGTGCATTTAGTGATTATACTTACCAAAGTATTTTTAATCCATTATCTCATTTGCTCCTTATAATATTTTCCAGTACTTTTTTAAAAATGTATTTTTATTGATTTCAGAGAGGAAGGGAGAGGGAGAGAGATAGAAATATCAATAATGAGAGAGAATCATTGATCTGCTGCCTCCTGCATGCTCCCTAATGGGCATTGAGCCAGTAATCGGGGCATGTGCCCTGACCAGGAATCAAACCTAATTCATAGGTTGATGCTTCACCACTGAGCCACACCAGCCAGGCACTTTCCAGTACTTTTATATGAAGAAACTCAATCTAACTCTCTCAAATATTTATCAATTCTTGGTGACTCAGGATTAATGATTTAAGATTAGTTTAGCCTTCTTCTGGCTTCCTTCTGTCTTTCAGGACATCTCACCACGTTTCCACCCATGGGTAGGCAATAGTTTAAGAGAGAAAGAATGGGTCTTCAGTCAGAGAGGTGAAGATGCAGCCCAGTACCACGACTCAATGGGTGACCTTTCATTTAACCTCCCTGAAGCTCTGTCTCTTCATCCGTAACATAAGGCAACACACCCTCATTGCAGGGCCCAAGGGATGATTAAATGTGACAACCTATATAGAACTGATGGTGGTTGTTCAAAATGTTACCTCTGTTGTTAAAAAGTGTGTTGTTGTTTTTTTAATTAATATTGGTCCAACAGAAACAAGAACTAAAACCAAAGTGAAATTTGGAATTATCAAGAATTTTAATTATCTGCAAGAACCCCTGAATTCATGGGTCATTGAGGATTATCTATAATTAGTGGCTGCTAAAGGAATGCCCAGATGAGGAGGATTTATTTTTTATTTTATTTTCATTTATCTAAGTTGGTGAAGATATGTTGCCCTGTTAGCCTTCAATTGCATATCTAACATTAGAAGCTCTGCATGTCACTAAAATCCACAGAGTACTTTATAGGTGTATCTTCATCTGATCTCCACATCATTATGGTACCATGGAAATGCACAATTCAGGGATGATTACTCCCTGCCTGGCATCCAGAATGGCAGGTGCTATTTAATCTAACCTTCTGATTAAGAGAATTGCCTGTGAACCATATATAAGTGGCCAAATTTCAAATAATATGATATATCACAAAATATATTTGGGGTGAATATATACTGACCACTCCTTTCTGCCATGTCTGACATTAGCCACTAACTTAACTTGCCAAATTAGTCTGTGTGCTGGGGGTATAGGTGAAGTCATAAGATTATAGTGGCACATCTGCCTGAAAGATGGATGGATACAGAGTATTGTGCTGAGTGAAATAAGCCTGACAAAGACAAATACATGATTTCACTCACATGTAAAATCTAAAAAAAACAAAACACAGACCCATAGATACAGAGAACATGCTGATGACTGCCAAAGGGAAAGGGGATGGCGGGAATAGGTGAAAAGAAAAAAAAAGTAAAAAAAATCTGAAAAGTACAAAACATAGTTCTCAAAAATTAAAGAGACAAAATAAATGGGGGAGGGGGACCTATGTTCATTGATGCAAGGACACACAAAAAATATGAAAAATGTCATTAAAAATAAAATTGATCTACATGTCAACATAAATTCCATCAGAAAGAAAAGAAGAGCTCCCTGGCGCAAATCCGCCACTGAGCCCATTTCATCCGTCCTCTGATCCCTCTCCTGTTTGATGACCCATCCACACAGAACTTCTGTACAGTGACTCCACTGCAACATACAAACATCAACTCTTTCTATCTCTGTTGTCCTTACTATTGTATTTTACACCCATTCTGTCTGATTGCCTTAAGACTCACAATATGGTCAAATGCTTATCATCAGTTTATAAAACTCTTAATAGGCCAGGAATATAAATTGTCCATTTAGTAAAATATGCTCATAAAATAATTCACAGGCTTTACATGGCTTTTAGGCATGCTTATTTTTTTAATATTTTATTTTTTTAAGTACAGTTGACATACAATATTGTATTAGTTTCAGGTATACAACCCAGTGATTAGACATTCGTATAATTTACTAAGTGATCACACCAATAACTCTAGTACCCATATGATGTCTTAGTCATTACAATGCTATTGATTATATTCCCTATATTGTACTTTACATCCCCATGATAATTCTGTAACTACCAATTTGTACTTCTTAATCCGTCACCTTTTTTACCCATTCCCTCAACACCCATCCCATCTGGCAACCATCAAAATGTTCTCTGTATCTATGAGTCTGTTTCTGTTCTTCTTATTAATTTTCTTTTTAGATTTTTCACATATAAGTGAAAGCTCCTCTAACTCTCTCCATCCTCCCCTCAGTCTTGAGTGAGACCGTTAACAAGACCCTATCATGAGCGTGGTACACGTTCCTGCCATTTCTCTAGCTGTTCAGTGAATGAATACCTTGTTTCCTACCCCAGCCCATTACAGAGTCCTTGAGGGCAAGGACACACTCTAATAGGGGTGGGCAAACTTTTTGACTCGAGGGCCACAATGGGTTCTTAAACTGGACCGGAGGGCCGGAACAAAAGCATGGATGGAGTGTTTGTGTGAACTAATATAAATTCAAAGTAAACATCATTACATAAAAGGGTACGGTCTTTTTTTTTTTTAGTTTTATTCATTTCAAACGGGCCGGATCCGGCCCGCGGGCCGTAATTTGCCCACGGCTGCTCTAGGCCCATCCATGTTGTTGCGATGGCAAGATTTCATTATTATGTTATGGCTGAGTCATATTCCATTGTATATAAGCACCACTTCTTTATCCATTCATCTATTAATGGACACTTAGCTTGCTTCCATATCATAGATACTGTAAATAATGCTGCAATGAACATACATACGGATGTATGCTTACTTTAAAAACATCTCTCCTTAAACTGCTACCACAAACAGCAAAAGGCATTGGAGAACCAGCCTGCCTTCTCTGCATTTTTTCAACATCCTTTCTCACCTTTTTCATCTATGTTGCTCTTATTTCCTATCTGGAAATTAAATTCAGGAAGAAGATGCAGCTTAGCGAACACCAGACACATAATCTCACAGTTCCCAGATTCCTTGCCTGTCCTTGAGCATAGATTGCAAAATTGCCTCACTCGGTTAATGCTGGAGAAATGGGACAGTCAGGCCAGCACGGACTAGCTCTGGTCACTCCTCCCACCGGACCCAGCGATGTGGTCAAACACCCCTGTAAAAGTAGTACAGGTGGCAGAGTGGAAGAGCTCATGCAGTCACTGCCTCCCCTTCCCTCCATCTACTGGGAAGCAAACACCTCAGCCTCCTGAGCTCACCTGAAACAGCCAGTCCTCAAAGATGGCCCAAGACTCATGCAACTGAGACCAGGGCAATGCAATGACAAGGGTTTCTCATCACCTTTCTGTGCATTTCCGAGGAATATAGTAAATTCTTGCAACCCCTGGACATCTCCTTACTATCCTATAGAGTGGGGCTTATCATGATTTAAAAAATAAGGATCTGCATTATTCTGCACTTTTACACTCTTAAAACAAATCTGATTTCTGTGCTTGCTTAACTAAAACACAAACCTAGGGCTGTTTGTGAATATGCTGGTTCCAGATAGATCTATATCTTGGATTTGGGTTGCCAGGAAAATTCCAGACTCCCAAGTCTGAGTGCTAGTCTGGGTTCTTATTCCTTCTTATCTGAGTAAGATTTAAGATGTTGTAAGCTTAAAGATGCAAGAAACACTTTTCCTATCACATTTTCCTACAGCTGTGATCTTTTTTCTCAAGTTTCACCAAAATGTAATTAAACTAAAAAAACCACACACACACACACACACAGAAAAATCTCCTTAAAAACCCATTAAATCATAGAAATTTTTAAAAATAACCATATTTTACTTTCAACTGACTCAGAAACTATTGAAAGAGAAATCTGCCCAGAAAAGAAGCAGACTAAGAAAAAAAAATAAACATAGGAGAAGTATTTTTCAAATGTCTACATTATCTACTGTGAAAATAACTCTATGGTATTTTCAGACAATGACTGTCATAAAGACATATGGAATGTGAGGGCCATGTGGTATACATGTATATATGTGTGTGTTTTCAATTTTCTGTATCTAATATTTCATCTTAAAGGGATAATTTACACTTAACCACTCCTTAAATGGAAAAAAATAGACATCATAGTAATTCTTGTCCACTTAATAAACTATTATTATAGTCATAAATCATAGAAATAACATTATCCCAAATATAGCCCCACTATTGAAAAAACAAACTATGATGGTTAAATCAACTTTTTATTCAACTAAATTTTAGTCTCCTGCCAACACAGTAGTAGTCTCCTGCCATGTTTTTATCTTTATTTGAAACTTAACTGAAGTAATAATATTATAGTAAAATGAAACCCTGACTGATATAGCAAAAAATTAAAAGTGAGAATTTACTCCTTATAAATCCTATGTGCAACTGTATTGTTCACAAATGCACCACTAATACATAGGGGAAAAAATCAGCAATTAACCTCCCCTCTGACCTCAGCATGGACTCTTCTCACCGCCTGTCCTTGGCCCCAGTGGTGTGAGCCTTCTCTCCCTCGCTCATCACCTGTTTGTTGTCAGTTTACCCCTTCAAGAATGCCAGCAGCTCTGAGAAAGCTTGGACCTTCAGCTCCCACTGAAGGCTCGTCAGAGGGGCCTAGGGGCTCAATAAGCATTTGCTGATTAAATGACTGAATGTATGGATTAGCTTCTGGGAAAAGAAATAGCGTGGATGGCCTGACCCTTTCATGACACGTTCAACCAGTTGTACTTTCCACCACCTACTCTTGGTCTAGTTCAAAGTCAAAGGCATGCCCACACAGATTTACTTTTCACGGTTGGTTGTTTTCTGCATGATTCAAAACGTCAACACAATATACATGCAAAGTCATCATTCCTATACCTACTTGAAATCACTCCACCCCCCTCTGCCCCTATGGACAATGCATTTTTATCAGTTTCTTGTTTACCCAAGTGTTTCTTTATGCAAACAAATTCACCCACATGTTTTCATATCCCCACCTTTCTTATTCTCCACTTTGCTTCTTTCACTTGGCAATGTACTTGGACATTATTCCTTATCAGAACACAGATCTTCATCATTCTCTATTAATGACATCACAGCATTCCACTGGACACACTATCCTTCAACTGCTCCTTTATGACAGATGGATACTTTCCGATGTTCTGGTGTTACACGCAAAGCTTCAGTGATAACCTTGTACAAATGTCACTGAATATGTCCAGGTATATGTGTAGGAAAGATCCCCCAGAATAGGACTGCTGCACCTGTCATGTTGGTTCACTCTGCCAGATTCTCTTCTATAAGGTTGTTAAAAATTATTGTTAGGTGCTCTAAAGAGGTGGTGATAGCTTAAGTGTATGTGTCTGGTGTAGATCATTAGAACGTTTTCCATTATTGCCAAGAAGAGTGCTAATCTAATTCTTCACTTTTATAGAACACAGACTTTTTTAAAAAATATATTTTTATTGATTTTAGAGAGGAAGGAAGAGGGAGAGAGAGATAGAAACATCAATGATGAGAGAGAATCACTGATTGGCTGCCTCCTGCATGCCTTACACTGGGGATTGAGCCTGCAACCCCAGCATATGCCACAACTGGGAATCAAACCAGGACCTACTGGTTCATAGTTAGACACCAGCTGGGCTAAAACACAGGCTTTTCAAATTTAAGTCAGCACAACATACCCAGTGCTGGTCTGAGTTCAACTTCCCTAATCTACTTCCATCCGTCACCATCCTTCAATGCTCAAGGCTAACAGAGTTTCCCTCTAATGGCCCTGGGAACATCCTGACAGCCTAGTCAATATGGGTGGAATTACATTATTATAAGAGTATGCAGTAATTCTAAATCAGTAGCAAATATTTTCCATCATAATATCCAAAATGGCCTGGAAACAAATATATAAATATTTTAAAACCTCATTCATTCCAATTCAGGGGACACCCCCCACACACACACACACAAATTAGTTTATATTCTCAAAGTTTTTAATAATTCATGACTTTTTTCACAGTGAGAATCTGAAATTACAAAATGATGTCTATTTGCAGAATTAATAAAAAGGTTCTTTTCCCACCCCTTCTGGAGAAGGCATGAAGAAAAAAACATACTTTCATGTGAGAATCTTGGCTTTCAGAAAATTGACCCTCTGGCTTAGATATGTATTATAGTTGAGCAGCACAAAAGCAATGATCTTCCTTTGTACCAGCAGATTTGCTAAATCTAAATCATGTTAAACCAAATCCGTTCCTTTGTTTGATAGAGTTTTATATAACACCTTCAGTTTACTTTAAAAAACATTTGACATGGATAATTGATATTCTCCATGTAGTAGTGGATTCAAACTTCAATTCTAGGAACAGTTACTTACCCTAATTGATAACATGCTCCCTCCACCAAAAACATGCACAAGAATGTTGCTAGCTACTTTATTCATAATAACCACAAACTGTCCATCGCATATAGAATGGGTGTCTAAATGTCATGTAATGAAACACTACAAAGCAATGTGAACAAATGAACAACTTATACATGCAACAATATGAGAGAATAACACAAAATGTAAGTATGATTCCATTTAATGGAATTCAAACCAGACAAAACTAATCTATGGTTACTAGTGAGGCCAGAATAGTAATTACCTCTGGTAGCGGGTGTTTTGACCAGGAAAGAACAGCAGGGAACCTTCCAGGGCACTGGAAATCTTGTACATCTTGATCTAGGTCAGGGGTGGTGAACGTCCGGCCAAATCATTTGGTCTGGCTATACCAAATATAGCAGGCTAATTTTTAAGTTGATAATTTTGTATGGCCCTGAAATGATGTCATAAATATCCAGATGGCCCTCGGCAGGAAAGGGGATTGAGGTGGTCATTCCATGAGTTTAAAAATGTTGAGACTTGTGAACTTTATTTAAGTTATAGCTCAGTGTTCTGAGCTGGTCAGCTAGCAGCCTAACCAAGAAGTGCTAGTGCCAGAAATAGGCACTAGAAGTACTTTTATCTATACTTGAGTAATACCAAATCCTCTGCTAACTAGCAGAATGATTGTCAGAAATGTTTCCTTGATGAAATTAGGGATTTGTTAATTAGCCTTATAAGTGTTAAGAATGGAGTAAAGCCCTAACCAGTTTGGCTCAGTGGATAGAGCGTCAGCCTGCAGACTGAAGGGTCCCAGGTTCGATTCCGGTCAAGGGCATGTGCCTGGGTTGCGGGCACATCCCTGGCAGGGAGTGTGCAGGAGGCAGCTGATCGATGTTTCTCTCTCATCGATGTTTCTAACTCTATCCCTCTCCCTTCCTCTCTGTAACAAATCAATAAAATGAATTTTTTTAAAAAAAAGAATGGAGTAATACATTTTAGATACTCCTATCCTTGAAGAGATGGGGTCTAAGAACCCATCCGGCAAGGCCCATCGCCTGTATCTTAGACTGAGTCCTGAAAAATATCCACCTCTCAGTTTGCAGGAGTTCTGGCTGCCTGACATATATCACAAGGGTAACAAAATTCTGCTTTTGGAAATTTGCCTCAAGGGAAGCATTCATCCCAAGTGGTGGTCAGAGCACAAGGGGGCACAGAGCTGGGGCTTCAGGTGACAGAACAGAACATATGGCCTGGATTTTGCCTGATTGCTGATACACATTTGTTTAATAAGTGTCGGCTGCTGAATTTGGTCTGAAACTTGCCTTCATTAAAACCTGGAGTGAAGCTGTGGGAGAATAGCTAACCCTCACTCACCCACAACCTTTTGGTGGCTACCATTATTGACCAAAAAAACTAGGACTGTGTATGATGCCTCTGGCTCGGGTTTCTAGACTGTTGTCGCATGGAAATAAGCAGACATACATATCATAAGCTGACAAGTCTCTTATGATATCCTTCAGACTAAAATGAAAAATGGGCCTAGAGGTGAGAAAAGTTGGGTAGGTAGATGAACGACCCAAAGAAATAAGCCAACGGGGGGAAGGGGGAACAAGTCTTATTGTCTTGTAGAGATAGATAGGATATAATCATAACATTTGTAGGCAACCCAGAATTAAGCCAGATGAAAGACTCAGATTTCCAAAGATCTTGACAGGCCGGTTTAGTGAATGGGATCTAACAAGATTAAATATACAATTAGGTGCAAAAAAATTAATAATTCAGAAAAAAAGAGTCAAGGATCAGTGATAAAATGTATTACAGAGGTTGCATTTAAAACTCTAGGGAATTTACTAGTAGATAAGTTCAGGTTCAATGTGAGTCACCATATTGACGTGAAGTGTGTTGTGGTCACTAAAAATGTAATGTATATATTATACTTCAATTAAAAGTTTACTTTAAAAAGATGTAATGCAAACAGATATGTGTGTACCCACATTCATATTGGCATTATTCACAACAGCCAAAAGTGGAAGCCACTAAAAAAAGTGGAAGTCCATTGACTGATGAATGTGTAAAGAAAATGTGGTATATCATACAATGGAATATTTTTTAATGTTAAAAAGGAAGGAAATTCTGACACATGCTACAATATAGATGAATTTTAAAGACATTATGCTAAGTGAAAGAAGCCAGTCACAAAAAGACAATACTGTATGATTCCACTTACATGGTATCTAGAGTCAGTAAAATTCATAGACATAAAGTAGAATGGTGGCTACCAAGGGCTGGTTACCATGAGCAGCTAATGGGTACAGACTTTCAGTTGTGGAAGATGAAAAAGTTCTGGAAATGGCTGCTGGTGGTAACAATGTGAATGTACTTAATGCCACTGAACAGTACACCTAATGGTGGTTAAAATGGAAAATTTTGGTGTGTATACTTTACAATTATTTTAACTATCAAAAAATGTAGTGCAATCTTCTGCTCTATTAATCTAAACAAAAATCATTGTTCTGCTCCATTCTCTACTCTCAGAACACGCCTGAAAATGAAGTATGGTTTCTATACATTGTAAGGGATCAGCAAACACTGCCTACCCAGTCCACCTGCTCTACCAGCCCTTGGTTCCTCCTTCCCTATCTCACTAACTTCTTACTGGGACCTGCATGGCTCATCCCAACCCTCTCCTCCCTTGATGAGGGGACTATTGGCCACTTGGCTCCCAAAACAAGCACTGCCTGAAGTCCCCAGCCTCTTTGCCCTGGTTCCCAGGACCTAGGGGCAGAAGGTCTGTCAGCCAGAGGATCTGCCTTTCAGACAGAACACTCAGGGGGTGAACATACGATCAGAAAATCCTGGAATTCCTTTAGGTAATAAATTTCCCAGGAACCCTTAGCACTCCATCCCACTTCCTCTCTGCCCCACTGACAACACACACACACCCATCCCCCTCCCAAATGCAAAAGAAATGATTGATATATTCATCATTCAACACATTTTAAAGATGGATTATTTTAAGGATTTATCTATTTAAGGAGTGTATATCATATGAATGACAATATTTATGGAACAATACTATTATATTATCAAAACTTATCTCATTTCTCTCGCCCCTCTAAATAAGTGAGTCTATGACGCTAAGACCAGAGGGGAGGAGCGACAGGACACCCATGATTACTGGCATTGAGGCTGCTGCAAAGGGTCTAGGTTACAAGAAGAGAAAGGTTTTATATAATGGCTATTTCTACTTGAAAAATCTGAGCTTCCTCAAATATTAACTGGCTGAATGATGAAGGTAATAATTAAAGCAAACAGGCCATATTTCCCATTCTATCTGCAATAGAAATCAACAGTGGGATCTATAAGGAACAAAAATCTCTCACACACAACATTCTTTTACTAGTTGGGAAATTCTCATTCCTCCTAAAAATTTATTTTTGTTAAAATTAGTATTTGACCTTCACCAAATGCCAACAACATGTCTAAATCCGCTATTCTGACTATATCATTCGTTCACCTCTGAACTAACTTTCAAAACATTGTTACCTTCATCCCAGAAAACAACAGTCAGGCATGAAGATAAGGAAGACATTAAAAGTTAGACGAACAAAAATAAATTAGTGATATAATTTTCTGCAGTTGTCAAGGCATGGTTTATAACTTTTACATTAAAAAGAGTGAAAACTTTTTTTCCCTTTTATTACTGCAGATAGTGCAAATGCAATGTTTTTAATGGCTAAAGGCAAGTCAGGAGAAGACCAGGGGACAGACTCCTGTCTAAAAATGTGTGTTAACATTACTAGATGAAGATACTTTGAATACCCAAAGGAAAGTCTGTCTGCTCTGCAGTCCAATCGTGTCTTCCCTTTTCTGACTCTATTTTGGTGCTAGATATCTCATAGTCAGGAATGGCAGAGCTAACATGGAAGCCAGCCAAGTAACAGAACCTAACACCCATCCTTCCTGCCAAAAGTACCAAAACAAAAATGGTGGAACCAAAGCTACGTCTAAACTCTAACTGTGTAGTATTTCAACAGGTTCCAAGGTGGTTTTATTCAGAACTCTAACATTAACTCAATTAGCATGTTCTCCTCAAAGTCTCAGAGACCAGAGAAATGGAGGCTTCCATGGCCATTCTCATACTTGACTATATGAGCACAACCCACGGTTCAAGTCTCTGGCAAGGCAATTACAGCATTGCTTATAACTACTAATGTCCATGCTTGCTTGTCCCCTCCCCTACCATTGCAGGGTCCTTGAAATGCAAGCAACTTCATTTATCCATCTGTATATTTGACCAAAGTGTCGGACACGCAATGGGCATTCATCATCTCTGTGCCATGAGATGATGTCATAAATAATCCCTGAGAACACTCTGCTCATAAATAGTCCCTGAGAACATTCCTTCTCAAGCCAAAGTTTCACTATTGAAGGTTAATTCTTTGGATCTATCTTCCAGAACCCTTAACAAAATAGATCCCTCTGAGAGGGGTGTCACTGTCTTCTCAACTACTGTGAGCTAAAATATAAGAAGTAATTTAAAAAAAAGTCGGACACGCAATGGGCATTCATCATCTCTGTGCCATGAGATGATGTCATAAATAATCCCTGAGAACACTCTGCTCATAAATAGTCCCTGAGAACATTCCTTCTCAAGCCAAAGTTTCACTATTGAAGGTTAATTCTTTGGATCTATCTTCCAGAACCCTTAACAAAATAGATCTCTCTGAGAGGGGTGTCACTGTCTTCTCAACTACTGTGAGCTAAAATATAAGAAGTAATTTTAAAAAAAAGAAGTTCAAAATCTAAGGGAAATATTAGTAAGGAAAGAAACAGTGAGGGAGGAGAAGTGGAACGAGTAAACGAGAAGAAAAGATAAAATGGGAAGGAGGCAAATAAATGCCTGCCTTTTTCCAAGTTCTGCCTGGACTCTGCCACCGCTGCCTCCTCTCCTGGCAGATTGTAGACCTTTTCAGGAGTATTCACTTCTCACGTGCTTTTCCTTACAAATGAAATGGAGGAAGCAGACTTTCACTTTCCCCAAAATGCTCAACAATGGTTGAAAGTTCCTTTTTTATCGTTTCCTTGTTAGAAAACAAAACAAAAAAGAGAAAAACACTCCACATGCAACCTTCCACCTTCTAAAAGAGCCATATCATTAGACTTTAGACTTACGCAAACTCGACTAAAGGTAAATGTTCAAGGTTCAGGATGAAATTAAAAACATTAAGTGTGAATTGAAGGGCTTTGGAGATCTATCTGAAATAAAATGTTAGTAGAATGGCATTCCGTTTTTGTATAATGTTTAAGAGAAATCAGAGTTTTAAGAAAAGTAAATTACCAGTAAAGACTACTTTAATAACTCTGAGCCTATGGTTTAAATTTTATTGCATTTTGGTGCATTCTAATTCATTAAAAAGACCTGAAGAACTATTACTGCTGCATTTTTATGCCATCAAAAAGATTGTCTTTCGTAACTTTAAAAATAAATTGCAAATTTCCATTCACCTTTTGTGCAAGAAAATTCATTTTATACAATTTCCAATCTATTCTATCTTCTGGATATTTTACTGAAACTGACTATTATCGAGTGCTTCTTGGGTTATTTGGGGGGGATTTAGTTCCTATCTTTGAGTAGAATACATAGAGAAAAGTTAAGTTTAGACTGAGAGAGGAAAAAAATGTCTTGGCTTTAGTCACAGCAAATTAAACCCAAAAAATATATCCAAAAGGACTAAAATATAACAAGAATGGCAGGAGAATAAAAATGAGCAGCAGAACTGTTTCATAATTACTACGTAATTAAAAAGTGACTTTCATAAGGAGTTGGGACGGATGAACCCCAGACCAGTGGAACCTGGTCCCTCTTCCACCAGCTTTAAAGTGAAGATTCTGCTAGATAGGAAGACAAGTCAGGCCACCAAACTCTTTCTCATTTTGTTGAGAGAAATAAAAACTTCCTCAGCCTGTCTGGCAAAGACACAGCAGAAGAAACCAAGTAAGTCCTCGCCCCTCTAAGGACTCTGGGACCCTCAGTTTCAAGCACCCTCAGGAGTGCAGGTGTGCAGCCTGTTCATGCAACAGATGTTCACCATAAGGATGCTAACGGAAGGGGAGGGATGAAGAGTAAGAGATAAATCCACAGTTGTCCTCACAACCAAGCCCTCAAATGCAGGCAAACAAAATGCACAATATTTCAACTTTATCAATTTAGTCTACACAGTTCACTAAATGGTTATAAAACTTCCTGTAAATCTAAAAGAATGGACATGCACAGAATCATTTTGAAAACATGTGGCTCTCCCGGACTGACCTCCAGTCAATAAATGTCCCCCTGAATGAGTGCTTTCAATAAATATTAAACCACAACAAACAAACCTGGTCTCTGAGACACATGCAGTCTTTTTGCCCACAGAAAGCACCTGTCATAATAACTGCAAAAATGAGTTGTGGAGAAGGAAAATAATTTTAGCCTGTGGGATATGGAACAACAGTCCCCAGACAGCCAGGCACTGGGACTTGGAACAATAGCTCATGGTAGACACAGACAAGAGTGGCTGACATCTGTCCTACAAAGACGACAGTCCCTTACACATGAGCGGGGCATGGCTCCATTGTAATAACTGGCAGAAAGATATGGGAAAGAATCCTGCACCAGAAAGCTGAGATCTCAGGAAAATTCCATGCAAAACCAAAATCCAATGGTAGTATTATGTCTTTCTAAAAAATGAAAGTAATATAGTGCCGTTCAAGGGTGTGATTCACATTCAGTGTCCAAAGGCAAATTTACTTTTTAACTGAAGTAGAAACTTTTAACTATGTGGTATAAAGGGGCAAGGCAGGAAGGAAAGGGGGGGCTTCCTCTATGCCATGGAGAACAAACCACCGCATCGCTAGCATGAGATGCCTCAAACTTCAGAAGCTGTGGTGAGAATTTTCTATCTCAAGGTCAATAATCCCTAGCACAGCATCAAAAATGTAGACCCCTGTTTAAGAGGTCAGCAGTAGTAAGAAAATGTTATTACACTGTTTAATGCCCAAACCCGTGAATTAAATAAATAACTGGCCCCAGCAAACAAGAAGGTGACCACTCATTAAAGACATGTCCATGAACTTCATCTGATGGAATAATCTGTATTTAGAAACCGGGTTTTCTTAGAAGCTAAACCTGGTGTTTAAGAAAGAAATGGAATAAATGTTCCAGGGAGCTATGTCTTCCCATCCTTGCAATTCAGAGAAGACAGTAGCTATGTACATAATCCACCAGCGCAGAGGACAAACAAGGTCATTTACCAAATGTGAAGGAGAGTTCAGAGGTGGACAAAAGACCCCAAGAGCTGTTTGGAATTAAGATTCTTTTCCAAGGCAGATCTGTGACCAGTGGTCCAGGCTGAAGAGGAGGAAGACAGATGCTCATGGTGAAGTCAATGACTTCAGCCCCAGAATCACTCTATGATAAGCTTGGCACAGAGCAGGCGTGGGGTGTGCAGGAAAGTTATAGCAGGCTTGATTCTTATCCTTCTGAAGGCCTGCTGACAAGGTTGGCCCTTGGCTAGCACCTGAAAACCTGGATTTGGGGAGGTTTCCACCACCTAAAAAAAAAGAGTGGCTCAGTACTTATGTAATCTAAGTAGTTTCTGCCTAAATAGAGCAAAAATCAAGATAACAGAAAAATCACTTTCTCTGACTGACTTGTGTGCTGGGACGTCAGCCTTCTCCTGCCCTCAGACTGGAATCACACCACTAGCTCTGCAGCTGCCGACTGCAGATCATGGGATGTCTCAGCATCCAAAATGACATGAGCCAATTTCTTATAATAAATCCCTATCCATCTGTCTGTCTGTCTATCTATCCATCCATCCATCCATCCATCCATCTATCTGCTATTGGTTCTGTTTCTTTGGAGAACTCTGACTATAGGTTTGAGAATATCACAAGAAATTCTTAAACTTTTCCATTGTGGATGGAAATTTGGCCATTTAGGTCCTTAAATCTTTGGAATCTTCAAGTAATCTCCTGTCAGATGCTATTATCCCTAAAGCAACTCGTTAATTCTGGGCCTGTAAGGAGGGCTCATAACAAGAACAACCTGGGATACATAAGTCAGGACCCCAGTCTACATCACAGTTCCACTTGAACCAGCCCTGCCCTTGGCCCCTCACCATTACAACAGTGGCCATCTACTGGGCGCCCTTGATCTGGACTAAGTGCCTTCACACACATTATCGCAAAACCTCAAATCCTGAAGGACTCTCCCATTTGCAGATGAGATTCAGAAAGGTAGAACAATTTGCCAGAAGTCACATTCCAGAGCCCACACTCTAGACCAGGGGTCCTCAAACTACGGCCCACGGGCCACATGCAAATATAAATATTGTATTTGTTCCTGTTTTGTTTTTTTACTTCAAAATAAGATATGTGCAGTGTGCATAGGAATTTGTTCATAGTTTTTTTTTAAACTATAGTCCAGCCCTCCGACAGTCTGAGGGACAGTGAACTGGCCCCCTGTTTAAAAAGTTTGAGGACCCCTGCTCTAGACCATTATACAGCCAACTACAATTTGAGAATTCAGTATTACCCTAGGCTAGTGGTCGGCAAACTCATTAGTCAACAGACCCAAATATCAACAGTACAACGATTGAAATTTCTTTTGAGAGCCAAATTTTTTAAACTTAAACTATATAGGTAGGTACATTGTTATTAACTTAATTAGGGTACTCCTAAGCTGGCCTTTGCTAAAAAACGTCTTCAATCTGATTGAGGTACATTCGCTGAGGTCGACCCCTTCCAACTCTCCCATCCACACTCGTCTTGTATACTTGTTTTGTCTATTCTTAAATTGATGACAAAAATACCTGTAGGATTTGCAGCTGGTTGGAAAAATACAGGCAACTTTATGCTTTGAGTAGGTACTTTTGTCACCCGTGAGCGATTTGCGGACGCGACTAGCACTAACCACTGCACAATGAGACTGCTGATTGACTGGCTCACTCAACTTGTGCATGAATTGCGCACACCTCCCCCATGCTGCGTATCCTGCGCCGCGGTCTCCCATCGCCCGACTGACCAACACCCCCCACTTCTTCTAACGCCACTTCTTCAAAATAGACTCGCCCAGGCCGAAAACCGACTTCTGGGCATGGGCCACGAAGTTTCAATCGCACTGTACATGCGTGCCCACACGTGGTATTTTGTGGAAGAGCCACACTCAAGGGGCCAAAGAGCCGCATGTGGCTCGCGAGCCAAGGTTTGCCGACCACTGCCCTAGGCCTTTGGAAATACTAAGGGAACCATGAGAAGAATGGTCCCAGCCCAGGTCAGACCCCAAAACCTAAGGAAAAGTCACTGGAATTCATGGCACTGGCTGCCTCTATATTGGACAACCATAAGTGTCTCATGTGTTCTGCTAGAGCTAAGGGGAAAAGCTGCACCATGTATAGAAAGGTTCCCACAATGGGTGAACGGTTCTGCTTTCCTTCTGAAAAATTTTTAATCCTCACCTAAGGATATGCTTATTGATTTTAGAGAGAGGGGAAGGGAGGTTGGGAGAGAGAGAGAGAGAGAGAGAGAGAGAAATTAGAGCGAAACTCAATCCATTGCCTTACATACATGCCCTGACCGACCGGGGGTCAAACCCACAACCTAAGTATGTGCCCTGACCAGAAATTGAACCCACAACCTTTCAGTATACTGGATGGCGCTCCAACCAAGTGCGCCACACCAGCCAGGACCCTTCCAGAATTTTGGTTCAAGCCAGGCAGAGAGTGCCTACGTGATCAGCCCCAGCAAAAACCCTGGCTGCTGTGCCTAACAAGCTTTTCTGGTAGACACCATTTCACACCTGTTGTCACAATTTGCTGCTGGGGGAACTAAGTGACTCCACCAGGAAGTCACTGTCGGAAGCTTGTTCCTGGTCTCCCTTGGACTTCACCCCATGCAACTTTCCCTCTGCTGATTTTGCTCTGTATCTTCTCACTGTAAGAAATCTTAGCCATGAGTATGACTACATGCTGAGTCCTGTGAGTCTTCCTAGCAGATCATCAAACCTGGGGGTGGTCTTGGGGATCTTTCATATGGAGGGAGGCTTCATACTTATTTGTGGCTGACCAACTAAGCTGTGATAGCATAGATCCTCACGAGCCAACACTTCACCCTGTAAACAAGGAATGGCACATTTCTCATCCCACTAGACTAGACCCATGGTCAGCAAACTGGGGCTCACGAGCCACATACGGCTCTTTGGCCCCTTGAGTGTGGCTCTTCATAAGCCTTAGGAGTACCCTAATTAAGTTAATAACAATGTACCTACCTATATAGTTTAAGTTTAAAAAATTTGGCTCTCAAAAGAAATTTCAATCATTGTACTGTTGATATTTGGCTCTGCTGACTAATGAGTTTGCCAACCACTGCACTAGACTAAGTCAGTGGAGACACTTCAGACTCAGAAGGACCACTCATACTTCAGAAGAGGCATTTGTAGAGCCAAGCTTGGTTGGGAGGAAGCATGGGAGCCTGAAATCCTTGCCTAATGAACAGTCCTTCCCCATTTACACTGAGATTCTAAACACAGCCATTCACGAGGTGAGACTTGACCAACTGGTAGCATCCTGAAGACACAGAGCTGAGAGATGTCGAGGAGCAGAGCTGCAAGCACGTGGATATTCTGCAAGTCCATCACTCTGCATATTAGTCTGGCCTCTCCAGAGATGCAGAACCAATAGGAACCATATAGAGACACATATAAGAGGTGCATTATCATAGGAATTGACTCACATGCTATGGAGGCCAAGGAGTCCCACAACGTGCTGTTTGCAAGCGGGGGAAGCAGGAAAGCCCGCAGTATGATTCAATCTGAGTACAAAGGCCTGAGAGTCTAGGCCAGGGGTGGGCAAACTTTTTGACTCGAGGGCCACAATGGGTTCTTAAACTGGACCGGAGGGCCGGAACAAAAGCATGGATGGAGTGTTTGTGTGAACTAATATAAATTCAAAGTAAACATCATTACATAAAAGAGTACGGTCTTTTTTTTTTTAGTTTTATTCATTTCAAATGGGCCGGATCCGGCCTGCGGGCCGTAGTTTGCCCACGGCTGGTCTAGGGAGTTGATGGTATAAGTCCAAGAATTGAAGGCCCAAGAACCAGGATCTCTGATGCCTGAGGGCAGGAGAAAATGGATATCCTAGCTCAAGAAGAGAGTGAATTCCCCTCCTCATGCTTTTTGATCTATTCAGGCCCTCAACAGGGTGGATGAAGCCCCGCACACTGGGAGGGCAATCTGCTTCACTCAATCTGCTGCAGCGGTTCTCAATCTGTGGGTCGCGACTCCTTTGGCGGTCAAACGACCCTTTCACAGGGGTCACCTAAGACCATCCTGCACATCAGATATTTACATTATGATTCATAACAGTAGCAACATTACAGTTATGAAGTAGCAACGAAAATAATTTTATGGTTGGGTCACAACATGAGGAACTGTATTTAAAAGGCCAGAAGGTTGAGAACCACTTATCTACTAAGTCAAATCTCATCTCTGCCAGAAACCCTCTCACAGACTCACCCAGATATAATGTTTTGTTCTATTTGTTAATCCCCACCTGATAATATGTTTTTTATTGATTTTTAGAGAGGGGGGAGGGATAGAGAGAGAAACATTGATGTGAGAAACTTTGATTGGTTGTCTCTAAAACACACCCTGTCTGGGGATTAAATACACAACCAAGGTACATACCCCGATGGGAATCAAACCTGCCACCTTTTGATGTCCAGGACAAAGCTCCATCAAACTGAGCCACCCGGCCAGGGCCAGAAATATTTAATCACCAGAGATCTGGGCATCTGTAGCCCAGCCACAATGACATAAAATTAAACACAATCCATGGCCTTGTGTTTTATTCTTTTCTGGGATATTGTCTTCTCTTCCTTCAGCAAATATACACCAAGTGCCAGCTTTCTGAATGACCCCACACGTGAGATTTCGGGGGGAGATACTAACACTATGGTCCCAGGACCTTTCAAATCAAGTGAATCCTAAACGAGCATCCCATAAGCTGGAACTATCAGGTTCTGTTTTCCTTGGCCCTACTTCACCTTCTTTTGTTGACTAAATCACTGAGCAAAATGGCAGGAAAGGACCATAAGAAAGCCTAGACTATTTTGTTTGAAAAAGCAAATATTAAACAATCAAACCCTTTGATCTGAGAAAGGAAAAAAAATACCAAGAACCTCAAGCAGGAAATGAGGGCAGAAGGAAAAATCTCAATCACTGTAATTAAATCCTGTGGTCTGCACAGGGGTGCTGGATAGTGAGGAGAATGACCCGCAACCTCCAGGAAAGTGTGAGGCACAAAAGCAGCTGAGCCGACAAAAACTGTTCAGCTGGAGCCTGGGATCTCTGTGCCTCCCTAGTCTCTAAAAGAAAAGCAGCATTAAAAGAAATTCTGAGGCTGCCTGAGACGAAATCTGACCTAGTACCTGGTGTGTGGTCTGTCAATTTTCCCCTGGCCATATAACATAGCCCGCATTCCATTTGCCCTTAGGCCCAGAATGTATCTGGGCACCGTCTTGGTTCTCTTCAGTTACCTAGGGAGACAGTCAGGTATTGTGACATCACTAGAGTACATTGGTACTTTAATTTTATGGACCTCGTATAAGCCTCTCCCCAAGGGTCTTCCCTTGCTGTGCAGAGGTTCTCGTCAACTAACGTGTCTCCATCTTGGGAGCAGCTGGCTGAGATCTGGGCTTCAAGGGTTGCCAAGGATGGCCCCAACAACAGCAGCACACAGGAGACAAGGAAGCCAAGGAGCTGGACAATGGGGAGCCCTCAGGGAGTGAGCAACCCTGACATCTCCAGCAGCAGAAGAGTATTGGAAGCCTGACACCATCCATTCATTCATTCATTTCTATTTTGGAGGAAAAGTAAAAGGCTTCAAACCTGGACACAGCCCCCAGTTGGACCTGCCAGAGATGCACAAACACAGACAGCAGGTGAATGAGCCCCCAAATCACAAAACCAAAGAGGGATGACGGAAGAGAACTTCAGAGTCACATCGCCAGGGACTGAAAATTCTCTGGGGCTGTCTCCCTACCACCCTCGGCAAGTTCCAGTCCATCCCTGGGGGCCAACACCCCTGCTCGCTTGCTCTCACCATCACCAAAGATGAAAATTGCTCCCAGTCTCCAGAAGAGGCATTCTCACTGTTCCCCAAAGCCTACAGAATCTAGAAACCACTATCCCTCAGATTTACCCCAAATTCTCCTTCCCGATGACTAACTCCAGACCCTGAGAGTCATCACAGCTAGCTCAGCTGAAGAAGATGCATCCAAGCCTCCTGGGTTGCCTTTTCCCAGGTGTGAACAACTCCCCAGACCCTGATGTGTGACTGAAAGTCACAGTTGAGGTCAGAAAAAGAACAGGAACAGAATGAGGTTGCAGAGAGCAGCTTCAAATCCTCAATGGAAATAAGGAGGCTGTAAACCTAAAATGTAATATAGAAAAGATGAGTAACAGTCATCACTTCCAGCTTTCTTAGGCAATCCCTTCACAGAAGCAGAAAAGGAGAAACATCAGACATGGTCACATGGGCAAGATGAGAGGTCCATAAGTGTGGACGTGCCTCCACATCCCGCCCCTGGGGTCAGAACACACTCATTCCACCCTCCTCATGAGACAGGCTGGTGCTCTGAAGTCACACTGGTTTTCTCGAGGATTAGTGAATCTTCTTCTTTTTAATTTGTTGATTTGAGAGAGAGGAGGGAAGAGAGAGAGGAGAGATTGATTTGTTGTTCTACATTCACTGGTTGATTCTTGTATGTGCCCTGACCAGGGATGGAACCTGCAACCTTGGTGTATCAGGGCGATGCGCTAACCAACTGAGCTACCTGGCCAGGACCAAGGATTAGTGAATCTTTTAAGAAAAGTATTCCTTGGGGAAATGGGGGTCATTTATCACCTCTTGGTATGTGACTATGCGTATGTGATTAACCCAGTCCCTTAGGGTCTCACACTCACTCCATCTCGGTCCCCATTTCCATCTCCTGTCACTTCAGTTACTGAACGGTCATAGTCCCAGATTCTTCCAGACACAGCCATGTGCCCTGGCTCCCTGTCGCCACTGACCTGCTTTACCTTCGGGAAGACGTGAGCTAAGAGCTGGGCTCGGCTTCCACTTGTGTCCTCAGTAACCAGGAAAAGACTGCTCCAGGCTCCAGGCAGCATACATAGAGGTGAGATGCATGTTTGATTAACCTTCCCACAAAACTGCCTATAAGATTTTTGGTTTATTGTTTTAATTTGTTTTCCTTTCCCTGCTACAATAACAAGGCAATAAAAACAAGGTGGAGAAAGCATAAATTTTGAAAAATAAGAAAATGAGACAAATCTCCTGATTTGTTATTCAAATCCAATGAAAGCATTTAAAAATATTAGTCGCATTTACGCAAAAAAGCTCCAAAACAGAAAAGCTCCGGAGAAAAGCAGTAGAGCGATCCAACGCTCAACACATGGATTCTGGCTCCAGCTCTGCCCTAAGGAAGCATGTGGGCCTCAGTTTCTTCATTCACAAAATCAACAACATACTGCCTCATTCTCAGATGACAGCATGTGGCCACAAGAGGACAAGTGGAAAGTTGTGTAATTAATTCAAAAGACTTGTAGTAAGGCAAACCTGATTTAGTGTAAGCTCTAAATAGTCACAAGCACAATGATCCCATTCATCAGAAGCAAAATTCGGGCGACAGGGTGCTGCCAAGCTGTAGCACTGACATGGACCCACCTATGAACAGGGGCACGTGCCCCAGACACTCTGTTCCCATGGCTTCCCTCGGGTCCACATGTGTCACATAGCTTTGCTGAGCAATCCCTCTTTACACGGCAAGAACAAAGGTCAACAGCAGCGTAATCCATCCAAATGCTCACAAATGCCCCAAGAGCGGGATCTGAAGGGACAAGCGTTTTTGATGATTATCCTGGCTGTTGACTTCTGTCCAGGAGAGAACAGCAAAGAGGGCAGGGGTGTGTGTGTGTGTGTGTCTTTATCATTCTGTGTGGCAATTAATATGAGGTAAGGAAGTCAAAAGGCTGGGAAAAAATGAGAGGAGGAAGCAAACAGGATAGAATGTGGGAGATATAAACAAAAGGAGAAGGTGACTTGTGGCCACCAAAGTGACCCCCACACTGGGGCGGTGAAGTGTTCTAAGAGTTCGTTCCCTTGGCCCATGTGGCCCACTGGATACTAAACCAGTAAATGACATGAAATGAAAGCACAGTCAGGCGTGCACAGTCCAGGGACACACCAGGAGTGAAACCTCCGCTGCAGGCACAGCTTCCTCTCCTCTTGTCTTCTAGATGCACCTGGTCTCCGTCACACCCTCCTCAGACCTGAACTTGCTGCCGACTGTGTGCCAGCCCCTGTGCTAAGTGCCAGGCACAATGAGATGGACACGTAGGGCACGGGAGAGACGACGTGGCAGGGAAGGACCATTCTGACATTCAGTTGTCAGGAAAGAATGCTTTGAGGTGACATTTAAACTGAAGTATGAGAAGAAGCCAGTTAGGCAAAGAGAGAAAGAAGGACAGGGGGAGGAGGAGGAAGAAGAGGCAGAAAAGAGGAAAGAGTGGATACAAGGCCCCGAGATGGGACAGGGCTTGGGTGCTGGAAGAGCCAAAGAGAAGCCAGTGTGTCTGCACGGTGGTGAGGAGAGGGGACTTCCAGGATGAGAGTGAGTGTGGAGAGCGGACAGGGGCCACGCCACACTAGGCCTCTGGGGCAAGGTAAGGAAATCTATATATATATAACCCTAATAGTGGAACAACCAAACAACTGGTCGCTATGATGTGTGCTGACCACCAGGGGGTGCGTGTGGAACATGGCAGGTGTCAGCAGCAGGTGGCAGAGTGCGGAACATGGCGGGTGTTGTCTGCAGCAGGATGGTGGAGCAGGTGAGCGCGGGCACCAGACCAAGGCGGGGCATCGGTTGCTATCATTGGGGTGAGCCTCTGGTGGTTACTGAAAATTCTTTGCTCCCATGCACCATGGTCCCGCCTGGCGCTCACACCTGCTGCCAGTGCCTGGTGCTGGCACCGATCGCCCCTGAGGGCTTCTCCACCTCCCCCTGCTTCTGAGGGGCAATTGGGGCAGCAGCCCCTGCTCACACAACACTGACAGCGCTGGCCTGCTTGCACCCGCTGCTGGTGCCGGCCTCAATCATTCTGTGCCGTGAGTGGGTGCGAGCAGGAGCAGGTAGGCACCATCAGCACGTGGGAGCAGCAGCAGTGGGTGTGGGGTTGCAGCTGTGGTGGGAGGGGCAGGGTGGAGGTGCAGAGGATGGGCAGAGACCTGCCCCTATGCCCACTGCAGCCTTGCAGCCCACAGTTCCTTTCAAGGTGCACGAATTCGTGCACTGGGCCCCTAGTTGGGTTATAATCTGCACATGGTGGGAAGGCAATTGAAGCTTTGGAACAGAATGTGCCTTGATCTGACCACTGTTCCCAGGACTGCATTGGCTCCATGATTCACAAATCGACAGCCTAGGAAGGAGCCAGCAAGGATGTGGAGCAGGTCAGACATAATCCAGCACTTTTCTTTCAATAAACAGTAAGTTTGGTAAAGCTAGAAAACCATGTCTGGCCCTATGACATTTCCGGGAGTGAAATGCATGACACCAAATGAAGGGAAACATGATTTCTGCCTCCGAGATGGCCAAGGGAAAAAGCGACTAGGGGATGGTTACTCCCTGCCCTCCCACCTGCCACCTTCCTGTGTCTGCTCTCTGTCCCTGAGCCAACCCCTGCTGATGGCATCCCCCAGGCTCCCTGGCCCTCTGGCTCCAGGCCGGCCAATACGGGCGCCATCAAAAGATCAGAGGGCAAGAGGAGAGAGACCTGTTCCCTTCATGCTTCAGTCCAGGATTCCAGCAATGGCTGTATCCCACAACCACTGTTCGCTCTGGCACCCATTCTCCAGGGACCATAGGCTCCTCCTGCTATCCCTTTGCCGAGGAGTGGCACTGGTCCTTGGGCTTCCTAATAGCTATCATTGATTCCCTTCACCCTACCCACACTTCAGCCATGAGCCCCTCCATTAAAGTCTCTTCATTAGAGCCGTCTGAGGTTCGATCTCTTTCCCGCTGGCACACCATCTGAAACACCACAGATGCCATGAAAGACCCCATTATCTTGAAGACCCTCCATAGCAAAAGCACAGCAGCCCAACAGGCAGGAGGATGTGCCTCCCTGGTTTCAAAGGGTTGACTCTACATTCGTCCAACTACTCCAAAGCCCAAAGCAGTCTCATTAAAGAGGAACCATTGCAGTGCTCAAAATAATACCTTATCATGAGCGGTGTGCTAAAGAGGAAATTGTAAAATAAAGCCAGGATCCGCTAAAGTTAAAGAGGTGAGGTGACACACACCTGGCATGGACCATTCTCCAGCACAATCAGCAAGCCTGAATTATTTAATATCAGGATGAGAATTTTCAGTCTCTATTCCTAGTTCTATTCCCAGAATCCACTAATACATTCAAAAAGGTTCCTCATGCAGGATTTTAAAGTCTTCCTGTCATCTTCCTGTCATCATATACGACTGACACATTCTCCTATTTGGGAATAATTCTTTTACTTGCTCATTTATTCACTTGTTTAACAAATATGGGTCAATATTTGCTGACATTGGCAGGCACTGGGCAAACTTTAGAGCACAGTGACCAAGACACAGTCCTGTGCCCTCAAGGAGAGGAGGATCTAGATTTGAGAAGTGAGATAAACATGTGCAGGTAAACCCAAGGCAACCAGTGGTGCTCAGAGCTCGGTGGAGATGCTGGGGAGCACCCAGGAGAGGCATCTTGTCCAGTGCAGGTAGAGCACAGTGAAGGCTCTCTAGGTAAAATGAAATCTAAGCAGAGGCCAAGGGGACATGCAGGAGCCAGGTCGAGAGAGGGACAGTGGGTCAGATGTGAGGCGGAGGGACCCACATGTGTAAAGGGACCCACGTGGAGGTGTAGAGAAGACATGACACAGCCCTGGGAAAAGCAGAATGTGACAGGGATGGTGGAGAGGAAGGGCCAGGGTGTGGCTGGCACCTGGTGAAAGGCCTAATAAGGGAGGAAACCATACAGTTTATCATCAAAACCTGGACATGTTCAAGGTGACATTTTGCACTGGGAAAAAGACATAAACCAGGACTGTCCCAGATATGCCAGACATATGGTCACTCCACTTGTCCAATACGTGAGTTAGTTTACTCATTAAGGCCAATGAGAAGTCCCTGCCAGGGTTTGAGCAAAAGAGTACCACACTCAGATCTGTGCTTCAGGACAATCACTTTGGCCCCTTTGTGGACAATAAAGCTGGAGATAGGCCAAAACTAAAGAACAGGGGAGTGCAGAAGATGTCATGAGAGAAATGAGAGAAATGGGAAAGAGAAGGCGTAGGCTCACTGCATGGGGCTGGGGGAGGGGTCCCCGTTCATAGATAAATTTAAGAGATTGAAGTTAAATTGTCAGATGTAGGAGACTGATTAGAAATGGGGCGGGAGGGTAGTTTAGAGGTTGAGAAAGGAACCCAAATCTTAACTGGATGTCTGGATGGGTGAGTAAAGGAGGCTGTGGGGCCACTGGATTTGAGGACTCAGGTTGGGGTGGGGATGGTGAGGGAGAGGTAACTTGCTGCGCCTGATTATTTAGGGCCATCTGGGGAGCTGCTGGATATAGGAGCTTGGGAGGGAGACGTGGGATGGAAATGCAGACTCGGGAGTTATCAGCACACACTTCAGCTGTTCTCAACCTGTGGGTCACGACCCCTTTGGCGGTCGAACGACCCTTTCACAGGGGTCGCCTAAGACCATCCTGCATATCAGATACAGTGGGGCCTTGACTTACGAGTGTCCCGACTAACGAGTTTTTTGAGATACCAGCTGTCTCTCGGCCGATTTTTTGCATTGAGTTGATAGAGTAATTTGAGTTAACGA
>NW_005368707.1:6181986-6205938 GCF_000412655.1 Myotis brandtii | reverse complement strand
TGTATTTACATTACGATTCATAACAGTAGCAACATTACAGTTATGAAGTAGCAACGAAAATAATTTTGTGGTTGGGGTCACAACATGAGGAACTATATTTAAAGGGCCAGAAGGTTGAGAACCACTGCACTAGATAATGGAATGAGTGGCTGTGACCTTGAGGAGAGAACTCTCCAAGGAGGGATGAGGTGTAGAGGCTGAAGGGAGTGGAGAAGAGAGGGGGAAAGAGGCAAATCATGAAGACCTTTGGCCTTGTTGGGTGTACTCTGACAGGGGCAGAGGGACAAAGCAGATCAAGACTTTGGACAGAAAGGTATAGGATGCATCTGAGTAGACACATGTGTCATAAGCCCAGGCATGAACAAATGGCCTCCTTAAATTCAAATACACACTATTCTTTTTCTTTATTTCAGATCCATAGAACCAAACCCTAAAATAACCAGAGTAGACAGGACAAAACATTCATGGCTGCCTGAACAAACCTGAAAGGAAGTGCTTCTTACATCCAACTCTGAGACATCCAGCTATCATTCCACGCTGGTTTCAGTCTAAGTAGATGGAGAAAGACTACATACATTTCTGCCACTGACACTTCCAGACAAGCAGAGGAGCCTGCACCTGGGCATTTCTCTGCATTTCACTCAGTCGCCAGAGGTAACAGAATTGATCTGTCACAGGTAGGACTGAAGGGGCCTCTCTTGTTGATACAGGTAATGGTCACTCTGTGAACACTAGATGACGTCCAGGGACAGTGCAAGGGGAAAGCTCTCGAGGGCCTAGAAGTAACAGAGAAGGAGGACAGATATTCCCCTCTTTCCTTCATTACTCTGCACCTAAATCATCCTGCATTTCTAGATGTAGTCACAGGCTCCATGGACATAAGCAACCCCCTCTAAGAAATAATACTATAAACATTTTTATAAAAATCACTACCCACGTATTTCCTAAAGAGAGCTCAGACTGGTAAAATATAATCCAGAATGCTATACTCTACTTCTACTTAACTGTAAGTTTTTTTGTTTGGGGAGTTGGAAGCTCCCAGTTTCTCTCCCATGCTGACTGGCGCCCAATGGCATACTGGGGCTTGAATGTCGGCCACTAATCTCACTCGGGAACTGTGTCCCCTCGTCACATTGGTTATGACGTGTCAATGCTCGTGGACGTGGGGCCCTTCCAGGCAGAGCTGGTGGGTTACTTTTTAAAAAATTTATCTTTACTGTTGAAAGTATTATAGATGGCCCCCTTTTATTCCTAATGACCCCTCCACCCCGCACCCATCCCTCCCAGACCTTCACCACACTATTGTAAATGTCCATGGGCTATGCATATCTATATATATAAAAGTAAGTGACCGTCCTATTCCAAAATCTTATATCACCTGAAAATAGTTTTATGTTTTTTACTAATAAATCATAGCTAAGTTTATTTTATATTAAATTATTTTAATGTTGAAAATTAGATGAATTTGAAAGGTATCTATTTCCAATATTCAGTTTTAATCTGACAATCTATATATATAAAAGCCTAAGCGACCATTACAACTGAACAACCGGAACAACTGGTTGACCAGTTGCTATGATGTGCACTGACCACCAGGGGGCAGATGCTCAATGCAGGAGCTGCCCCCTGGTGGTCAGTGCGTTCCCATAGCCAACCTCCCACGGCCCCTCTCCCCCCCTGATGGCCCTGATTGGGGGGCCAGCCGGCCAACCTCCCACGGTCCCTCCCCCCGGCTGGCCAACCTCCCATGGTCCCTCCCCCAAGCCAGCAGGCCCCCCCATAGGCCTCAATCACCGGCCAAGGGACTCCACCGGTGCACAAATTTGTGCACTGGGCCACTAGTACGCATATAAGTTCCCCAGCTAATCTCTCCCCACCCACCCTGGCAGGTTATTTTTTATCATTGTTTAATTATCTCATTACCAGCACATGCTGAAAATCAAGAAAAACCGGAGAAAGAAAAGACTCCATTCTCTCCTCCTGGTATATGCAACTAAAACATCCTGACTAAGATTCATCAACAGGTTTATTTGCCTCTTGGTATCTATTAGTGTGTGAACCAAGGAGAAAAGTTTATATGGTGTAACTACCAAATATCCATGAAAAATCATTCCTAAATGCTGGCCTGAGGGAATAAAACAGAACCACCAGGACATGGTTGGGGACCATCAAAAAGAACCCAGTCAGATTAGCTTGGCATAAACAATGGACAGAGAAACAGGGGAATCCAACTGAAACCAGAGGAAGTGCTTTGGTTGTACTGATTATACTGGGTTATGGTGCTGGCCAGGAACACCAGGTTTTAAGCTCCCTGAGATCCTGATGAAAAGTACAGTGGACACTGCTCTGCTTACAAAGCTTTGACCTTCTGAGTCAGTAGTATAAGCTTGGTGCTGTCTTAGCTGGATTTTACTCCTCTCACTGAGCTCATGGAGCAAAGCCCAGACTGATTCAAACTTGGAAGTTCTTCCTACGCTTGGATGTGAAAGTGGGAAGGAGACCAGGTGCAAACACCTGGAGCCTACTAGTATACCTGCCTGTCTTAGAATTCCTGACCCAGGAAGGCAGGCAGCCCGGCTGGAGTTCACAGGAAACCATGATGCCGTTCAGGGCCTCTGCCTCATAGGAGATTCTGTAATAAAGTCTGCAGGACCCTGGGTGGATAGTTCAAACCAGTAAGAGGGGCTTCTCTAGGCAAGAGGGAAAGCAACACATTTGTTTTTTTCAGATGAAGGCGAGAGGCGAATTCACAGAGCAGGCACTGCAGTGGCATTTAAGGAGTCTGTCTGCACCTGCCATCCTCCTCCTCGTCCAACGGCCAGAGCCACAGGACTGCTCGTTTGACCCAGATACCAACAGGAGCCCCGAGGAAAGATGAACAGCCCCCGGGGAGGGAAGAAAATACATCGGACGCTTTGTTTCACAGGAAGAAAGTGGAGTCACTCTAAGGCGGGTTAGTGGCTTGGTACTGGCGGTAACAGTCCTGCTGTTATGCAGTTGGTTTTCTCCTAAAATCTTCAATCTCCCTAGATTTCATGACAGCTCTTCGCAAGAGGGAAGCTGCTAGAAATCACCAAACTCCAAGCAGTCTGGGATGTTGTATTTTTCTAGACAACTCAAGAAAGGAATCTACTTGACAAATTTCCACCAAAAAGTCCCAAACAAAGGGTTAATTAAATAAGTAAGCCTCAGTTACCTCAAACTCATACTAGTCCAGAAAATCCATTGTCAGTAAAGCCTTGTTGGAGCTATGAAAACAAATGTAATTTATAACACAATTAAAAGGATTATTCATGTGAAGTAGGCTATCAATGTGAAATATTTAAAATATATCATGTCTCCACTACCTCTATCACAAAAGTGCCATATTTTTAAAAGTTGCATAGATGTGATTTTTTCACTAAAGCTGGGGAGAAAAGAAGTATATCCAATTCTTTGTTGCTTACTAAAAAATTTTTTTAAAACTCGATTTCGCTATTGACATTGCTATGAAACAGGATGTCATGCCTAAAATGAAATCCGAAGAAGCTAAAAAGGCAGTCTTTTCAATATTAATATTTTCTGCAACCTAGAAATAATAGGAACTCTTTTTGCTTTTAGGTGTATGTTTGTGTTTTGTCCCTTTTGATCTAAGGCTGAATCACTTACTGGCTTCATTCGGAATCCACTGAAGTCTAGTGGGGAGCCAGCTACTTGCACACAGAGCTTTATGCCTCAGGAGAACCAAGGGTCTGATTCACTTCTAATGTGTGCCCTGCATGTTGTTAATGAAAGCTGTGGAAAAGTCAGGAAACAGGACTTGGCTCTGGTTATGTGGTGAATTTTCCCATTTTTCATAGCAATTTGGAAAATGTTCCTGCCCAGAGTCAGTGGGTGTTGGGATAACCCCGTTCTATTCTTGGAAACTCCAGGAAGTGGCCTCAGGCTAGCAACCTCACCTCGCTGGGCTTAGTTTTCTCAATTTTTGTCTCTGACTTATATTTTTTAAAAATAAGGTAAGCCCTTAAAACAATGTATTTCATTTAACTTAATTCTCCTTCTCAGACTATCACAACACCCATGTTCACTGCAGCATTATTCACAATAGCCAAGGCATGGAAACAACCTATCTGTCAACATATGAAAGGATAAAGTAAATGTGGTCTACATGTGTGTATATATGTATATATCTTTTTTTAAAAAAAATAAGTGGGGGATATCAGAGAGAGGTGGATATTGATGAGATCATGTCTGCCAAGTTTTGAAGAAAATATATGGGAAAATCATTAATGGTTATGAAATCTTATGTCCCTGGGGTTTTCAAAAGCAAGATGGATTTCCACTCAGTGGATGACTTCTCAGGGATCTTTCTAAAATTTAGGTTAAAAACAGACAGAAAAGTTCATTCACTCAGAAAAGTCAAGGAAAAAACAAAACAAAGCACCAGACAGCTATTCTAAAGTCTCTGAGAGCGACGCCTTCACCGCACTCCAGCTCCACTGTGGCCCTGCCTCTGCAGTAACGCTGTGGACACCTCTCAGTGGGACAGACCGTCACTCTCCATCTCCCACCCAGGTGGGGACAGCGCAGTAACTGGCATCTTCACTCAACTGAACATCAAGTGTTTTCTTGTAATGCCTTGATTAGTTTTTTTAAAGGCTTCATTTTGGACTTTCAAGTTAACAAAAAATTAATGCTACTCACTAGCAAGGATGTGATAAGATGGGCACGCTGCTGCATTACTAGTGGAAGTGCAAATTAGTAAAAAGTATTTCTGAGCACCACTATGGCACCAGGTAAGCCCTTAAAAACAACGTATTTCATTTAACGCAATTCCCCTTCCCAGACTCTATCATAACACCCATATTCACTGTAGCATTATTTACAACAGCCAAGACATGGATGCCCTAACTGGTTTGGCTCAGTGGATAGAGCGTCGGCCTGCGGACTGAAAGGTCCCAGGTTCGATTCCAGTCAAGGGCAGGTACCTTGGTTGCGGGCACATCCCCAGTAGGGGGTGTGCAGGAGGCAGCTGATCGATGTTTCTCTCTCATCGATGTTTCTAACTCTCTATCCCTCTCCCTTCCTCTCTGAAAAAAATCAATAAAATATATTTTTTTAAAAAAGACATGGAAACAACCTAAATGTCCATTTACATCTGAAGGGATAAAGAAACTGATATTTCACATACATACATATACATCCACACAATTTAATATTATTCAGCCATGAAAAATAAGGAAATCCTGCCATCTGTGACAGAGCAGATGGACTTTGAGGGCATTATGCTAAGTGAAATAAGTCAGATAGAAAAAGACAAATGCATAGTATCACTTATATGTAGAATCTAAAGAGAGGCAAACTCAGAAACAGAGTAGAAAAGTAGCTGCCAGGGGCTGGGGGTTGGGGGAATGAAGAGAGTTTAGTCAAAGGGTACAAACTTTAAGCTATGAAATGAATAAGTTCAGAAGATTTTAATGTAACACATGGTAACTACAGTTGACAACACTGTATTGTATAATTGAAATTTGCTAAGAGAGTAAAACCTAAATGTTCTCACACACATACAAAAAAAAAAGATAAATATGTGAAGTGATGGACATGTAACTAGATGGGAGGAATCCTTCCATAATATAGAATATGTATATCAAACCACCACAATGTATATATGAACACTTACAACTTCATTTGTTAATTATACATCATAAAGCTGAAAACCAGGAGGATGAATAAAGAAGACAGCCTGGCTGGTGTGCTAAACGGCTAGAGCACCTGTCTGCTTACTGATGGGTCTCGGGTTCAATTCCTGGTCAAGGGCACATACTTGGGCTACAGGTTAGTCAAGGTGCATGTGGGAGGCAACCAGTTGCTGTGTCTCTCTCACATCTCTCTCTCTCTCTCTCTTCCTCCTTCTTTCCCTCCCCCTCTCTCTAAAAAGATCAATGGAAAAAATATCCTCAGGTAAGGATTAATAAAACAAAAAAAGAGAAAAAAAGAAAACAATCATGATTGTGAAGACAGATTTATACACTAGGATGTTCCTTACATGTTATTCATAATATTTTTTAAATGGAAACAAACCCAATGTTGAAAACAGAAGAGTGAATAAATTACATATATCCAGTCATAGATCTATTTAGATGCCATTAAAAAGAATATTTTCAAACAGCTATAAAATTCATGGTAAAATTACTCTAAGTCTAATGATGAAAAAAGACTCAGATGTAAAGTTACATAATAAGTGTGATACCAACTTAGATAAATGCAATTTCACCAATGAGAACAATAATAATGATGTTGAGTCAGTAATGAAGCAAGTCCATCTCTAGTGATAAAGTGGGTCCATCTGCATCTCTCATCTGTCAACAGCTGGCCAACCTTCATCCTCCCTGTGGCGTTCCAATATTATAATCAGAGGTTTCTTCTGATGATACATCATCTGCCTATTCTGACCTACTGGACTGGCAGCTCCCTTCTGGCAAGGAGAGGTCTAAACATTACTTTGGTTACCAAGCAATTTATTCTACTCTGACACCCTGGGGAAGGTTACTCATTCTTGCTCATCTGGCTATCTGTCAGTGAGCATGGCATGCCCGCTTGGCAGGAAGTGGCTTTCTTTGAAAGAAAATACACCCAGCGTCCATTTGATTCCAACGTTAAAGTGGGGCCACTACATCAGAGATCTCTGAGCCCTGGTCACTCACATACCAGGAGTGGCCAGCTGTGGGCCTGCCTGGGCCTCATTTCTAAAACACCACAGCTTAACCTGGGTTCCTTCCCACCTTCCCCAACCCACAGCCCAAGCAAATGCCTCCTCCCCTGTGCTCCCTCACCCCAGGGCCACCTCCTGTAGAACCACTCAACAACCCGCCTGGCTGAACACCATCCTAAACAATGTGTTGCTCCCTCCTGCTTTGCAAGGGGTCTTGCCTCTGTTTTCTTTCTTTGGAAACTGTTTTCTCTGGCACAGTGGCACCCCCAAATTCCTGGCTCTCTTCAAAGACATGACATTGAAACTCTGTTCAAGCATCCCCCAGAGTCCATAAAGTTATTGTGCTATTTCTAACCCCTTCTCCCTCTCTCTCTTTTTTCCCCTCCCTCCCTCCCTCTCTCTCTCACTCAAAAGCAAGAGCACACTCACACACAGAGAGAATGGAAGAAAACTCAGAAAGTCATGGTCTACCACCCTGGGTTTAGGCAATAATAATAGCTACTATTTTCGAAAACATTATATGCCAGGCACTGGGCTAAATTATTCCCATGGACTGATGAGACAGGTACTGTTACCATCCCCATTTCACAGAATAAGAAACAGAGGCTTCAAAAGTTTAAGAAATGGGTATGGTTTATGGTCTGCTTTACATTATTTTTTAACTTTATTGGATTAAGACAGGAGAATGTGGCTTTTACAATCTGTTAAGGTTTTCTTTGTGGTCAAATATGTGACTGATTTTTGTAAATATTCTATGGGTACCAAAAATTTTTTTGTTATTGTTTTTTGTTTGAGAGATATTAGATTCTATACATTGATATTACATCAGTTTATTGATTGCATTATTTAATTCCTGTGTTATCCCATATTTGTTATATACTAGATTTGTCCAATTCTGAAATAAAATATTAGTCTTCTATTAAAAAAAGAAGAAGAAAGAAAAACTATACGTGCAACTTAAAAAAACAAAAAACAAAGTTTAAGCAATCGGCCCAAAGTTGCAGGACTAAACTGGGACTCTGACCCAAGCAGCCTGACCCCAGAGCCCAACAATGTTACACAACCCAATGCCCACGGGCCTCAGCAGCTTTCGGCATCTGGAAGGGTTTTAGGGAGCCCAGCACCAGGCCACTCGGACACACCCATGCTGAGAGTCCTTTCTGGCAGAGCCTCAGGAAAGCAGGGAGTGCTAGAGGGGTGCGGGCACAGGGTAGGCTGGACAAATAAGGAAAGAAGAGAGGGAAGGACCAAGGGCAGCAGAATCCACAAGCAACAGAATTTCCCTCCTCCTGGATAAACCGTGACAGAGAGTGTGGCAAGTGGCTGCTGGTGTCTCCACTGCCAAGAGCTAGTCAGGTCCCCCCCTCCGGTGCCCAGTGAAATCCCTGCCTTACAGCAACTCCGCTCTACAGAGGAAGCCATTGCACCTACAGTGTCTCCCCCGAACATGCGATCTGTGGGGTTACGAGCACCAACACTCCGTGTGCTGGGTTAGGGTTATCATGCCCCCTCGGGCAGTTTAGAATAAGGGCTTCCAGCCAGAAGGCAGTCCCAGAAGTGGAAACTGGACTTCGGAGTGTTGAGTCATTCCACCACCTCCCCTCCTCTCTATGCTACACTCTTTTTCCTTCTCTGAATTTTATGTGAAACCAGCAATCAAGAAAAATGAAGTCTTACACACACCAACAAAATGCTGATTTGTCTATTCTATTAATAACACGAAATCTCAGCAAATGCAAGTGGAATTACATGCACAACTCCATAAAAAGTTAAATCCAAACTAAACATTTCCATTTTAAGTGACATTTGCAGAGACCTCTCCATTAATATACTTAACACTGCCTTTTTAAAAGGAACTAGCCTATATTGTCTAAGGAAAAAACTATGTAGACATAAGAAAACCAACATCTGTTACAAACAAAGAAGTGATTTCTTACTACTAAGTTTAGAATAATGCAGCATAATGTGTAGAAGTGAGTCCCTGAAAAATAGTCATGGACATATAACACTTGAAAGAAATAATTTTTAAAAAATATAAACACAGAATAAATGTAAGTCACCAACATACACTCCAAGATATGAAAAGAAATGGCTAGGTGACTTAGTAAGTAACTGTATTTTTTCTTTAATGTCACCTGCCCTTTTATAAAGAAGAAATATGTTTTTATTGATTTTAGAGATAAAGGGGGAGAGAGAGAGAGAGAGAGAGAGAGAGAGAGAGAGAGAGAGAGAAACATGGCTGAGAGAGAAGCACCAACATTGATCAGCTGCTTCCTGCACAGCCCCTACTGGAGATTGAACCTGCAACCGGGGCATGTGCCCTGACTGGGGGAATCAAACCAGTTACTCTTGGTGCATGGGTTAATGCTTACCCACTTAACCACACCGGCCAGGCAGTAACTGTATTTTTTAAAAGAAAACCATACAGATTTTAAGTGATATGAATAGAAAAACTTGGGGAAGTTAATAAGCTAAGAAAGGTGGCCCTGGCTGTAATAATGGGACACAGGAAAAGAGCAGAAGAAATCTATAAGCATGGGAAGGTAATGACGAACAAACAGGGAAACTCAGATTTACAAAGGGAAATCAAGGAATGTTAGCTAGATTCATTTTGTCAGTAGAAATTCAAAGTGAATGTTAAATGAAACCTTTTGCGCACAGAACAGAAATAAACTCTCCATAACTTGCTTCCTGAATTTGAACTGAATTTGACCATCAGGCAAAATCTGAAAACTCTCAACTAAGACTACGTCTACACAGGCAAAGCCAAGTGGAGAATCAAGGTCATCAATCACCCAACAACATGGGGCAAAGAGCTGGTACACTGCGACTAAGAAAGAGGCTTTTTCAAAGAAACTATCCAAATTCACATTAATGAGGAATAGTTGCAAAATTTTCTTCAACACTTTGCCTAAAATATTATGAAAAAATGGTGAAAGCTTATCAGAACACTTCCAGAAAGAGGCCTACAAGTGGGCACTGGTGTTAGCGTGTATTTGAATAGCCAGGCATGAGAAAGCTCTAAAAAGCTAGAAAAATGCAAAATGTTTATACAAAACTTAATATCGCCCATCAAATATGTGATAATGAGGCTGACTACTCTCCCAGCTCTTTCTGAAACCACAGAGGAAAAAGATGAAATATGTCATAACCAATGTACATTCCTCGACACAGACCACTGTCTTCCTTGCACGGTGAGTTTGCTGCGAGAGACCGGGCTTTTGCTAAACAGAAAAATTATCATCAGAAAAATAAAACAGCCAAGCTTAGCCAAACGAATAAATACATGTCCCTTATTTCACCTCCTCCATCCCCCCTACCACCCATTAAAAAGAAAAAAATTAAAAATTAAAGAACTGAACCACATATTGATTAGATAATACTTGTCAGACTTCTGAGTTTCAGAGAGCTGAAGAATTCTCCCAGAAATCAAGAAGTGGATTAGAGTTGCCAGCTCTTAACTTTCCAATGAAGGTCAGTACATCCAAACTACTGATGTTGCTACCATCATTTCATGAAAGATGGGATTTTATCACCAGAAATTAGGAAAGACAAAATTTCCAGGGAAAAAAAAGAGGATATTCCTCTCCTTTTTCCATTTGGATTTCTGAAAAGCCCAGTACATCATTTTTCTCATTTTCCTGCAAACCAATGAAAACTTGGTCATGAACCAGCACCAAGAAAAAGGGGCCCAGAGCAGTGCTTCCCAAAGTGGGGGCCTCAGGCTCTGAGCAACTCCAGGGCTAGAGCCTAGAATCTGCTTGAACAAGCCCTCCAGGACCAGGAGATTCTGGTGCAGGCTGAAGTTTGAAGGCCACTGGTACAAAGCATATGGATTTTAGAACTGAAAAAGAAGTCCAGAGAGCCTGGTTCAATTCTGGCAGACCCAAGTTCCTCATCTGAAAACTGTGAAAATAGCATATTTTTTCCAAACAAACCATGGCACTATTTTACTATTAAATATATGGTCTGATAATAGAACAGAATATCTGAAATCAGAACTATCCTTTATCCAGGAACTCAAAATCCGTAAACACCAGCCAATGACCAGCTTACTACTCCTTCAAACACACAGTTCTATGTCCTTCTGCACGGGACTCACTCACCACTGCCACCATCACTGTCTCCAGCACCACCACCACCACCACCACCATCACCACCATCACCAACACATTCATCACCATTATCACATCATGTAAAACACTATATACCACATATATTGAGACAACTGTCAAATTCATGATTTTATTTTTATTTTGATCAACCCAACAACCCTGTGAAGTAGAAGCAATAACAAATACTCTCACCCCATTTGGCAGATGTGAAGCCTGAGGCTTGGCGAGAGCAAGTTAGCTACCTTTGAGCATGTAATATGTGCTCTTAACAGGAGGTTTTTGTTTTTAAAGCAGTGATCCTGTATTCTGTCCCTTAGAATGCAGAGCTACAAGATTCCTTCCCACGGAGCAATTTCCCAAGCTGGTTGAGTTTGTTGAGAAGACATAAGGCACACACAGAACCCTGCAGGACTCTCAGCACCTCCCCAGACAGCCCCCTGAGCAGCCTCAGCCCAGCCCCACACACAGGTAGGCTATGATGTTGACACAGCCTCTGACCAAGTAATCTGCTCTGTCCCCTGCGGGCCTGCCCTTAGGGTCCCTGCGGACCATGGTTTCTTCGGATTTCCCTGGGTTCCCCTGCACCTCAGCAAGGCGAGCCTTCACCTTGGCAAACCCTTGAATAAGTCTCCCCACCTGCCAAGGCACTCTTCCTGGACCCTCAAGACAGCTTGGCCCCCCAGAGGAAGGCCAGGGGCTGGACTTTCGGTCAGCAGATGTGCTCAGGGAAAGGGACTAGTACTGCCTCTGCAGACTCCCAGACTCACCGCGTGATACAGCCCAGGGCAGGCAAGGCCTACTGGAGGGTCAAGCCAAAAAGCACAATAGAAAGATGTTTGTGAACTCTTCCCAGGGACAGAAAGAATCCAGGAGGCCCAAACACAGATGAGTAAGTGCTTCATCTACAGGAAAGACCCCCAAAAAGTGGATGGAAAATTCAGTACTGGACACCCCTACTTTACCCCTCCTGTTTCTGTTATACTCAACCCAGGCATCTGCTAAACTTTTAGTTGGTTTCATTTTTAATAGACACCGGTTCCACTTTCCTTTCTTTCGTGGCTATGAAGAGCAGCAGTGAGCATGCTGGAGCTGGTGGGGGGAAGGGAGGATACAGATGCTTGCTTCCCCCACCCCGAGCCACCAAGGCCATAAACTCACCCACAGAGGAGTCCCTGGAAATATCAGGAGGTGAGGGTCATGAAAGAAAAGCCCCTTTTGCTGTAAACGGGTGGGAAAGGGATACATCTGGATTATTAGGACACATCTGGCCTTCAGTCTCCTACTCTGTTTCTCTCTCCAAACAAGATACCAGTCCAAGGGGAGACTCTCAAACCTCAAACACGACTGATCAAAAGAAATCAGCAGATGTTCTAGGCTTTGTTTTGGAGTCATGATTTTGGTTCCTGGCTTTGTAACTATTATCAACAATGGGCCTAAGGAGCCAGGTAGAATCTCTATATATAAAAGCCTAATATGCTAAGTGTCCAACCAATCAGTCAACCATTTGGTTGACCACTCGACTAAAGCCTAATATGCTAAGTGTCCAACCAATCAGTCGACCATTTGGTCGACCACTCGACCAGTCGCTATGACATGCACTGACCACCATGGGGCAGACGCTCTGACCAATAGGTTAGCTGGCTGCTGGGGTCTGGGCTGATCAGGACTGGGCAAGACTGGCTGGACATGCCCTGGAGTCCTCCTGTGGTCCCTCCCCGGCCAGATTGCAAGAGGGCCCAGGCCAGGCGGAGGGACCCCACTGGTGCACGAATCCGTGCACCAGGCCTCTAGTATCACTATAAATTAAAATGCATGTACCATATATTTCTACTCCAAAACCCTCAGTGTATCAGGGAAAGGCGAATAAAGGTGAGTGTGGCAGGTCCTCCTGAAAGCACTGGCAGGCACCTCTGCAACCGGCACCTCACCTCATACCATGCAGCACCTGTGGCAGCCTCAGCTGCAGAACCCACACGGCGATCGGGTGGCTGCTTCTACACATGACGCAAGATGGAAATTTCAACACAGATTCACATCATGTAAGTGCAGCCTAATATTTGAAGGTAAAGTTGAAATTACATTTTAATTGAAGTCAGAAAGTTCTGAGCTCAGGTTCTTGGCATTCTCCCCACGTGGACCTGCCCCCAAAATAAGAAACTGCCAAGGCTTAGGTATGCCCATGGGATAAGCAAACAAGTCACAGAGAACTGGCTCAAGGTCATCTCGTCCCAGAGATGGTTGGTTACTCAGCACCCAGACTGGTGGAATTAAATACTCCATGAGTAAATGTTGAGTGCGATGGTGTCAGGGGAGCCCAGAAAGGCAGCTAAAACTTAGTAAATGAATGAGCACACTGGATTTCCAAGAACATATTTCAATGTGAGATAGGGTCTATGAGAAAGGGAAGGGCATAGGTTCACCATGAGCACTCTAGAAATGCCAAAGACACAGTGGCCACGATAGCCAATCATTACCTTCTGACATCTTTGGCAATTAGGACAAACCCAAGAAAAGCAAAAGTGCCTAGTTGATCTGCAGAGATGAGTTAAAAATAATCAAGGACAGAGGAAAGACTATCAAAATAAGCCCAAGGTTCAATAAAGGCTAGACCCCAGGCTGTCTCTAAGGTCTAGAATTGCTTTGCCTCTGGCCACCTATTAAAAGTGTGTCATTTTGGCTAAGAGAGAACTAACATCTGTTGTTAAGTACATTGTGTATCTGCCCCCACTGCCTTATCACACTGCATGTGCTGGATGTGTCTGCTCTGATTTGTGGAACCACCAACAAAAAGGTATATCATTTCATTTTCCTGGGGAGCAGCCCTCCAGAGAAGTATTACTTTTTATCTATGTGTCTTCAGCCCTGTGAGGCACATTTATTACAAAAAGACAGATACCAGTCGGTTTTGAGCAAACAGTAAGAGTAAATCAGGACAATACAGTATTAAGCTTCAAAGAAGCTGGCTTTTCCCTTAGACACCTTTGTAGCAAGGGGTTAAGGCAGGGGTGGGCAAACTTTTTGACTCGAGGGCCACAATGGGTTCTTAAACTGGACCGGAGGGCCGGAACAAAAGCATGGATGGAGTGTTTGTGTGAACTAATATAAATTCAAAGTAAACATCATTACATAAAAGGGTACGGTCTTTTTTTTTTTTTAGTTTTATTCATTTCAAACGGGCCGGATCCGGCCTGTGGGCCGTAGTTTGCCCACGGCTGGGTTAAGGTATACTGCTCCAAGTCCTTGGTGCTTGGGGAGAAGTGGTAGTCCCGAACTAGAGGTGGCACTGGTCCCCCAGGGGTATCTGGAAGCAAATGGGACCTTATGATTGGTCATGGCTCGGTGGGCAATACTGCTGCTTAGCAATGACATCAGGGGCACTGAGTATCCAGAAATACCTGGGCAGTGCTCAGCAAGGAAGAACCATCTTGGTCACGGTGCCAATAGGTTCCCACTGAGAAACACGATGGGCTATTTTTTCCAACTAGTTAGTCCACAATACCAGTGTCATTATCTTTATTCACACATTCGATTATACTTTCGACAAGTAAGCACCGAGCGTCTCCTCTGTGCCAGGTACTCTTGTCAGCACTGGTACAAACAAGTTATACACTATCACTTCCCCTTTCCCTGCAGATCTTCAAACATTCATAGAGAAATGCAATTGAAATGCTTTGAAAATCATAAACAACTTTAAAGGGCTCGCCAAGTATTGCTAAACAGGAATCTTGTTGGTCCTGGTAAAAATCACTTGTAATAAACACTTTACATGTGCAAACATTAAAGCTAAGAGGTTAAACAATATGGCCACGTTCCTGTTGAACAAACTCAACTCCTTTTTCACAGATAATGGCTCCAACTGTGGCTTACCTCTGTTGGTTGTTATCACTTGGCATTCCTAATGTACGGGGGTCTTGGTGGGTGAGGATTTACTGGGGGTTCTGTCATGTGGTACTTATGGCGTAAGACAATTACAGGTGTTAATTTTGATCTGAAAGACTGCGACTAATTTTTTTCAAGATAGCGGCTTAGGACTGTGGGCAAGTGAGTCAATACACAGACATGCTAAGCAAACAGTGGAGGTGTGCTGCCAGTTCACTGCCTGTCTTCCTACCAAACATAAAAATGGTGAGTACAGCTCTAGCATTGTGTTTTCTACAAAGAATATCAGTGATTGGCCCCAAAGTTTTCTTGGCACCATATCTGCACTGGATACAATGTATTACCTTAAAAAGTCCCTATGACTATGGGCAGGGGACTTAAACTCTTGAAGTCTGCAAAAGGAGCTGGCTGAACTGGAAACAGCTGTGGCTGTCCCCCAGGCCCATGTTCAGTATTTCAAAAGGCCCAACAGAAACCACACATTTACCCACAATATGATGGCACAGGCCAAACCACATTTGCTTTGAACCAGAACTATGTCAACTCAGTGTGCAGTGGCCATGGTGAGAGCACAGGGAGGGGAAGCCCTTATTGACAGCTGGGTCTGTCCTTTATGAATAAAATTATAAAGCACATTAATTAGGGCTTCTAAAGTACAGTTTCCTTGTCGTTAAAAGTTGATCTTTAGGATCCCTTCTTCTCTCCAATATTATGATTTTAAGTTTCACAGGAAGTTGTTCATACCAAGAGGAACCCATTCTTGGTGTAGCCCTAATACATAATTAACAATAATGAATAGCTTTCTCTCTTAGCTTCCCTATACTTATTTCTATCTTTTCAACTAATTCAGAGCATATTTACTTATAAGGGGTGCCATATTTCCAAAAGTAACTAGATGCAACTATATATTATCTGAAGATATTAAGGAAAGGTCTGGGTTTGCTCAATTAGCAGTTTCTTCTTCAAGTTCTTGCTCTTCTAAAAACTCAGTTAACTAGATGCTCACTTTTTTCTTTGATCCTTTTCTTTCAAAAAGCAACATACAGGTTTCAGTTGGCCCCAATGCCATCAGCTGAGTGACATCCCTGGAGCTCCCCAGCCTCAGTGCTCTTACAGTGAAGCCAGGGCCAGGAAGTTAGCCACTGGGAGGCCTGTGATAGAGCAGTTCAGATGACGAAGGGTGAAAAAACGTTAAAGGTTCAATGCATTATTTAATGTACTTTATTATAATTTATATTATTAACAATATACTACAATTTTAAACTATACGGATTTCTATAAATGGAATATTTTTAAATACACCAATCGGAAGGTTTCTATAGGAATCCTATAATGCATCCCTTCCTACGAAAAAAAATTTTTTTTGCCTCAAACAGATTGTCAAACTGCAGCGGGAAGGCCGGGGAGGGTTGGGGGGCAGGAGGGAGGGGGGTAAGAGATCAACCGAAGGATTTGTATGCATGCATATAAGCATAACCAATGGACATAAGACACTGGGGGTAGGAGAGGCCAGGGGATTGTCAAGGGCTGGAAGAAAAAGGAGACATATGTAATACTTTTTGTAATACTTTGAGCAATAAAACAATAAAAAATAAATAAAAATAAAAAAAAATTTTTTTTTAATTTTTTTCTTAGAAAACCAATCCTGAATCCCAGCTTTACATTTGGGATTCAGGATTTTCGAGTCATTACATAAGATCTGTGCATGTTAATTATTTTGAGATACTGTACTTTGTGTGTGTGTGTGTGTGTGTGTGTGTGTGTGTGTGTTCGCTATGCCAGGAACTAGGCTACGAAACACCATCAATTATCTCATTTAATCCTCACAAATAAAGTGAGTTTTGTTATCGCTATGATACAGGAAAGATGTTTAGGCACAGAGCAGAAACTCACCAGTGAAGGGATGGCCTAGATCCACCTCAAACCAGAACCAGTGTCCTTAGCCACTGAGCAGTTCCACAGGGCAGGCATGAACACAGGATGGCCAGCAGGTGACAACTTGTCATAAGTCACTTTTGAAAACCAGCCCACAGCCTTTCCTTGCATCTGGTGCTCATGTTAGTCTTTAGACCTATCATTCGAGATTTTACTTTCCTCCCAGTTACTTTCACACACGTTCTCCATGTTCTTTTTCTGACAACTAACAGACAAACATAAAATACTCAAGTAGATAATACAGGCAAAAGCAAGCACACAAGACCTTGCTTCTTGGATATAAGCCTGGAGTTGTATTTGTGCCATAATGATGAAGCTATTCACCTGTGAACCAGATATCTCCACTCTGAGGTCGCGAGGGTCCATGCAATTCTGTGCATACAGAACTCATTGCCTTTCTCCCACACACCTGCCCCTGTGCGTATTCTCAGTACAGTGCATCATCTTTTACCCAGTTGCCCAAGCATGTCACCTCTTAGCCCTTCTCTCTTCGGTGCCCCCAAATCCAAAATGATCCCAAGGAATTAGACTTAACTACCTCAACATATCTTCTGTCTGTCCATTTATCCAAGGCCCCTGCCTGTTGGCCACTCTTCTCCTCAAGTAGATAATACAGGCAAAAGCAAGCACACAAGACCTTGCTTCTTGGATATAAGCCTGGAGTTGTATTTGTGCCATAATGATGAAGCTATTCACCTGTGAACCAGATATCTCCACTCTGAGGTCGCGAGGGTCCATGCAATTCTGTGCATACAGAACTCATTGCCTTTCTCCCACACACCTGCCCCTGTGCGTATTCTCAGTACAGTGCATCATCTTTTACCCAGTTGCCCAAGCATGTCACCTCTTAGCCCTTCTCTCTTCGGTGCCCCCAAATCCAAAATGATCCCAAGGAATTAGACTTAACTACCTCAACATATCTTCTGTCTGTCCATTTATCCAAGGCCCCTGCCTGTTGGCCACTCTTCTCCTCCCAAGCCCCTCCTTCCATGATCCAAGGGTAACTTAATTGGTCTCCCTGACACCTGTCTTGAACTTCCCAACTATAGCTCCAAAGTGGTATTTAAATTGTATAAAAAGGCTAATCATGTTCCCCCTTCAATTCCCCCACCTTCAGGATAAATTCCCAACTACTAAGTGTTGCATAAAAAGTCCTTGAAACCACAGCCCCTCACTCACTCCCTTTCCAGCTTCCTCTCTCACCACTCCCCTGTTCTTGCCTAAACCCCAAACAGACCCCACGCTCTTTCATCCTTGGGTCTTAGGACCAGAACAGAGCCCTGTGCCTGGAAGCCCTCTCTCCCTGACCTGGGCAAATTCCTTCCCATTCCTCAGGCCACAGGCCCTGCACTACTCCTCTGTGAAGCCACACCGAGGCTCCTGCAAACTGGAGCCCTGTGAGCAAGCCCTTCTGAGGCTCAGTTCAGGGACTTCCCTGCCAGCCTCTCCACACTGAGACATGGGTCCTCCTCCCCAACAGAAAGCGGGCTCCTTCTCCCAGGGCTGGGGCAGACTGTCTTGTACCCTCACCACCCAGCATGGACCCCCACGCAAAGAAGAGTCTCCGTAATGTCTACTGATTAAATAAATATGAGGGAAAACAACATACCTGGGAAGGAAGAAAACCACTGACTTTACTAGTATAATGTACGGAGGGGAGAACCAGACTTGGGATCTGATTTGAGCTTATAAAACATTCTATAAAGGGCGAGGTGAGGAGAGGCAAGTATTCTCAGACCAGAGGTTTGTACCAGAAGAGGAGGATTAAGTAAGAAGCACTTCCTTCCTGAATGCCTATGTCATACTCTGAGCAAAGGTGCTGAGTGCCCGCTCACTAAAATGCAAAGTCCTCACTCGGGTGGGAACTCCAGAAGGATCAAGTCACATCTCAAAACACACTCTGTGCCTCAGACTATAAATTTCCCAACCTTACAATTACATTTTATGTACTATTTACTAGGGGTTAGTGGTTGTGGGACTAGTGGCTATTTAAAAAAATACAGTTGCACCCTAGATGGTTTGGCTCAGTGGATCGAGTGTTAGCCCTGGGACTGAAGGGTCCTGGGTTTGATTCCAATCAAGGGCACGGACCTCCCTTGGTTGCAGGCTCAATCCCCAGCCCTGTTTGGGGCTGCGGGAGACAAGCAATTGATGTGTCCCCCTCACATCCACATCGTTGTTTCTCTCACTCTCTCTCCCCTCCCCCTCCCTTCCACTCTCTCTAAAAAAGTCAATGGGAAAATATCCTCAGGTGAGGCTTGAAAAACACACACACAAGTAAACAAATAAAATTTAAAAATACAGTTGACCCTTGAACAACAGGGCAGTGAGGGGTGTTGAACCCCCCATGAATTTGAACATCCACTTGCAACTTTTGACTCACCAAAAACTTAACAGTTAACACATATTTTTGTGTTATATGTATTATACACTGTATTCTTACAATAAATTAAGCTAGAGTAAAAATTTTTATTAAGAAAATTATAAAGAAGAGAAAATACACTTATAGTATTTGTTGAAAAAGTCTGTGCATAATCACACCCATGCAGTTCAAACCTGTGCTGTTCAGGGTCACATGTAGTTTAAGCCATGTGAAAACAGAGAACAAACGATGGTTCTGAATGTAAATTGGGAGGTTGGTGCTGTTTCCAAACTCCAGGCTTCGTTTCTGTGGTGACAGAAACTGTAGCCAATGATAAAAGAGAAACTCGGATGTTGCCCTCCTTACTCAGCCCTCCCTCTGACTCTCAGAATTTGAGTTTGCAGCAGGAAGCTCACAGTTAAGTTTAAATAGCAAAGGCAGGTCCCATCATTAGAACATTACTCCTTCAGATGCATTCTACGGACTCAATAAATGCCCTGAACAGGGTAGCTCAGTTGGACTTCCTCTTGTTACTGAGCCTCAAAGAGACATGTGTATGGTTGGACAGCCCCTACCCACCTCCGTGCAGTTGCAATAGACCACCCAGGGGGCAAGCTCTCTCCACCCAAGAACTATCTGCTGAAAGGAAGAAACTAATGGTAGCAGCTAACTATGGATGTAGGTTGGATAAACAACTGGGCATATCAGTGAGAAAAAGTTCAAAGAAATGCGGGACCACTATAATATAACTCCTAGTCCCATCTATGTTAATTATATATGGTTTCTTTGAGCTTCCATCTATTAAAACACAAAAACAGGTATGAACCTTCTTACCCATCCATGGACACAGAAAACACCTGCAAAACAACAGAGCTCCATGTATTTCATTAGATGTATTTTTTTATTGATTGATTTATTTTAGAGAGAGAGACGAGGGGAAGGAGGGAGAGGGAAAGAGAGAGAGAGAAACATCGATTGGTCATTCCACTTAATTATGCATTCATTGGTTGCTTCCTGTATGTGCCCTGACCAGGGATCAAACCTACAACCTTGGTGTATCTGGACAATGCTCTAACCAACTGAGGTACCCCGTCAGGGCCAAGAGGTGTATTTCCAAATAATGTTTACATTCTCCCTTTGATATATTTATCAAACTTTGTACTATATTTATGTTTTGTTCAAATGTATAACGGTAACCAATCATAAGTAAATACAGGGGCTCTTTTATATATAGACCCTTAAAGCCACAGGAAATTTAATTTAAATGTATACACATATTTTTTGCAAGGACAAATATAATACTTTAGGATAACACTCTAGGGGACAGAATATAAATCCAGAGAAAAAAAGAGAATGAGGCAGAAATTCCAAGGTTAAAGAAGGGTCTATCCCCAAAGAGTAGCTGGGCACCCAGTGAACCTGCCTGCCCATTAGTGGAGCTTCTGGAAGGTGGGACTTGCTGGGGCGCGCAGGAGGACACCACGTGGACCACAGCAGCTTGCAATGCCCTTGAGAGCTCCTGGCCACGTTCCCTGGGGAACCACAGAGGAGGCGATATTACTAGAGAATTAATTACTGCGTGTCTTTATAGCCGACACGCAGCTGTCTACGCCTACTGTCCCCAAGGTTACCCGTGGGCACCTACAACTGTAGCTTAGTTCAGGGTAGTCTTTCTTATCCATGGATGGCACGTGCTGCCCCAGGTTACGGTTCACCTATGTAAAGAGATAGACTCCTTGGCATCACTCCCTAAGTGCGTCCACATCTTTTTAGCTGATTAGTGTGACTGTGCTTAAAAACACTTGCGCCCTGGCTGGTGTGGCTCAGTTGGTTGAAGCGTCATCCCATACTCTGAAAGATCATGGGTTCAATTCCCAGTCAGAGCACATACCCAGGTTGCAGGTTTGATCCCCGGTCAGGGCATGTATGGGAGGCAACAGATTGATCTCATATGTATGTTTCTCTCTCTCTCTCCCTCTCCCTTGCTCTCTCTAAATACAATAAAGCATATCATCGGGTAAGAAACGAATATATAAATAAAATTTTTAAACACTTGCTGTTTTGCAGATGTTACTTATGAGGTACTTTCAATATTAGAAGAAGTGATCATGAAATCCACTGTTAAATTAAGAATCATGTTGCCATACTGGGAAGTCACATTAATCAAGTTCAAGTCACACACGTGACAGAAAAGAGGTATAAAGAGTAGTTAGTGAAGTCTGAAGGCCAGTCCTTCCTAAAAACCCTCTGCTTCCAGGCCCTTTGCTGTTGACATCTAACTAACAAAACTGGGTTTACCTAAGAGTGAAGCTGCACATAAAATACTTTCGTGTAACTAATAAAAATAAAAAAGAGTCTATCCAAGTGCGGATCGGATCTCTGTGATATTTAGATTCCACTAGTTATATTTAAAAGAATGATGTAGCAGCTTTATTTAAATGTCAACATTTACAATAAGCTGTAAATCACATACTTTGCAACACTTAAATTATGATAAGAAATTTGAGCTGTCAACTCAAAGTGTGTGAGGAGCAGAGGGCTTCACGAAATTATTTTAGGGATCAGATAGTCAAAGGCAGAGTGCAGGCCCTCAAAGGGAAACCCAGCCTCCGTTCCAGCAGTCAGGGTCTTAACATTTTACAAGAGAAGCTGGAAACCTGGATTTTCTGTGTACAATTTACCTTTCTCTGATACGTTGGTTCAGATTTTTTTAAAAACAGCATGCAGGCCAAAGAAAATACACGAACCAGCTAACATTTTTTGTGCTTTGGCTCTGAGCAATACTTACCATCTCTGTCAACCTTCCCATACACTGTAAGGAGAACCCTCACAGAACACCTCCTGGTGTGCCAGGCATTACCCTGGGCCCTGGAGACACAGGGATAATGGAGACACAACACCTGCCCTCAATCAGGACAGCCCAGGGGGTCCTCAACCAGTAGACAACCTTTTGCAATAATATCTGTTCAATTCAGTGATAGAGTTAAATCCTGGGTGCAGTGGTCACAGGGCCTGGGCATGGGTGGGTCAGGAATAGATGGGTTTTTTTGTGAAAGCTTGGGGCTGAAGAGAAGGCAGGGCCAGAAACATCCTGAATAACTAAGACAAGCTGTGACTTCAGTGTTGGTGGCTCGGCGTGGCTGCCCTGGGAAGGTTCCTTGGGAGACGGGCCGACATGGCAGATAGTAGCAAAGATCACGGCAGGATGTCCAGAAGCAAAGAACTCCCACAGGGACACAAAACCAGTCCTGCCCCCCATTTTCAGTTCTTCTGTTAAAAACAGGCACATGATGAAAATAAACCATTGAGACAAGACCCAAAAATAATCTTAACTGGGCATAAAAGCTCCTATAAAAATTCTTCTTTTAATCACTTCTGGGAGGCAGCTGAAAGGTACGTACAGCAAAACTCAGCTTGGAGGCAATCATCTTAATCTGTTTCTTTGAAAGATTAATTAAAACTGAGATTACCGACGGCAGCAGATGAGGGGGACCAGCCGATGGGGCATGGCTGAGAGGAAGCAGAAATTGTCTTAAGATCACAAAAACACAGCTGTGGGCCAAATGCGGAGTTGATGTGTACAACCTGCTTCTTCCTCGGCCCATAATTCATTCCTGGGATGACACGAGTTAACCCTAACCCGCAGGAACAGCCTGCAGCAGGCAGTGGGCAGTGCAGCAGGGCACCTGTGTGCCTTGAGCTCCTGGGCCCGCCAGCAACGGCTGCAGGAGGAAAAGGGTGGGCTTGGCCCGGAGGAACCAGCAAAGGCAGCAAGGAACACAACTGTTGCTCTGAACTCCAACAGATTTTAAGAGTTTAAGACAATTTCAAGGATCTGCTCAGCTTAGGCAGGAGTATAGATAATAAGAAAGGAGAAAAAGAGAGAAAGCCCTGTCTGCAGGCCCCTTCTCCACGGGAGGCCTCTGAGAAAGGGTTTTCTCTGATGGAGGGCTGCTGGTTTCCCAAAGACAGCAAAAAGGAGATCAAGTAGGAGACCCTTAAGGAAATTCTGGTTGGGGACCCAGGATTTGAATACATTGTCACTGGACACATGCCTTTAGCTGAAAAATTCTCCATAGCACTCACAGAAAAATAGTAATTTTGGCAACGGCTCCCAAAGTTCTTAATCCCACAACAGGAAAGGAGGAAGATGATGCAAAGTAAAGAAGAAAGGATGCAGCAGTGTGAGGAGGAGGAGGTCCCCCTCCCAGAGCACACAGACCCCGGGGGCTCCAGCATTATCCTTCAACATCCCCTCCCCAGCTAAAGTCCACTCTGGAATCCAGCTTAAGAAGCCCTGGACATGAGCTACCAAATACTAAAAAAATGGATATTCTTCAGTAAGTTTTCCCCCAACATTATAGAACACTCCTCACTCCCCTGGCTGTCAGGAGCCCTGGCTCCAGTCCTATGCTGATGGCCCTTGTAAGCCACCTGTTCTATGGGCATCTCTCTCCCAGGTACACACTGAGGAGGCTGGACCAAATTTAGTTTGCAGGCAATCTCCTTGGTCCTTACGCCAATATCTCCTCATTCTCCTGGTCCAGCAATTTCAATCCAATTTCGAATAAAACCTCCATGACGAATCTCAATCTAGATGTTTCCACTCTGTGCATTATGTATCCAGTGGACATTATAGTCATGTTATTTTAAGAAGGGAATAGAATCAGAATTTGGGGGAATACCCTAAAATTTGAATCTCAAATGTATTATTAACACCAAAGTAAGGGTTAGGCTTAATCTACACTAATAAAAGAGAAACATGGTAATTGGCGTACGACAGCTACCCTTCCCATTGGCTAATCAGCATATCCTTATGCAAATTAACTGTCAGCCAAGATGGCGGCCGGCAGCCAGGCAGCTGGAAGCGAACATGAGGCTTGCTTGCTCCAGTGACTGCAGACTCCAACGTTCCCCGCCTGACTTGCCGGCCTCTGAGCTGGCAGTTTGAAACATTCTAACAAATATAG
>NW_005368707.1:6148015-6181103 GCF_000412655.1 Myotis brandtii | reverse complement strand
GGGGTGGCGCCCCAACTCCCCAATCGGCCCTGCTCTGAACCCCACCAGGGGCTGCACCTAGGGATTGGGCCTGCCCTCTGCCACCTGGGAGCAGGCCTAAGCCAGCAGGTCGTTATCTCCGGAGGGGTCCCAGACTGCGAGAGGGCACAGGCCGGGCTGGGGGACCCCCCTCCCCTCCCTAGTGCACAAATTTTTGTGCACCGGGCCTCTAGTGGTTGTATAAGTCCTAGAGCAGGCCTTCATTTTCTCATCTGTAAAGAGGGGATAATAATAATAGTGGGCCTTCTAGAGTAGTCACAATGAGCAAATGGGTGAGTACTTGCAAAACACTTAGAATAAAATCTGATCCAAAGCACTACTAGTATATGTTTAAGTAAAAGTATATATGTTCCATTTACCATCAATTAATTACACCCTAGTCCAATTGGAGGGCACCATGCTGCAAGGGGAAGCTCATCTGGGGCAATGACATTGCCCAGCCCTGCTTCTCCCAGCTCCCGGGTGAACCACCCAAGGCCCCAACAAGGCCTCACCTGTCCGGCAGGTCTCACACCTGCCCCTCTCCTGGGCTCCCCCTGCCACGCTAGTTCAGGCCCCTTTCACTGATACCACTGTGCCAGCCTTCTAGCTCTCTCTGCAGGCCATCCCCACTCCACTCCCCTGCCTGAGACTGAGGTCAGTTTCTAATATTCTATATTATATTCAAATAGCTTTATCACCTGGATATTTTAATAGCTCGTATCAACAGCTAAAATTATAAACATTTTAACCTAGAACCTAGACTCATCATGATCTGACCACTAACCTCCCTTTCTAACCTTGCTGGTCCTTCAAGTGTCCTCCAGGCCCAGCTAACTGACCCACTTCCTACCCTTTATGTCAACCCTACCGTCTCCCACAGGGGTGCTTCTGGCACAGCATGTTCATCCTGTGTCCCCACTTCCACAGATGGACACCCCCCTCCCCCATGCTTCCAAGTTTGGCTCATATTCTAACCCTTCCACCACGGCTCCCGCAGGTAGGATTAATGTCTCCATTTCTGAACTATTGTAGCATTTATCTCCACTCAGGGAAGACAGAGAAGAGTCTTGTCAGAGCCTGATTTGAATCTCAACTCTGCCACTCACTAGCTGAATGCCCAGGTGAGAAAATTAAAGTCTCTGAACCTATCCATCTCACTGAGTTTATGCGGATAAATGGGGATAATATACGAAAAATGCTTGGCTTCCTTTTTCTTCACCTCCCCTCTCTTGTATAATTTATAACTTCTCGAATTTTAATATAGTTATTTAAGCTTATAAGTTTCCTTCCTACTAATATTGCAAGTTTTTTTTAATGTAGGATTTTTGTCTCTCTAAGGACCTAGCACAAAGTCTTACATTTAATAAAGCTCAAAGAAAATTTATTAAATGTATGAATAAACGAAATATTTTATACTGTCTTTACATTTTTTAATCATTCCCATTTTTAACCTATACTATTGTTAATGACAGTAACTAGCCCATAAATTTAGTATAGATATCCAGATGGTTGAAAGGGAAAATTCTATTTTGAGTCTTGAATCGTTTGATTCTATCCATTCAAATTTATTTATCTTCTATTCATTCCTTCATGCATCCTACTACCAGAAATCACTGTGATTGCCACTACGTAGCCTATAGAAAGGCAGGTTCCTATTCCCAAAATCACCCATTGGAACTGTAAGAACATTTTGACAGGCCTCATAAATTTAACCAACTGGGTGTTTTGTTTGCCTTTTAAAAAACACTTGAAAATCATCATCCTGAAAAAGGAATATTTTATTCATGCCAGTTTAGCTAATGACAGGAAAATGTTCAGTACTCAAAATGGAATGAAAAAGAAAAAAAAATGGTCAGCATGAATTTCCAAAGGCATCTGGAAAATTGGCAAAAGAATTAAGAATGTGCAAAGCAACCAGTGATCCCAGCTGGGGTAAAATTTCCTTCACGTGCAAACCCTGAATAGAAGATAAGCTTCTAAAACACTTCTTGGTGTTTTCGTTATACAAGATACCAAAGCTAAGACTGCTTTAGGAATTCCCAGAGACAATCCTCTGGAAAGTTCATTTACATAGAGATGCCGATTTAACCAGGGGGAAGCATACCTACAACTTGTCCCCAAGGCCCCAGACAGGCTTTAAATTAAAGTAGTTGATTTTGTATTGAGAATAACAAGAATCCAGGCAGAAGACTGACTTAAAACAGAAGTTAAATCTTTCTCCTATATCCCTTATGGTCAAAAGACTGAGATGCCACCTCTCAGAGTTAAAGTCACCTTGCACCGTGGGGTGGTGCGTGACATAGCCAGCCCTAAAATGACCTACAAGAAGAGTAGCCTTCTGGCTGGGCCCCTGCAGATCTAATCCAAGTGGGTACGCTGACTTCACCCCCTCCTTTGACCTCAATCCACAGGGTTGGCATCAAAGACTTCAGAAGACCTCAGGTGGCAGTCCCAGCCACAGACTTTGTGACCACTGTGTTGTCAGCCTCTCCCCAAAGAAGGAGAGAGCTCTAGGCAGGTAATAGTTGACAAAGACACCAGGATCAAGAGAGATGGTTTCCTCCTAAATAAAACTTCAAACTCGTAGCCATTCACACTCACTGTTAATAACTGGACGATAGCCAGCCAGGAAAGGCACGTTACTAAAACTGGCCTTCCAGCTCTGAGAGGCTCAGCAGAATTATCTTGCTGTGAAGAGAGGAGGAAAGATGGTCTGGTTATTGTGCCAATATGCTGGGAGGCACAATAATTGGGTCACGTTCCCACTTGGGCCTGGATAAAGCCACTCGGCTGCTCCAGGCCAGCATGTGAGTGGTGCTGTGGGAGGCCGAGTCTGGCTCTCACGGTCAGCATCTCTCTGTGAGGCCTGGCCACACACCTCCAAGGGGAGCAGGGTCAGGACACTTCCAGAGACCTTGATATCCCAAAGAGCGTGTCTCAAGGGCCATGGGCAGAACACAGTGCCACGTTTAAGTTCACACCCAGGGCTGGAACAGCATGAAAGATACACATGCATGACATACACACGCATGTGACAGCCAACAACCCCACCCAAACCCCTCAGGTCACCTCACCCCCACACACTGTGTGACACAGTTCTTCACAACGGAGCTGATACAGTGAATAATCAGCCCCTTCTCTAACCAAGTGATCTCGCCTCCTCTTCCAGTCCCATGGTCTGGAAGCACCTTCCATGAAGTACGGCGGTGTCTCCAGCCGCTTTCTGGGATGTAAGTCATGCAGACTTAATGAAAATGTTCCTCGCAATTCAAATTGCAAGCTTTTCCTTGATCTAAGGCTCACAAAGCATTTTCCTCCCACAAGAGTTTATATTTATATATATAATTGATTTTTAGAGAGAGAGGAAGGGAGAAGGAGAGAGAGAAACATCGAAGTGAGAGAAAACATTGATTGGCTGCCTCCTGCACACCCCCCAGCAGGGATTGAGCCCACAACCCGGGCATTAGCCCCGACTGGAATCGAACCAGCAACCCTTCAGTGCACAGGACAACACCCAACCAACTGAGCCGCACCAGCCAGGGCTCCTCCAACACAGTGAGTTTCTGAGCAGAACACTAATGTGACTCAGGAGCATGGTCACACACTCACACTCGCCACAGCTCATGACTTCTCAGGGTGTGATGTTTTTCTTTTCACGGCAAACGTCCACATCGGTAGACTTTTTCTGAAACACTGTTGGAACCTGTAGCCCTAAGCCAGTGGTTCTCAACCTGTGGGTCGTGACCCCTGTGGCGGTCGAATGACCCTTTCACAGGGGTCGCCTAAGACCACCCTGCATATCAGATATTTACATTACAATTCATAACAGTAGCAACATTACAGTTATGAAGTAGCAACGAAAATAATTTTATGGTTGGGTCACAACATGAGGAACTGTATTTAAAGGGCCAGAAGGTTGAGAACCACTGCCCTAAGCGCTCACAGAGCTGCTTGTGAGCCCTCAGAAGCCTCGCAAGTGCGCATTTTTCACAATTTATTACTTTAAGAGGCACACTGGATGAGATGCATTTAAACCTCTGCAATTAGCACACCGGTAACTCATCCCATGCTCTGAGCAGCATGCAACAGGGACACAAACACTGAGACATGACAAAAGCATTTCCTGGGGAAAGAAGGCACACCAGATTATTTCAGGGCTTTCTTCTCTCCTGCTTTTAACCAGCTTTACTTGACATCATTTATTTTCAGCAGAGAATCTAGACGCTGGAGACTGGAGGAAAAGCTGAACGTGAGAAAACTTGTAAGGGTGCAGGCTGACTCAGGTAAAATTGTACAATGGCAAGGGCTTCGAAGTCTCCTCCTCCCAGAGAAGAGGGAAAAACAACCAGTGCCCCCAAACAGTCTCCCAAAATATCAGAGAAGGAGCCACTGGCACAGACATCACTGCAGAGTGGAAATCTCCTGGGAATGCGGCTCCAGGAACTGCCGCCGAACTGCCGCCAGCGGCACACAGAGCCCCCGCCACACCACACGGGAGCTGCTAGGTGGCAGGTGCCTCCAGACGGGAGGGAAAGCTCAGGAAAGAAATCGCTGCGGTTTCCTCTCCCCCTCAAGAGGCTCCATTTCCTCGCTCATTCATGAAAGCAAAAGAGGGAGAGGCAGGGGTGAAAGGAAGATGGTTTTATTTCTTAAAATGAATAAAATATTTTAGAACTTACATTCCAATAGACAGAGCTAGCATTTATTGGGCAATTATGATGACATGATAAGAAACATACATATAACATTTAGTAAGAGCTTACGATGTCTACATATTTATTTCAAGCTCTCAATGGAAGTTAGCTATTTATATATAGTGTGTGCGTTTGTGTTATTATTCTGAGAATAGTAGTAATTGGAAAATGAAATATGTGAAGGTAAGATCATTTCTAGCTCCTTATTGTTTTATTAAAGTATTAAACCAGTATGTTATATGTAAATTGTACATAAAATTTCTTTTTCTGATAATGAATCCATAATTAGCATAGAAAATCTAAGAAATATAGCAAGGCATGAAGGAGAAAATTAAAGTTATCTGTCATTTTAGTAGTCAGAGATTACTACTAACTCTCTAACTGATGTACATACTTCCGGCCCTCTCTCTATGCCTATAATTACAAATGTTCTTCCACAAAATTTGGATCATGTTACTTGATAACTTATTTTCACATTAAACAGTATATTAAATGTTCCCATAACCTTAAATAATATCCTTCATCATGGGTTAAAGTCTGCAGTGTCACATTCTATTGCTGTGCCATAGTTTATCAATTTTGTATTATTTTTTCTTTATTGATTAAGGTATTACATATGTGCTCTTATCCCCCCTTTGCTCCCATGAATACAAGTCCTTTGGTTGATCTCTCCCCCTTACCCCCACCCTCCCCTACTTTCCCTCTGAATTTGACCAATTTTGTATTATTAAATGAGTTCTTTCCAACTGGCAATTGCTATAGAAAATACTAGTGCATAGATAAATAAATTTTTTTCATAAAATCTTTATTGAGATATAATTCATAAATTTAAAATGTACAATTTAATGGTTTTAGTATATTCATAGAATTGTACAATCATCATCACAATCAATTTTAGAGCATTTTCATTACCCCAGAAAATACCCCATACCCTTTAGAGGTCATTCTGTGGGGTATTTCCCCTCAAGCCCTCTCACCTTTAGTCCTCAGAAAACACTGATCTGCTTTCTGTCTCTATAAATTTGTCTCTTCTAGACCTCTGACATGAACAGAATCAGACAATATGTCGTTTTGTGTGACTGGCTTCTTTCATTTAGACTACTGTTTTCAAGGTTCCACTATATTGCAGCATATATCAGGACTTCATTCCTTTTTATGGCCAAATATTATACTATGTATGGATATACTACATTTTGTTTATTCATCATTTAATGAACATTGAAGTTAATTTAACAAGTATGAAGTAATATGTCACTGTGGTTTTGATTCGTGTTACTCTGAAGGCTAATGATGTTGAGGAGCTTCTTATGTGCTTACATTTGTATAGCTCCTTTGGAGAAATGTCTATTCAGTTCCCTTGCCCATTTTTAATTGGGTTGTCTTTTAATTATTGAGTTGTAAGCATTTTAATCTGACATAAGTCCCTTATCAGATTTGCAGAAAAATTTTCCCATCCTGTGAGATGTCTTTTCACTGTCTTGCTGGCATCCTTTGAAGCACAAAAGTTTTTACATATACAATTAATATTGTATACTGATATTGTAACCTACAGCCTTGATGATATATTAGTTCTGATAGATTTGTAGTAGCTTCCTTGGGATTTTCTCTCTACTAAATCAAGTCATCTGCAAATGGAGACAGTTTTACTTTTTCCTTTACAACCTGGATGCCTTTTGTTTCTTTTTCTTGCCTGGTTGTCTTGGCTAAAGCCTCCAGTACATGTTGAATACAAGTGACAGGAGTAGACATTTTCGTCTTGTTCCTGATCTCAAGGGAAAGTATTCATTTTTTTTCACCATGAAGTATGATGTTAGCTCTGGGAACAGAACTCTTAAATTTGTTGTGGGATGGTTTAAAACAGCGGTTCTCAACCTGTGGGTTGCGACCCCTTTGGCGGTTGAACGACCCTTTCACAGGGGTCGCCTAAGACCATCCTGCATATCAGATATTTACATTACGATTCATAACAGTAGGAACATTACAGTTATAAGTAGCAACGAAAATAATTTTATGGTTGGGTCACAACATGAGGAACTATATTTAAAGGGCCAGAAGGTTGAGAACCACTGGTTTAAAAGGTTATATCAGTGTTATACCGACTCATAATAAATTCTAAATATGTCCATTTCCCCATGTGCAACTCTCACAATATTTATTTCTCTAACAGAATTTCAGCATTCTTTGTACTTGTAATAGGTAGAAAAGGGACAGTGACAGGTTAAAGAAAATCTAATTCTGAAGTTCAAGAAGACCTGAAATGGACAGATTTAAGGAAATCGAATGCCTGTGTCTGGTAAAATAAACACCTGCTCATAGAAAGCCTGAACAGTGAGCATTAAGTTAAAGTCAATTTGACATTTCCCTGAGTTCACTGAATTCAGGCTCTCAATTCACTGGTGAAAGGAAGACTTTATTCTGAGCATGTTCTGAAATGCTGTGTTGATTTTCCTGCTTGACTGTTCCCTGAGCTTTCATTCCACTGCTCACCCAAATTAACTCTAAGGCTCTTTACAATACCATTTTTTAAAAATTGGCAAGATCTAATTGTATTTAAATCTGTAAATCCTAGAACAAAGAGTGAATTGGCAGTTACCTAATTTAGTCATTCCACATATTTCAGATCAAAACCTACACCCTGAAACCTGGATTATCCGGTTTGACCCCTAAACAAATTATATTAGAGCAACATGTTGGTTAGCTGGGATACACATAAAGAGGGATAGGAAAAACCATCTGGACTTGAAAATATCTGCCTTCAAATCCCAGATCTTTCCATTTCTAGCTGTGCAAACTTGGGCAAGTTACTTATCCTCTCTGTGCCAACTGTTTTAAAAATAAATAAATGAATAAGGATAAAAAAAACTTCTACATTGCAGGGATGTTGTAAAGACTGCATAACATATTATTCTTAAAGGGTCTGGAACATAGTAGGTGCTATTATTACTACTAGTAGTATTTCCTAAGTAAACTGTTCAGAAAATAGCTTAATCTGGTCTATTCTAATTTCTGGTTTTCAAACTTTTGTGGCTGAAACTCTTTCTAAACAATCCTACTATTTTTTGTCTCTGTACCATGGTAGACAGACAGTTACAGCTTCCATTTCATTTCTAAGTACTGCATGTGCAAGATCCTATGTAAGTTCCCAAAAGGGGGTGTCAGGTTCATCCACCTGTAGCTTACAATCAGGTACAAATGAGTGTGATACATACCATAAGGATCTTACAAGCATTATAATTACACAATATTGTAGACATCGAAGATGCAGGAGATTGAGCAGACTGAACAATGAGTGACTTGATACACAGTCTAAAACATGGTTTTCATTAATAAATTTCAAATATGAGCGTATACTGTTGTTGTTTACCTGCTTTCCTTAAAAGTGTAGCATAGGAAAAAAGCCAATGAACTTTTTATTCTAACCTCATATTTCCATGTCCCCTGAAGGCCATGTCTAAACCCTGAACACCAATTAGCAATGGCACTGCCAAACTCCCTCATTTCTCCCATTTGAGCATGCTCCTGACACAGGCTAATTGGCACATCTGAAATTGTCTGATTAACTAACTAATGAAGTCTGCCCAGCTCTGCCCAGGTGACTCAGGCTGCTTCTGTGCTGTGAGCACATCACAGCCTTCAGAAAATGCTGACTGTGATCCTAATCCATTATCAGAGGTTTGCTCTGTCTACTTATGAAAGCTTGAGAATGAATCTCAAGACAATATATTTTCCTAACTATGAAAACTGTATGGACCTGAAAAAACTTCCTGTCTCAAAAGGGTTAGCACCGCGTGGCGAACTGGGGGAGCAGCTCTGTACACTCCATAGCACTTACTCAGAAAACAACCCAGATCCTCACCTTGCACTCATTCATAGTCACGGCCTGGTCACCCCCATGGTCCACGTGTTGGACTTAGCTGAACCACAGATTTCCAGAAGACAACACAAAATTTAATTAAACCAATATCAAATGTCTATCATATGCAACTAGCGCACACACACACACACACACACACACACACACACACACACACACAGGCTCATAATTAGCAATGTCAGCACACACACACACACACACACACACACACAGGCTATCTCATAATTAGCAATGTCAACCACAGAAAACCACTCATCAACAACTAAAAATCATCAAGCAATGACAGAAAGCAGTCCCCTCGGGCAGGAGCCAGGCCCTGGCACTGAGGGGCTGAGGCCACAGGGTAATTAATAAAGCAGCGCACCACTGGGCTCTGCTCACCCAGGTCGCTGCAGCGCTAACTTTGATTGAGCACTTACTCAGAGGCAGACGCTGTGCTAAGAACTTCACACATGTTAGTTCCTTTAATTCCCACAACAGCCTGAGACAGGGGCTCCACACTACTTCACTCCTCGGCCACCCTGAGATTTTGACAAAGAACCAGGAATAGAACAAGAAGAAGGAAGATGAAGTCATGTTCACTCCCTTTAGTGGAGAATATGTGCATTTCTATCCCCTGAAGAAGGTTAGCATCTGGAAGCCCAGTGCACTAGTGGAAAGTGCCCCGCACACAAAAGCTCGGGGAGTGTGCATGGAATCTGCCACCTCTGGCTGTGGGGCCTCTGTTTTCTCAACCTGATCAAAGAACAAGATGTTCACAAGCCCATTCTTCAGAGTCAACATTCGGAAGCCCGAAAGTCCAGCATGTCCCTACGTCTGCTCAAGGCCACGTGAGGCCTATGTGACACAGACCCTGTGCTGGGCCTTGTTACCAGAGGAACATGATGACACATTTCACAATAAAATGCTGTGTCTTCTAGTTCTTCCTCCTTCCCATTTAAGATTTTTCTTGGAGGGATTCAGATTTCCATCGCGTTCACCCAAGCCAAGCTGTGAGCACACCAGGAAGGGGGTCGCTTGAATTCTGCAGCTTTATAAGGTGCCTGGTCCATTGTTAGTGCTCAATGTATGTACAAAACTGACCTTCTTTTAGTTGTTTTGAAGGTACAGCTGGTTCTTTTCACTCCCATCTCCTTTTTATTTCTTTAAATCTAAAGGAAAAAGGAAGGCTTTCAACTAAATCAAAATGGAAGAAATTCATAAAATGCATCAGCTGCTTCACACAGTACATACTTTTGTTTTCATCAGAACCTCAAACCATTCATTTTAACCCAAAAGAGATGGATAAATGACCTCCTAGCCATTATATCATTACTGAATGTATGAGCCTTAAATTAGCTGGCAAGTGCTTTTCAAAAATATGTTGATTTGAGGGCACCGTGATAAAAATCAATCGCCCATTTTATAAGGGCAGCAATCACATGAAAGGCAGACTGCCATCATAAAAGAAAGGAATTGGGGGCCTACTTTCTGTTGTCAAACTGAAGTTATTACGTAAAATAGGCTACAAGTGTGACTGAAACCTTGCAACATTTCCAACCTTTATCTCATACTTGAAATCATGTGTTTGCTTAATTGGAAGCTGAAACATATCACAATACGTGCGCTGCTGGAGACAGGCCTCAGGAAAAAGGGTTTCACTGGTTGCAAAACCAGAGCTGCCTCCTCTTCACTCCCTTCCAAGCCCATCCCCTCTTACCATTATCCAGGCCAAACACTCACCTATGTCTTCTCACTTACACCCCTCTCCCATCATTCCTTGAAACAGAGCCCTAAGACACTATAGTTCAATGGCCCAGGAACTATGACATCAGAGAAGAAAACACATGCAAATGCCTTCATTATTCCAGCTCTGCCAGACCTGTAGACAATAGCATCAAAGGGCTCCTTCTATTTGCTCATTGAAGGGAGAAGTGGTTGTAACTTTCACTTTTGTATCCATAAGGCCTATGACATAGCACTGCTGTGTGAGTGTGTGTGTGTTTTCTTCCCTCTTTCCAATCTGACACTCCAAATATTATTCCTGGCTACACTTTGATTTACCAGTCACCAGGATACTTGACCTGCCTACACCTTCTTATGCAAGGACAGCAACTTTAAATAACACCCCATTTTCAAAAGTTCTCCTAAAGGTTTTACACTGATGCATCCACTTTATGACACATTTTTTAAAGGATATCTAGCTGGACATTGGAAGTGTCACATTTGGCCATGAATCAGAGTGGCAAAAACTGGCCCAGAATGAAGTGATTTCAGCTAGCATTTATTGAGACCTTCATATACATACCACACATTATGCAAAACAGTAATAATAATAATAATAATAATAATAATAAGCTTATCTCACCAAAACCCCACAGCAATCCTAAACCATGTGCACCATTATTATCTCCAACTTATGAATTACAAACAGAAGCCTAGCATTATGCAGACATGTGACTGGTGAGTAGGAAGGCTGGGGCTCAGGCCTGGGGACCTTGTACCCCCATCCACAGAGCACCCATGCTTATAAGATCCATTGTAATGCTGAGAAAACCTGCAGGCCATAGCATTCTAGAAACACCTCAAATTTTGCAAAATAGTGCCTCAGAGCCCTGGCCATTGTTGCTCAGTGGTTTGAGTACTGACCCACGGTCGTGGGTTCAATTCCCGGTCAAGGGCACGTACCTGGGTTGCAAGTTGGCTCCCTGCCCTCAGTCGGGGTGGGTGCGGGAAGCAACCAGTTGATGTTATACTTTCTCTCTCACTCCCTCCCTTCCACTCTCTCTGAAAAGCAATGGAAAAAATACACTCAGGTGAATATTAACAAAACAAAACAAAAATCAATCAACTAAAATATGCTTGAGGTTTTTTAATATACTCAAAAGTGTATGCCCATACCTGAGTAGCCTTTACCACCAGGATATCACAATACAAGACTTTTCCAAGTATGCAATAAATCTTAGTAATCAACAAACTACAGGGTGTCTCCCAAAATGTATACATACTTGTTTTACATTATTAATTCTGATGGATAAATCTGAAAAGAAACATCAATTGAGCTATCAGCTGTTAAATGTGTATATATGTATGTTTCTTGGGACACCCTATATTTTACCTGCTAATCCTAAGAAAATGTTAATCAATCAGTAACATGTCTTTAATATTAGACTGAAAGAAGTAGAAATAAAAGTTTTATAATTAAAAGGATCAGACACCTATGTAACTTGCAGAACCCAGTGAAATGAAAATGAGGGGTGAGGGGGACTCTTATTCAAAAAAATATTAAGAACTTTAAGACAGAGGGAGAAGTGAATTACATGCCACCAGGGGACATTTGAGCACAGGGCTCTGTACAAGTTCAAAGGCTGCATGCCCAGGAAGCCGGCCCCAGACAAGATCGGTCTCCAGGACCCCCAAGGTCACTCGGAAAGAAGCTTAACAAACCAGCTGTGAATGGCCTGGAGCTCAGCTGCAGGTGTCGGAGGCTTTCTGTGGAATTAACCACATGCAAAATCGAAATCTCAAACTGGAATGTTAAACAGCTTGGCTCCTGATACTTTTGAATGTGAGCTCAATACAAGATACAGTTTTAACTGCTTCTTATGCCACAAAGTTGCCTGTGGCAGCAGGAAAAGGTCATCTTGCATAGATATCATTAGAGAAACATATTTCAAAACATATCCTAAAGAGAAACAATGAGTAATGTTGCATATCATGCTGGCATATCTTTCTTAACAGAGCAGGTGTTCAAAATTTTTTAATATTCCTATTGGCTATCTCCTGGTGTTTTCTAATTAATGAAAATATAAAGAAACCATTTGAGGTACATAATATATAATGAGGCCTTTATTGCACACTTAATAATGATTTTTTTAAATTACAAGCTCTGAGAAAAAGTAAATCTGATCTAATAAACTTTTGAAAAACACCTACAATACATTGTAACAAGAAAAGAGTTATTTTAGGGTGAGCAGAGCAGCAACAATAAAAAGCTTGAGTAAAGAGGACTGAGGTGGTCAGAGACTATCTGTCCCCTGGTCGCTCAGCTCCCACAAGTAACCAGCTCAGCACCAGCTGGTGAGGAGGGACGGGGACAGAAATCACTCTCCTGTACGTGTTTTACCATTTGAAAAAGTAAAACAGACTTTGTCTGAATTTCTGGATATCTTCCAGATTGTTCCATGACCTTTTGCTAATGGATACCTAAGCTATAAATGATGTGTATTATTTTAAGTTCCAGAGAACACTTCATTCTGTTTGCCAGAACCCTGGGGTGAGCACTCCAGTTTTTTGTTGCTTTTTGTTTGTTTTGCAAATAGTTTGAATCGAAATCTCAGGGTTCTCTTGAGGTTTTAAAAATGATTTTATTCATTTTGCCAGTAGAGAAATAGCAACTCTGTAACAAAATAGATCCTTGACCTGCAAAATAGTTATTAAGCCCATTTCTCTCTCAGCTCAGGGGTTTCTGATGAGCTGAGCCAGCTCATAGGCTGCAAGCCCCAGCATCCTCCCTAATACAACTTCCCAGCTCCAGGTTCAAGGGCCAGGCCTCTGAGGTGCCTGGAGAGAAGGGTGGCTGGGGTGAAGTTCTGAGACTCAATAACAACAGTCACAACACACAAGCACACGCATCTCCCTGCCGGCACCTCCAGGACCTGGCCAGTGGCGCAGATCACCAGGACACAGCCTGGAGAAGCCTGTGCCACCAGACAGCACAGCTGTGAGCTGCACACAGCCTTCCAGTAGCTCCTTCAGACAGATCTAGTTCAGATCGCTGTCCTGTGACTTATGTGGCCTGGGGCTAGTCCAGTGATGGCGAACCTATGACACGCGTGTCAGAGGTGACACGCAAACTCATTTTTTTGGTTGATTTTTCTTTGTTAAATGGCATTTAAATATATAAAATAAATATCAAAAATATAAGTCTTTGTTTTACTATGGTTGCAAATATCAAAAAATTTCTATATGTGACATGGCACCAGAGTTAAGTTAGGGTTTTTCAAAATGCTGACACGCCGAGCTCAAAAGGTTCGCCATCACTGGGCTAGTCAGTACTCCACCACTGTCAAGCAGTACTTATCTCACAGAGTTATGGATGGATTAAATGACCCGCCAAGCCCTGGCCAGTTGCTCAGTGGTTAGAGCGTCGGCCCACAGACCAAAGGGTCACTGGTCTGATTCCCGGTCAAGGGCACGTACCTTGGTTGCAGGTTGCAGGTTCGATCCCCAGGTGAGGGATAAAAAATAAAAAATAAATGACGTGCCAACCAGTCAAGTGACTAGTGGTGAGCAGATATTCAAATATTGGTAGCCGTTATTATTCTTTTTCAAACCAAGTCCACACCTTCCCACTAACGCCAGCCTTGGCGGCCTCCTCGGAAATTCCAGTACATTCAGAAAGTAGGTGCTGGCAAAGGGGACACTGCACATTTTTTCCCTCAGAAGTTTAGACAAGGAAAACTTTTATCTCAGAGTCAATGAATCTGGGACATCGAGACAAAGAATTTGTTAAATTCTAAGGGAGAGAACACCAGGAAATGCTACAGGACATGCCAAGAAGTTTCTAAATCCCCTCCTCAAGTTCTGCAGATAACACATCTCCTGAAGAGAAATAATGCAGCTGATAACTACAGCCAAGTACCTCCTTGGGTTTTAGCTCTATTAGCAAGCAGAAAAAAAGGAGGAAATCACTAACGGCCTGACTTGCAAGAGAAAAACTGAAAAAAAGTCAACCAGACACTGCTTCGGTGGTTAATCTCAAGACGGCAACAAGCAATCTTGTTTGAGCGGGAAAATCTCAAGAAGGAAAATAATAGAAAAGAGTAGCGCTTCACGGGAGGCCGCAGGACCCGGCCCCGGTGGCTGCCCCCTCACAGGAGGACGTGAGAACCCAGTATCGTTTCTATCCGTGTGGCCACCCTGCAGCGGAAGAACGTTATCTGGAGCCTGACCACGAGTTTGCTTCCTCTGAGCACAGTCCCAAGGGCAGCTGAGAGAAAAGCCCCACAGATTAAAAATTCACCCCAGCTAATCCACGGAGTGAGCGAGCCACACAAGGGAAAGTGGCGACAGTTTAGAGACGAAATCCAGGCTAAGAAAATATGGGCGGGACATTCTGAAGTGCTTATCAGTAATGAAAACATTTAGAAAAGCAAGCTTCCTAAGAGGCCACGGAGAAAATTTCATTACTCAAGGTTTTTAAAACTGAACCAGACAAACTCTCCACCTGTTATTACTCAGGTGCTGTGGGAGACACGGGGGAAACCGCCTCTGCGAGAATGTCCCCCACTCTCAAGGCGCTTCCAGTCATTGTAAACTGTCAAAAGGGAAAAACCTGGAACAAGTGCCCTCAAAGGTGTGAGTCTAAGATGGGAAGAACAGAGGCAGGGAAGCCTAAGTGGGCTGCGTACATCTGGGGAGACCTGGGAAGAGACCAGACTTAAGTGGGGCCCTGGAGAACTGTGGGGAGGGTGGTGCCCGCAGGAGGTCCTACAGACAGGACACACAGGTTGGAATAAGGCCAGCATCTCTGTAGGACTCAGGGGACTCCATCTCTCATTTGCCACTGAAGCCCCAGCTGGTACAGCATCAGCCATACATCAGAGCTTAACAACCACTGGTTAATGGCTACAGGACCGCCACTGGGAAGCAGTTCAGTAGAGACGCTGCACTGGAGAAAAACCTCAGCTACCAGCTCATTTGACTTGTCTCTATTACCTCTGTTAAAAATTATATCCCTTTTCTGAGAACCCCTAAGACACTTAGCACCATGTCTATATCACCTTGTGGGTGTATGGATACATATCCGATATTCTCTAAGTATTCAGAGGGCATATTTTTTAACATAATTTATCGCCCTTTCAGAGGAAATTTTGGGATTTTGATTTTTTAGTATGTTTTTATTGATTTTAGAGAGAGAGAAAGGGAAAGGAGAGAGAGAGAGAGAAATATCAATGATGAGATCCCACACTGGGGATCGAGCCCACAACCCAGTCATGTGATGTGCCCTGACCTGGAATAGAACCCTGGTTCATGGTTCTCAACCACTAAACCACACCTGCTGGGTGAAAGGAAGCTCTTTTTCACTTACGACTTCTAGAACTTTCTTAGGCAATAGCCCAGCTCACCATCTCTAAGCCCCAATTCTGGCAGAGGCCCCTCTTCTTGGCATCCATATCATATACCCCCCATGGCAGCACTATCACACTGAATTGTAATTACATATTTATTTGTCTCTCTCTCCAGAAAGTTCCCTAAAGACAAGAACCAGGTTTTTTGAGGAGGAGAGGGGGATTTGTTTGTTCAAATCAGCACTTCCTTAGTGCCTAGAATGGAGAAGACTCTCGATCTATTGAATTTTTTTTAAAGAAAAAATGCTGTGGATTTAGTTTCATAATTCTCAAAAGTCTTATCTGAATTCTGCCTGAGGGGAATAAACGAAGGCACATCTCCAGATGGCTTTGACCAGACAAACCCATTCAAATTTCTAGCATCAATAGTTAGTTCAAGTTTCTCTCATGCCTATGGGGCAGATAGGGCTTATCAAGAGGGGCCCAGTTTACTGGGTGTTCAATAAACCCAGGAGCTTTCCACAGGGTTAGGATCTGTCTGGATACTACCCCCACCCCCAGCCATGCTGGGAGCCCACACAGCAACCACCAAACTCCAGCTTCCTGAAGAGCTTCTGAAGTCACCCAGCTCGCAGGACCTTCAGCATGAACCAAGCTTTCTGGAGGTCCCTGCATCTCATGGCCTATTCCTACAATCCCAGGATAAGGTTACACCCAGGGGGTAGACATTCAATAATTGCTACAAGAGAGGACAGACACCAGAATAGCCTGGGACTGGAAGGAAGACTCAGAGGCTGCCACACCCATGCCCCCATTAGGCCCAAACCAGCCAAGGTGGGGCCTTCCACAGGCAGCAGACCTAGCCCCTACCTCACCTGAACCACCTGAGCAACAGAGTGGCTGCAAGAATGATGCTGCCAACAAGAAGACAAATCACATTCTTCTCAATTGGGGCTTCCACCTGGACCGACCGAATCACAATGAGTATGGTCATCAGGGCCACAGAGATAGAACATACCAGGCCTTCACAATATTTCTCAGAGTAAGATTTCAAAAGCTGTTTGCTGAATGAATGTACAAATAAATGAATGCTATGATACTGGGTGACTTTCCTGCCTCCAATCTCCTCTTTGGCATAATCAACACTACTACCATTCTTTAATTCTAATCCAACCCCTGTGGTTTTCAAAAATTCTTTCCCATATCTTTCTCTAAGCTCATTCTAATAAAATATAAACTCTTCAACACTGTCCTATAAATGGCTAATAGTGCTTAATTTCTTATACTTGAGAAAATGTCATTAGCCAAAGGAATGGTTCTCTAATGGTATTCCTCAAGGCATCCACTAAAGAGATTTTTCAATGAAGTTGAAATCACACAATGAGACCTAATGCCTATTCACTTAAAACACTAAATCAGTGCCCCTTTAATTAGCACCTATAATATGTAGCATGCTTTATATCCCTTATAGTTTTTGCAACAAAACCTCACAACAAGCTGGAAAGGTAAGTACTGCTATCCCCACTTCAATGTGGGAAAACAGAAACTCAGAAAGATTACGTAATTTGCTCAAGGTCTCTCAACTCAGAAGTGGCACAGTTAGGATTTGAACTTGATTATTGTAATCAAAGCTAGTGCTCCTTCTTTTGTTCCACTTATCCTTCATTTACTCAGCAAACTCAATGGAACATGTGGGTGTCACATACGAGGTAGGTGCCGCCTGTGTGTGAGGCCTACTCCGCTGGTGCACGGGAAAGCCTGCACACAGGCCTTAGCCCAGGTTCTCCTGACTCAGGTCTGAGACCCTGCAGGGATCAGAGGAGCCTGTACTCTGCTCTCAGGTCTCGGGTTCCTTCCCAACAACTTAAGGACAATTGGCCTGGGAGCTATACCATGCAAAGGGACCCAAGGCACCCACTGGGCATGGCTCCAAATTCTCTGTGGAGCCAAATGCGTCCTTGAGAGCTCATTTTACAGCATCCACAAGTGAATTACAGAGGATACAGGAACGGAGAGACAATGACTGCAGCAGGAAACCTCTCACGGGCCTGGTTTCTTCTCTGGTAATCACCGTTACATTGATGGTGATGGAATGATGCCTGACGTTCACTGCTACCCTCATCAGGGAAAACACAAGAAGAGGCCTAGCCGAAGCACCAGAGTTGTGGATGTGGCCACGAGTAACTGGGGGGCCTCAGGCAGGCCACTTCAGCTCCAAGCGCCTCAATTTTATGGCCCACAAGATGAGGGAGATGGCCTAGCAGACCTCCATTTAAGTTAGAAAGACTTCACCTTCTAATCCCAAGAATGAGTTGAATGTGAACACAATGTTCTAAAGAGATGTTAACTTGAAGATTGCAGAGTGAGCAATTTGGCAGAAGGCAGGACTTGTGCCTGTAAGTCTTGTAGTCTGTTCAGGTTGCCATAAAAAAATACCATAGCCTGGGTGGCTATTTATTTATGTATTTATTTATTTATGGAGAATTTTTGTGAGTTTATTTGAGCCAAACTGTGAACAATTGCCAGGAAGCAAAATCTCAATGCATTCAGATAAGCTCCAGAGAATGGCAGTTTTGCACCTTATTTTATACATTAAAATCAAAAGAGAAGATGCAAGTGGGTTATCTGAAGTCCACTGGTGATAGATTTGGGAGGTGGGAGAAAACAGAACATGGAAACCTGTGGGAATGGATGACAAGTAAAAGGATAGTCACATATTTCTTTTACTTAGGTGGGTACAGGATAATTAACAGTCAACAATTAATATGATAACAATAACAAAGAAAAGACTTATGGTCTCTCCCCTGCTGCATTGGTTGTGTCCTGAGGGGTCTGGAAAAGGAGGAGTTACCATGACATTCCAAAGGTATGTTATCGTAGATTCAAAAGATTATAGACAGGGTCAGTTAAGGTAAAGATTGACTTTTATCAGGGAAGATTCTAGCCTAGGACATAACTACCTGCCATAAACTTCTTTTTTAAGAAGTTTTAATTTCAGAATATTCTTTGTGGTTATTTTCGGTCTCTGAGTTTTCAAGGCTGCTACACAGGCCTTTCCCGAGCTTGTCAGGTTAGTATGTGGCCCCTTTTCAGTCTACACATCCCTTTTGGTCATAAGTCAGTCCAAAGGATGCATTGATGGACAACCTTTTGGTTGGATAAGGAGGTCCCGATGTGCTAGGAAGGCTCATTCTTAAAAAGTCTCAGTTGGTGTTTGTCTAACTAAACAATTGACCATTAGGGCTGGGACAAGACCGTAACCTTGGATAGAAATCAAGGCAGAATTTTTTTTCCCAAAGTGAAAGGCAGGTAAATGGGAGGCAGTCAGGTCTTATGGGCCTTTATTAAGAAAAACACTCTGGATCATTTCTAACCTATAAGCTATTATGATCCAGGTTTTGCTGCCTGTCTCACTATTTAATATTTTGCATCAAGTATAACATTCACTTATAGTTTAAGTGCATAATATACACCTTTTCAGTTTTTATAATCTGACCATGGATGGGTTTCTATTTACTATGGATAATTTACTTCCCATTGGAAACATTTAGGTGCAGTTTTAATCTGATTATCGCTAGTTGTGCAATTGGAAGCTGTAAGCTTACAGGGTGTGTGTGTGTGTGTGTGTGTGTGTGTGTGTGTGTGTTTAATTGGGGCCAAGACTGTAAGAACATAATGCTGTAAATTACAATTACCATTTAAAATTCCAGAGGCCAAGAGGATGAGGACAGTAAGAGTTTTATAAGTATGTTTCCAGCCATGACTTTATAGCCATTGCAGCTTCTATCGGACTTAATATAGTTAGTAGTCTTTGTTGGGTTAAGGGGTAAGCACACTTTCATAATTAGGTTTTGGGGTTTATAGATAAAATTCCTTTCTTAATATTTATTTCTCTTTTAATTGTACTTTTTGCAATAGCATTTTTCTACATTTCAAAAGAGAAACCATAAAAAGAATATTATTGATAATACAAAAAGTTATCTTATACACCTTCAGTAGTTATTAACAGTTGAGGTATATACATAGGGTTTGAGAAAAGCCTAAAGAACAAATATAATTATTATTAGTACTAATATTAGCAGCAACATTAATTTGTAGGTATACAGGCCTTGTCAGTGTCTCAGGATGGCTGTCTCTGTCTGATATTTGGGCTTTCCATCCTTGAAAAGTCTTTGATCACTGTAGATGGAGGCAAGTGTCAGTGACAGGGGCAGATGTCCATTCACAATTAGGCACCTGATAAGATAAGGTCCCTTCCAACACCAAGTTCACCTGATTTGGCAGGGAACCAGCTGGTTCAATGGGCCCTTTGCTGGATCCTAGCACCAGGTCCAAGTGTGGGGGGTGGTCCTGGGTAAGCTTCTTTGGAATCCTGCCACACTATTCCAAGTAAATGTCAATGTAAGAAATATTCAAACCTATAGAGAATTTTGGTGAATTTATTTGAGCCAAACTGTTGACATTTGCCAGGAAGCAAAATCTCAATGGATTGAGATAATGCTCTCGACTGGGTGGCTTTTAAACAGACAATTCTCACAGTTCTGGAGCCTGGAAAGTCCAAGATCGAGCTGCTGGCAGATTGGTGTCTGGTGAGAGCTCATATCCTGCTTCATAGACAGCCATCTTCTCACTGTGTCCTCAGAGTGGAAAGGGTGAGGGAGTTCTGTGAGGTCTCTTCTATAAGGGCACTAATCTCACTCATGAGGGCTCCACCCTCATCACTTAATTACCTCCTAAAGACCCCCACCTCCTAATATCATCATCAACTTGGGGGTTAAGTTTCAACATATGAATTCTTAGGAAACAAACATTCAGTCCACAGAAAACAGTATTATTTCATGCCACAAAGTGACAGAAGCTAAGTTCCTCAGTCCTGCTCCAAGCAGGAAGAGTCAGCCACACCTGGATATGAATATGTTTTACCTCCTTCTTCCCAGGTGTGTAATTAGCCCACTGGAGGTCAGTTGAACAGGGTCTCCTGTTGGCACCAGGTTCTGTCCCACTGCCGACTGTACACATTTAGAGGTGGCAATGAGGGTAGAGTCAGTCAGCACGACAATGACAATAACCCAACCACACCATCACCACCACCAAGCTAATGCAAAATACTGACATGGTGAAGAAAATCAGACACCCACAGCACTCAACAAAGACCACCAGCCCTATATCCAGAGCCAACACTCAACCCATGTACATTGTTTCAATCAGACCAGATGGCAAAACATTGAAATGCCTTCATACTGCTTAGTAAATACCTATGGCTGCACCATTATTTCATAGGTCCCCCACAGCTGACCTCTGGGGCCTATCCTGAGATCTCCCCACCCCCTAGAGCAAGCATGTCAAACTCAAAGGCTAACACGGGCCAAATAAAGGAGGCATGCGGCCCCTGAGCCGCGAGTTTGACATGCTTGCCCTGGAGGGACTGTTACCAGCACCCATCCAGCCAACTAGTCAATACTTACTGTCTTCCTTGTACTCTTCCAGATTTTCAAATTCTCTACTAGGATGACATGTTGCTTTCATAATTTTTTTACGTTTTTCTTAAGGTACCAATCACTTAAACACCAAGAATAAAAACAACACACACCTGAATAGAGCCAGAAAAAATATACTGTGCAACACTGGTTTTGTGTTGATGCTTTCAAAGTTGACTGTGGCCCAACTTCTTTGGAAACCATGCCCCAAAGATGACAGCCAGATTTCAAAGAGTGCACGATACTAACATTTATGAGAAAGAAGTATTTTTAAAGCTATAATCTTTATAACACAATAATACCTTCTATTTGTATAATGCCTACTTCACATACTTATCTCATTTGGGACTTAAAAGAGTGTGATGTAAGCAGGTATAATTCAGGTGTAATTATCCCCATTTAACAAACAAGGTAATCAGGATGTAGAGAAGATAAGGCCAGGATTCCACAGTTCCTAAATGACAGCAGGGACTAAACTCAGATCTCCTGGCTCTACTTCCATCAGAGGTGTGTTCGCGTCACTTCATACCCACTCATAAGAGCCTAATTCAAGAATTTTGCAGAAGATTGTTAAACCATGGGGAGCTCGAAATTGTTCCAGGTGGGGGTATTTATTTATAGCATGGAAATCAGCAATTATTACAAATCAAAGCTGATTTGCCAGCACACAACTGATTCCAGTGCTCTCCTTACAGTACCATGACCAGTCCACAGAAGGAGGGGCCATTTTTTAATCCTGTTAGTATTCTCTATTCTCTACTCTGCTGACCAGCTGGTAGTGCATGACATGGGAGAAAGGGCACTGACTTCCATCTTCATCTGCCACTTAGCAACTTTTCCACCTGAGTCATTTAACTTCACTGAACCTCCATTTTCTTATCTCTAAAATGAGGACGACTGCTGCCCACTCACAGGGCTGCTCTAAGACTCGGAAGGAATCATGCACATACCGTAAAAACATTCTGCAAGCTGCAAAACACCACATGGCTGTGGAAAACAGTATGGCAGTACTTCAAAAATTAAGCCTAGAATTACCATATGATCCAGAAATTTCACTTCTGGGTATAACCCAAAACACTGAAGACAAAGATTCAATGAAATGTGCATGCCCACGTGCACAGACGCATTATTCACAAGAGCCAAAAGGTAGAAGCAACTCCAAGTGTCCATGGACAGATGAATGAATAAACACAACGTGTGCTATCCATAGAATGGAATATTATGCGGCCTTAAAAAGGAAGGGAATTCTGACATGTAGCACTATGTGGATAAACCTTGGGGACATTATGCTAAGTAAAATACGCCAGACACAAAAAGATAAATAGTGCATGATTCCACTTCCATGAGGTACATAGAGTAGTCAAATTCATGGACACAGAAAGCAGAATGGTGGTTGCCAGGGAGTGGGGGAGGAGAAATGAGGAGTTAGTATTTATTGGGGGTCAGTTTCCTTTGGGAAGATAAAAAGGTTCTGGAGATGGATGGTGGTGATGGTTGCATAATAATGTGAATGTACTTAATGCCACTGATCTATACATTTAAAAATGGTGATGATGATGAATCTTATGTATTTTTACCATAATTTAAAACACACACACAAATACGAGGTCTTGATATTATATCCCAGTGTCAAAGGAGCTGAAAGAGCACCACAAAAAGCCAACAATATTTTTTAATCATTGCTAGGACCACAAACTCCATTTTTACTGACCAAGATAACACAGGTAGGAAAAACCCAAGCAGTATCACTTCTACAAGGTCTTCTCCAAAAGTTCATTTTAAGTGTAGTGTTGTTAGAGGGACATCTTCTTAGAGAAGTGAACATTTTCATGATAGTCAGGACCCTACTCAGGCCGAGAAGCCTTGAGCCCCTGCTTTGGCTGAATTACAGTGTTAACAGCCCTGGCCTGTGCCTGAGAGCAGAGCCTGCGCTGGGGACCAGGGAGAGGGAGGAGAGTGGGACTGCCTGAGGCTTTCCAGGGCCCAGGCCAGCGAGCCCCCAGTTTTGTGATGGCTGAGGTCAGTGAGCCTGGGGCCGTCTCCTCTCTGGGCCTTCAGCTTCCCAATCTGCAACCCACCTGAGCCTCCTCAGTTCCTCCCAAGTTCCAAGACTAGAATTACCCGTTTTCCCTCCTGTCCCTCATTCAAACACTAATTCTTTCCGGTTAAGTGTGGGAGACAATGTACTTCCTTTACAATCCCTTACATCATAAAAGACTGTCCCTCAGCCTATGTAAAGATTTTTATATCTTCGAATGCTTTAAGGCAAATGTCAAGCAGTCACTTTTATCATGGTTAAAGAAGTGTCAGCCCATGCAAGGCAGAGGCAAAAGTAGGTTTACAATTGATTGTAGGAAAATAATACAAGAATCCTATATAATAAAAGTCTAATATGCTACGTGTCCAGTCGGCTGGTCGGCCGTTCAACCAATCAAAGGGTAATATGCTAATGATATGCTAAGGCCACTCAACCACTCGCTATGACATGCACTGACCAACAAGGGGCAGATGCTCCAACTGGTAGGTTAGCTTGCTGCTGGGGTCCGGCCCTTCCGGACTGAGTGAGATGAGCCGGACACGCCCTGGAGCCCTCCCACGGTCCCTCCCTGGCCAGCCAACCTCCCAAATTCCTCCCCAGCCCTGATCCTGCACCTGTGGAGTCCCTCAACCTGGCCTGCGCCCTCTGGCAATCCGGGACCCCTCGGGAGGATGTCAGAGAGCTAGTTTCAGCCCGATCCCGCAGGCCGAGGGACCCCATTGGTGCACAAACTCGTGCACCGGGCCTCTAGTTAGTAAAAAATAATACAAGAATGAACTCTGTTTCGAGTACTCACAACTGTAAACCTACTTTGCCCCTCCCTGTGTATGGCAGGGGACCCTGGCCCCGCCTGGGGTGTCTGCAGCCTCCACCACTCCGCCAGACCTGCCACTGTGCACAGCTTCTCTTCCCTCCACCCACACATTTTCTAAAGCTACAAAGATCTGGGGGTTTTGTTTTGTTTGGGGGGAGCTTTTCCCCCTACAACCCTGTGGGCCATAATGGGAGGAGACAAAGTTGTGTAAGAGGTAGGCAGGAGTGTGACTGTCTGAGGTTTGACTGAATATGTAACCTTCAGGTATCCATTTATAGCACCAAATCCAAATCCAGTTTGGTGTAAAAGCAATTTCAGTGACGTGTGCTGTGGTTACGAAAGACAGAGAGAGGTCCTCTCAGCAAGTAGTAACATCAACTACTTTCAGCTTGGGAGCCTCTTCTTGCCTGCTCACCCCGCTGTAGAGGTCCCAATAAATTGTGACCCAAAGACCAGGTTTGGCCATCAAAAGGGCTAAAATAGGTCAAGATGAGGGATATCTCCCAATTCAGTTATCAGCTCCCCAAGATCATATCTACATCCTGGGACCTGGGACATTAATCTTTTGAGATCATCTCTCACGCCCCATCCAACAGTCCCCTATAAGGATGTGTTTGTTTTGTTTTTTAAATATATTTTTATTTATTTCAGAGAATAAGGGAGAGGGAGAAAGAGATAGAAACATCAATGATGAGAGAGAATCATTGATTGGCTGCCTCCTGCAGGTCCCGCACTGGGGATCAAGCATACAACCCAGGCATGTGCCCTGACCGGAATCGAACCACAACCTCATGGTTCATAGGTGGATGTTCAACCACTGAGCCACACCGGTTGGGCTTTAAATAAACTGTTACAAATGTTTATGTGGTATATGCATATATTTGCTGCCATTTTTAAATATCTAGATTTTAAAACTCCACATGTAAAGATACTATAAAAAAAAAGTGACTTGAGTCCTTCTAATAAATCAAAACATTATTTTGATTTATAAACAAAGCAGAAGCACTGAATTGCTTAAGAAAAAACATGTTTAAGTTGAAGAAGGACCACAGCTGCACCAAGACCTCTGTGCCATTTGAGAAGACAGAAAGTACAGTTAGAAAAGACTCTTGCATAGCTGATGTAGATGGAGACAGATTAACACACACACACACACACACACACACACACACACTCACACACACACACACACACTGGCTCAGGGTGCAGGAGCAGTGCAGAGGCAAAGCTGATGAGATAACTGGAGGAAAGAATGAGCCTGTGATATATGGCAAACTAGGTCACTCCACCACACGAGCTGGCCCAGAGGACGTTTCAGACTGAGTCCCTTGGTTAATGCTAGCACTCTATGCACTAATCACCCTCCTGTGGGGAGCAAATGCTGAATGGCTCAATGGACCATCCAAATCTGAGCAAATGGCCTCTAAGGAGCAGTGTTCCAGCACCACAGAGACCAACGAGAGAGAACTAGCATTTACTGAGGACATATTCATGGGCCATGTACAGCACTAAGTAGTTTCCACCGCCCTCGTTTAATCTTCACTACAATCCTTAGATTAAGTGCTAGTCTTATCCTGTTTTATAGACAAGGACATGAAGCTGAGAATAGCAGAATAATTTGCCCAAAACCTTAAAGCTAGGAGAGAGTGGACCCAGAATTTGCATTCATGGCCTGGTGACCTCAGAGTCTACATTCTCAGCTGCTCAGTACTGTGCTGTGGAGAACAACCAGAAATTGTCCTTCCCTGGCTGACTGACGACTTGTGATGGTTTCTCACCACAATTTGGGAGGAGGTTAAATATGTACCATTCTGTATAATCGCAACAAGAGCTTCCAACATCAATTTCCAACAGATACTGATATGCTTTTCCCACTGTACTGGCCCTAAATGTCCGAAGGTAGTCAACATCAACCATAGCTGCTGAAGGCAGCTAAATTTGATGACAGTTGCTGTTTACTCAATCCCAATTGTGTCCCAGGCAACTCATGCACTTCACTGGACCCTTACCAGAATCCCACAGGGCAGCAGCTTCCATCTCCATCTTATCTGGGAAAGATTAAGGAGCCTCTCCAGACACTACAGCTATGAGTGGTTGTGTTGAAACCACCTTTCTATTATTTCTATTCATTGCCTCCCCAACCTGGCTGCAGCCAATATGCTGTCTTAAAGATTTATCCTCAAGATTGGTTTAACCAAGACATAGAATCCGTCTGTTTCTGAGCTTCGCTGAAATAGTAGGAAAAACAGCACAAGACACACAGGTGATTGCTGGAGACGTGGAACAAACTTGGTCTGCCATGGAATGAACTTGGCCTGTGGTATCCATTTTGAGATTACTCTTGGTCTCCCTGAATAATTCATACACTGCATAATAAGCATTTTTTAAATCAAGAAGGATCTAATAAAAAAAATGAGTTCAAGTGATCTCCTGCACCACAGAAAGTAAAGGGGACATAACCACATGAACTGGCAAAGAGGATCCTGACAGCATCTCTCCCAGAGTCCACATGTTGTCCTAAAACAGCCACATAGGCACTGGATTGGCCATCTTGAGTCAAAAGAGAAACTTGGGTCAGCTGACTAGGACACCAGGCTTCATGCTGGCCACCATCAGTCCACAGTGGGCTTTGGGCTCCCTGATGATTCCTGTGAAATCTGAATAGGATGGAGGCTTGAGGTCCTGGGGTCTGCCATTCTGGGTGCAAGTTGACCATGACAAGTCCCCACTGGACCAATGCCTAACCCCTCCCAGAGGAGAGAGAAGGAGAGAGACTAGAGGGGATTTAAGGAGATTTATCTGGGGGAAAGGAAAGATGAAAGGGGATTATGGAGACCCAGCCAGAGAAAAACCTAACAAATTAACCCCTGAAGTCCTCCCCTGAGAGGACACTAATATCTGCCAAGCCTGATTATTGTCCATTCAGTTGCCAAGTTTGAACCAGGAATGCCTACTTGAGACAGTCCTCATTAGCCCTTCAGGGGACAAGCTCTATCCAAAAAATGCAATTTCCAAAATCCCACCCTACTAGTTAATAAGGACACTAGAGTTTGTTATCTCTTTTCAATCAAGAGACATTTTTGGCTTTTCGTCTCCAAAAACAGTATAATACATCCTATCAAAGAAAAGAGTGGCTAGAGTTCTCATACTTACTATTTTTCACAGAATTTGGAAGATTCAAATTCACCAATCAAGTGAGAAGTTACAGGTTCTAGGCCTACCATCAAAGTGATCTAGATTGATCATTCCAAAGGCAAAACGCAGAATTTTCACAGAAAGTTAAGCAGTTCTTCCAGCTGCAAAAATGTCTAGCCTATCCCAACTTTCTCCCTGTGACAGAAGAGGAGATACTTCAAAGCCCTTTCCAGACACAAGCTCTTGGAAGGAAGGAAATTTAGCTTAAAATGCAACAGGCCCCCACAAAGAGAGCCCAGAAGTCCAAAGGGCATGAGCTTACCCTCTAAACCAGAGATCGCAACCGGTGGTCTGTGAGGTCTGAAAGGTTGGCGACTGCTGCTGGAAACTGTACTCAAGAGCTTCCCAAAGCACAGACAGATGCTCAGAAAATCCTTGGAAAAACTGACCCAAAACACCAACGGCACCATTCTTTCAACCAAAAATCCTTGGAGAATTTCATACCTCATATCCAATCCACCAACAATTCCTATTGGTTCTCCTTTCCAAATAGATCCTTTACCCAATCATTTCTCACCACCTCCATCGGGACTCCTAGTTCTAGCTCACTATCATCTCTCCCCTGCATCATTGCAATGGCCTCCCAACTAGTCTCCCCACTTCCGCCCTTAAGACCACCAGTCCCTCAGCACAGAGACCATAGCCATGATGGACACACCTAAGTCATATCAAGTTACTCCTCTGCTCAGAACCCTCCAATGTTCCCCAAGTTTTTAGAGCAAATGCAATCTTTACTATGATCCATAAGGTTTACTGAGCTCCCCCATACTTCCCTTCTACTGCCATGCCTGTCTCACCTCAGCTCCCACTCTCCTCCCCCTGATCACTCCAGGCTCCTTGAACACCAGGCCTCAAAAACACCAGGCCCTCAGCCTTTGCTGTTCCCTCCAACTGGCATATTCTACTTTCAGCTCTCCCAGGGCTCCGTCAGATCTTTATTCAAATACCAGCTCCTCAGTGAGGCCATCCCTAGCTACCCTGCCTCAAGCTGCAATCCCTCCACTGCAAAAAACCCCTTTCCCTGATTTATTTCCCCCTAATGTGTGTACTATATAACACACTCTGCGTTTTACTTATTCATAGTTTTTATTTTCTGACTCCCTCACCAATAAGCTCTAGGAGAGCAGGCATTTTTATCTGTTTATTCAGTGCAAATACCCCCACCCAGTGCCTAGAATATAGCAGGTGTTCAATAGATATTTCTAAATGTATGAGAGGCTGAATTGATATCATGCTTCAAAAGAAAGGGGGGGGGGGGGCGGGGGGGCTTCTAATAAATACTGCAGCTGGGATAACCTTGGGTAGAAATCTAGGGACTTCCCATCTTTATTTTCCTCTTGGTAATATGCTTTCAAATACTTCTCCCAGACTCTAAAATTCAGAGTAATCCCAGAATAAATACTATTTAAAAATCCAGGCAGTCAAATATATAAACCACCTCAAGTAGCTTTGCAGTCTTCCTCTCTCCCCCTACATAGACCCCAAGAAAGAACAGCTGAATCTCTTTTCCATCTGGGCCTTCAGATAAATAAATCATCTGTCCTCATCAGGTGTACTGAATGAGCAATTTCAGAATAAAGAATATAAATATTATACTAGGGGGAAAAGACAGTACTTCCCCACAGAAACTTCTATTTGTACCCTTCCTAAAGCAGCACCCAGCAGGCTCTCATTTAATGAAAAGGGGAACACACTATGCTGCTAACAGTAAGTTGGATAAGACTTCCTGTACTTAGCTATCTCACTTTGCTTTTGGCTTAGACATAAAACTGCCCCTCTAAACAGGAATCGGCTGTACCTAGTCATGCATGGAAAGCTCCTGAAGAACAATAGCAAGTGCCTTCCTTGTACAGACGAGCCTTAAAGTCTCAGGGTCATCAGGACACTTGAAAATTATCTCACCTTCCCTGCCTCCCTGATTTTAGGGATGAGGAGGCTGGGCAAATGACCAATCAACCCACAGGCTACACACCCCATAGTGGCTGAGCCAGACCAGGAACCCAGGCCCACATCCTCCACGGTGCCTGCTCCAGCCCCCACAGACAGCAGTTATTTCCATGGAAAATGTTCAGTCTCTAAGAAAAGCATGTATTGATGCCCTGCAGAGATGAAGATTGCTTTCTGGGACATGCTAGTTCCTGCACTCCAGGGGAAATGAGGCCTATTGGGAGAATCCTTCTGTGTCCTGCCAAGTACTAAGGCCTTCTCTATTCAGATACTGTTCATGACGTGGAAATTACAGAAGGACTTCCATGAATCTAGGGTGTTTCCTGGACACCATGCCAAAGCTTTCTTCCCATCTGTATGCTTCCCCAAATATCATGTTTTCATTTTCTTGTTTCAGAAGTTTTTAAAAGATATCCACAGCGAGGTGGTCTGAGAGCCTCAGCAAATACACCGACAGAAACATTCACCGCTCCCAATTTGCTGTTACATAGCATTTACCTGCTCCCGTAGTGTGCCAAGGATCTGAAAACATGTCACTGATTAATAACTAGTAATTAAGTCTTACCACCTTATCAGGAGATAAGGTTAGGTTCCAGGATTCCCTCTCAAAGGAAGCCATACTGCAGCCTACAGGTAAGTAAGAGGTTTGTCCTGAGGCCTGACTCAGAGGTGTGTCTGCTAACCCAGGCCCAAACCACAAAGACGGTCCTTTCCCCTCTGTTGTCCTTTGCTTCCTCAGCATGGTTTCCCACCCTCTTGGGCAAGCTTTCACTCCCATTTGGCCTCACCCTCCAGCAAGGGCCCTCTGACCACACAGCCTAAATAGCTAGACCCTAAAGCTTCAACAGTAAGTGTTCCGTTCTGCAAGGAAAGATACCTGGGTTAGGCAGCCAGATATCAAATGACAAAGTTTGGCAGAGTACACGTCAGGCCTTTACAATGCTTTATTTGAAAAGCATTTTAACACTGCAAGCTGACAGTCTGGCTCCTGGCAGGGCTTCTCTGCCTTAGGATCTTAAAGGCATATGGTGAAGGTGTGACAAACAAAATGACTGAGCCTGCAGAGTACCTTGGAAATGAATCCCAGTCGCAACCGTTGATGCCTTTGATTTATGCTAGATTTCATTACTCAATATCCACACTGAGGGACTGGAAATTACCTCTCTATTTAGACGCAGGACCTGAACCAGGGTGAAACAGGCATCCTGAAATTCAAACCACTTCTAGAAAGTCTGAGGAGACAATGTTGATAACCCCAAAGCTTTGAAATGTTACAGATTTAGATAGCAGGTTGCCCCACAATTATGTTTTCTTTACATTAAGATTAGCTTTCCAAATACTAAAATTAAGTCACATTGTTATTAAACATTTGCCATTACATAACCCACAAAGTGGCTCAACCCCGTATGGGTAATTATGAGTGGTTCTGTAGATTCAAGTATCAGCTACATCACTTAATATCTAGCTCATGTTTTGCAGGTCACTTACTCTCTCTTGCCTCAGTTTTCCTATCTGCCAATTGGGAATAATAGTAAATACCTACCTCATAAGGTAAGCACTTAGTATGATGCCTGCTACATAGATTTCATTTAATAAAGTCACATACAATTACTATTATCATTATGTCAATGAGTACAAACGTTTTGATCATTTTATTGTTTGTTTCATCCTTCTAGAACTCCTGCCAGCACTACAGGACCTCAGTGGGAAACTCCTTGTCAAAGACTTTTTTTAAGCAGAAGGCAAAGCTTTGGGACCCCAAAGAGACCCAAACCCAACTTCACAGGGAACGTGGCCAGAATCCAAGAGATTGTTTGCAAGAGCTCTACAGTCTCTCCTGCACCAGAAGACAAATCCCGTTCTTCCCAGAGGTGGAAACACCGCAGTCATCCCCAAGCAGCTCCTGCAACTCAATGAAGCCACAGCTCAGTGAGCCTCGGAGGCAGCCCGCCACTGCAGAGGTGCGGCTGTGGGGCTCTCCTGGGGAGCAGGCGTCACTTAGGGGACACTGCATCACGCAACCTGGAAGCTGCAGGCCCAGGGACCATGAGAGGGGCTCAGGCGGTGACACACCATACAAAGAGATGCATTTTCACATGAAGGGACTCCACTCTCTCCAGTCCCCCGGTCCACAGTCACAAAACCCCTGTAGGGACCACAGTCAGGGCTGCTTCTCATCTCTTGGTAGCCTGAGCATCTCAGAGTCGAAACCCCCGTAGGCCCAAATAAATCTCAATGGCAATTTTCAAAAATTCTCTCCAAAACTCACCCCTTAACTGGCCATGCTGAGAGGCAGCCTCAATCCCCTCATTATGAACAGACTGCATCTGTTCTGTTTTCACTGCAACAAAGATGGAAAGTGTAGACCCACAGGTGCCCTCCCTGCAGCAAAGCACAGAGCTAGGAGACCCTGTTCTCTGCCTCCGCACGTGTGCTTTCCCAGGAATCAGCAGCATCTTGGGGAAGGCCGTCTTCAGAATGAAATGTAACTTCATTCTGGGGGACCCACTACAGACATTGGGGGGCAGAGGTCAGGAAAATGACCAAACAATAGCAAAGGACCCTGGGTGTGGAGCAAAGACAATCTGGGTTTCAAAATATGGTTCTGGGGAAGCAAATAAAAACCAAGACAAAGAGGAAAAGAAAGGAAAGAAAGAGCACACTGTTTATCCTACGAAACACCTCCTTTTTCTCTTCCCAGCCTCCATGAATCCCTGCAAAATGCCCAGTTCATGTGGCAGCTGTGTGTGAATATACACTGACAGATATTGATCAGCAACAGATATTGATCACATGAGGGGAGACAATAACTTGAACTTCAGATTCATCCAGCAGTGCCTGATTCTCTTTCACAATCAGCCTCCCCACCCATTCTCTGGCGCTTAAAACAAAATAAACAAAAACCAACTCCTGGGCAGAAAGGGAACAGCAGCTCAACAGAGTGGCACATGCTTGCTGCATTCATGCCATCGACTTCTGATTATCTCTTTCTTGAGGCGCAGCCACCAGCATCGGACTAAATACAGCCCTGGAGAGGAGCCGCCTGCACAGCGACACTCACAGACCTTCGCTCGGAGACAAGCACCCCAGCGTGCGTGGCTGAGCCTCTGTGAAATGGACACACGCTCCGTGAGGCGCGTGTGTCCACACATGACCCTGCACACTGCGAAATCCTTCCCTTCCACAATCGCGTGGCCACCCAACGTCTTGCCTACACCTCGTAGGTGCAGGTGGTCATTCTATAAGAACACACGATGGAAGGACAGAAATGGGAGCGACCGAAGCTCGATGTTCTCACGACCACGTCTCTCATTCACACGGTGCGCCCTACACACGGTGAATAAACGCGCACGGCCAGCAAACAGAAGATCCACCATCTCAGCCCACAGTCACGCGTGACGAGAAAGAAGCGGAGAGGGCGGCGTGGTCGGGGGAAGTGTAAAGCCGCCCGCCGGCGGGGCTACCCTCCCGAAGCCCAGAGCTCCCCGGCCCGCAGCCGTGCCCACCCCTCCGGGGACGCAGACCCACGCGGTGGGCGCGCGGGGTGCTCGCGGAGCCGAGAACCCACGACCAGGACGTGGCGACCGGCGTTCCTGCGGCGGCGGCGGCGGCGTGGGTGACAGCTAAGCCGCCTAAGCACCCGCGGCCGCTGCCCCTCCGCCCTCTTCTCCCCGGTCCCCACTTACGTTCCGAGGGTCTCCTTGAACTCGAAAATTTTCTTGATGTCCTCCAGACTGGCTGCGGCGGCAGAGCTTCCTCTTCTGCAGTTTCCTCTTTCACTCTCGCCGCCGCGGTCCCTCCCTGGCTCGTATTTCTGCTTGTCTCAGGCACAGACTTCCTGCTGCCGCCGCTCGCCCGGCTTCTTTGCCGCGGGTTGCCAGCCTCACTTTCTGCTACTTTCTTGCCTCCCTTCTCCGCCTCCCGGCCGCCCTCCGGCTCCCTCCTCCTCCTCCTCCTGCTGCTGCGGACGCCCCGC